>NC_091189.1:16295205-16492705 GCF_040958095.1 Procambarus clarkii
AAGTTTCCTGGCGGTTCTTCCGGTTCTTTTTGACCCTTCGTCGTTGTTCCTCGCTTTCGGTTCGGGTGTTGTCCTTTCTCTCTTGGTTGTTTCAGGACCGTCATCTGATGCCTAATACTGTCGCCTCGTATCGTGTGGCGCTGGCAGAGCCAATGCAGCTTGCTTTCGATATTGATGTTACTTCTGCGCCGTTTCGCAAGCTGTCTCGGGCGTTGTTTCACCTCCGGGCTGCTCATGCGCTGCCTGAGCCGTCCTGGTCCTTGGACAGAATGCTCTTCTATCTTTCCTCTCCTCGGTTTGTTGTGACCCCTTCTGTTCAAGATTGTTTTGCTAGGCTCTCTTTTTTTCTGTTGGTATTAGTCTCTGTGGGTCGCCTGGTGGAGCTTCATGCTCTTCTCCGGCGCGGAAGTTTTTGCTCCATTGGTCGTGGTCTTCGGTTTGTTTGTTTGCAGCCGTCTCCCTCTTTTCTGGCGAAGAATGAGACTGCTGCTTTCCAGAGGGGTCCTTGGGGTTGTGGATGCTTGGTTTGTCAGGCTGGGGGTTCACCATGTGTTGTGTCCGGTTGGGGCCCTCTGCCGTTATCTGCGCACCACGGCTTCTGTGTCCGGGGACGTGCTTTGGGTTGATCCAGTTTCCCTTTTTCCCTGTTCGCAGGTTCGGGTCTCTCAGGTCGCCCGCAGGGTTATTAAATCCAGCCAGCCTGCGGTCTATCCCCGTGCCCATGACGTTCGTAAGTTTGCTGCTCTTGCTGCCGTCTTCGACAATATGTCTTGGGCTGACATTCGGGCACGGGGATTTTGGCGGTCGAACAGGGTCCTGGCTGCATGCTACCTGGTGAACGTTCCTGGGCCCAGTCGGGCCTGTGTTGCTTTAGGTCGGCAGATGCAGCCCATTGTCTCGTCTTCGCGTTGAGGAGTGGAACACCGACTGCCTCCTGGGTAAGTCCCCTTGGTTTTCTTGGTAGTCTTTGGTGAGGTAGCTCCAGGGAGCCAAAGGGGCTCCCCCAAGAAAACCAGCGTTGAACATAATGAAACGCCATTTTCTGGGCGAGACCCGGAGGCTCCCCGGCATCCCTCCCGCCTTCCGGTCGGCGGTTTTTCGCGGTTTTTGATATCCAGCCTCTGAACTGGGGGGTGGATCGCTGGCTCGGGGATCTGGGGCTCCCCCTTCCCCCTCCCGGGGAGGGGGTGGCTGCGCAGACATGCGGCGCGGCTCGTGTGGTGTCATGCTTGTTTGCTCGTTGTTCTTTTGGGGAGTTCTGTCCACTCGTTTGTCAATTTTCGTTGTTAACCAGAATAGGCGTTTGTTTTGTGGTGCTTACCTTTCTGGGTGCATGTCCCAGTCGATGGCAGATATAGAAGGCTCCAAATCACATATGCATTTCTATGGGCCATTGCTCCCCGTGCCTCTGTGAGGGGTCCAGGTTCTGGCTCGTGGTTCCCGGTAGGCTAGAACTCCACCCACATTGACTGATGCAAAATAGTTAGGATATCCATATCAGCCAGGGATTGCTCCGGGGAGCCTCCGGGACTCAAACAGAAAATGGCGTTTCATTACATTCAACGCTGGTTTTTTATGGGAAAATTTGTTTTGAGTTACGAATTTTCAGGTTACGACCTGTCTCTGGGAATGGATTAAATTCCACTTTCTGGGAACGGATTAAATTCGTAAGTGGAGGTACCACTGTATGCCAAAAGTTTTCTAGCATCATGGCTGTTTCTTTATGGATTGGATTCTTTTGTAGACCCCTAAGAGAATATTTACCATACGAGTATTACTGAAACTGGATTATTTTGGAAGTACTGTACTTGTCAAAATGAATACATTTTTCTTACCAGAGAAACCTGCTTTAGATTTAAAAATGACAAAAGGTAAGCTAACTCTTTCTTTGTGGTAATGGCTGAAGCTACCAGAACCAAACCCCCTGTTATGAAGGCCAGATATGACATCTGGACAAATATTTCGGCATATTGCAATGAATGACACTTTTTGTCATTTAATTGTAGATGTGCATTGCAGTGGCAAGGTTAACATTGTTTTAATGATGGTAAAGTGGCAGAAGTACTCCAATATTGTTAGCTGTGTGTGTGTTCTTTTGAGATAGAGGTGGGGAAAAGGAACTAGGAATGCCTCTGAATCACACTTCTCCAAGTCATGAGAGATAGGGATGCTGCAAATTTTTTTTTAAATTGTCAGGTGACATTTATTAAATATTTGTTACAGAATTGTATTGCGAGTGCTGTATTCTGTTATGGGTCTTGTTGTTCGAGAAGAATCACTGGAGAATAGAGACACTTCATGTCGTATCATCACCACCAATCATGTCACGCCATTTGACCATCTAGCAGTATCCATTGTCCTGCCATGTGTTACTGTAAGTACTATACTAGCAGTATTAATTTATATACTGCATGCTCTTAATTTTCTCCTTCATACAAAAGGGCCACATTTTGCAATTCCACCATCCACAAATAAAATCTTTACAAGCTAGATATTAATATTTTGTATTTATGTAATTTATTTCAAATTTTTTATCCAACTGATTTTGCATAAAAAAATGTGCAATGAAATTAATCTTCATTTGTCATTGTTACCTCATATCCTAATTTCATGGGGGTGGAAAGGCCTGAACCCATTAGAAATGAAGAGAAATGTAGAGAACAAAGGTCAAGAAAATTAAGAAGCCCATGCGTTCACCCAGTCTTCCACATGACATAGCATAACATAGCCTTCGTGGAGAGTTCTTTGGGAAAATGAGAAACCAGAGATGTAGACAGACTAATAATGCATAAGGGTTTTTATATCTTTTTTTTTCAGCCTAGCGTGTATGATCTTCCTGGAGCTTTATCAACGCTGTTATGTTATCGTGACCTTGGAGTGACACAGGGTCGAGAGGTGCTACGAGCTAGTGCTCGAATTTTTCTTAGTGAGCGTAACAGCCCCCCTCTGCTTTTGCATCCAGAGGGTGCAACCACAAGTGGAACTCTTGCTTTAATGAAGTAAGAAATTTATACCTAATAAAATCCTACATTTGCACAAAGAACAAATTTGTGAAAATTGCATGGCGTTTCCACAAAACAAAGCTTTTGTTTTGGGTTTTGGGTATGATTGAACACACAGAGTCCTTCATTTCAAAGTCTCAGACACACAGTTCTAAGAGTATAAAATGTATTTCCTATTAAAGCAATAACATTTTCACCTCTTTGAGAATACAGTATTTGGAAACATTCAACACCTCAAAGGATAATTTATTAAAACATTCATAAATTTTATATGATCACCCTATTTCACACTTTCATGGGATGAGGAACCCCTAAACTCGCAGAAAATAATACTTAATGGGTAAACTCTATACGAGTTTGGAGAGCACGCTTTTGTAGCTGTAATATGGTTGGAGTACGGTTTTTAATGATAAATGTTTAGGCAGGTGTTTTTATTTAGAGAAGAGTGAGAAAAAGTGTATTCTTGCCAGTCTATGTAACATGTCCCTATTTTTTTCTCTAAAGTTATGTTTGCTCTGGGAGTTTCGTCAGGCATAATGTACGTACCTCATTGAGAGCGAGGATTCAGTGTTGTTACAGGGTAGCTAGCCTGATTTGAACATCTGTTCCTCTTGAGGAATGCAACTAAACAAATTTGGGCTTATGCATTTTTGTTGTAGGTTTAGAAAAAATTTGTTTAGGGGTTCTATTGTTTTTGCGATAATCTTACTAGGCCAGTCTCATAATAAAGTATATCTAGCTAGTATAAATATATATTTGGAAGGATAAAGGTGTCTTTTTAAACTTCAAAGATGTATATGAAAAAAGTAATTTAACAAGTTCTTGCATTCATTATTTGTTATGTGTATAATGTTTGTGTGTGTATATGTATGTATGTATGTATGTATGTGTGTGTGTGTGTGTATGTATGTATATATATATATATATATATATATATATATATATATATATATATATATATATATATATATATATATATATATATAATAAAAATACATACACACACACACACACACACACTTGTACAGTAAATAAATATAAATAATGTGTGTAATTCTTTCGTCAGGTATGGAACATGGGCATTTGAGTTAAATGGGCCAGTGCTAGTTGCAGGCATTCATGTGTGGCGTCTTCCTCTCCTTCCCTTGGCACCTTCGGTTTTGGGTGCCTCCTGGGCGGCCGACTTGTGTTTCATGCTCTTTTCTCCTGTTACGCTATTTACTATAAGGTGAGACATTTTTGCTCTAGGTACAAAAATTTTAATTGTAATCACATTTACAGGTTTTAATGACAACTAATAATGGCACTAGGAGCCATTAAGTTTTGATGTAATTGAAGGCTTAACACTTTGCCTGGCCCGGCACGTGACCCCCAGTACACCCTAAGGTCGGCTGGGCATTTCCCGTGAACTTGCACCCACACTAAAATGTGTGTATGGTTTTCAGTTTTCTCACCTCAATTTTCGTGCTATGTCGTTCATTTTGGTATCAAATTGTTTGCAATAAAATTATCTAACTTATACAGTTTTATCTACAGGCAGTTTACCCTTTGCTTGTAGCTGAAGATCTTTTGATGCACAATGCTGCAATCTGAGAATACCACAGGTGTATACACCTTGTTCAAACAGGTTTTTATTTGAGTTGGGATCATGAAGTGGGTGGGAGGTCAGTGAGTGGGATGAGAGTCTTGGAGTGGACAGGGATAAGGAACTTGGTGGGAGTCACTGAGTGGATGGGGGTCAGGGAGCAGTTGGGGACCAGGGTGTGTATGGTGGTCGGGGAAGTGGGCGAGGGTCGGAGGAGTGGGCGAGGGTTGGGGGAGTAGGTGAGGGGTCAGGGAGGTGTTGGTGGGAGGTAGGGAGTGTGCACGAGTCATAAGGGGATGGGTACTGCCACCCATCTACCGCGTGGGTGGTGGTGCCGTGATGTCACATGGGGCATCACAGAAAATGGAAAGACATTGATGCACATTTTAAAACATGTCCCATAATGATTGGGAAAAAATGGAATTTTAACAATTTTAATTTTGGATGCAACATGCGTCCCCACCAAAGATCCATAGATTTATTTAAGGACGCAATATGCGTCTCCACCCAGCGATTAATTAAAATAAAAATTTGCAATCTCCATCCTATTTCCTACTGATACTAGAGGAATTAGAGACATTTCCCAGAAAAAAATAGGAGTGAAGGAAAAGTACAGGAAAAGGTTTAACCCTTAGACCGCGCAATACATATATAGGTGATTTGAGTAACATTACCGATACCGGGCAATACATTAATAGCTGTTTTAGTGTCTAGTGCTTTAATTTAAATGCCCCGCATGGGATAGAGGCAGCTATAGTGCAGCCATGACCGATAGTTGGCAGACGCCACCTAGAAAAAAAATTGTGGCCAACATTCCTGGGTGTGAGAGCCTCAGTACTGAGCGAGCCACCAAGGCTGACGCACGCAGCATGAGCTCACAGCACCGCTGTTCAGCTTGTGACCACAGCATTGCCTAAAAATGTCAAAATATATATGTACATGCTATTATTTAGCAATGATAGTATTACAGAAGACCCTTGACTATGATAAAACTGACCAGGATTCTGATAATAGCAGGATTGTGGTGATATTTAGCGCTGTGCTCCATGATGGGAGGAGTAATACTGAGGTAGGGAGGATGGTGGCGCCGTCTTCTGACTGTGTGCGGCCACCTTTTATTGACTGGACTTACCATATCAGCTTAGTGGTTCGCTATGGTGAACACAAATGTAGATACTTATATATAACTTGTGTGTATAAAGTGTAATAACAGCAAAAGGATGTGAGCTGCCATTTTGGTGAGGGAGGTGTGTCGTTTGTATGACTTATCATGTTGTTTACTGGTGGCCACTATGGTCTTTGGGCACCATACCAGCTAATTTGTACAGGTATGGTGAATAAAACGTGTAAATATTTATATATAATGTGTTTATATAGTGTAATAACACCACAAACAGTATTGTTGGAGGAGAAATATTAGTGCGTCTGACCTTGAACCAGTGACAGCAGCAGCCATCAGCTGACTGTGTGTAGCTAGGTCTCTTATTGCTTGAACTCGCCATACAAGCTTAGATTACAGTTATGGTGAACAAAGCGTGTAGATACTTATATGTAACATCTGTGTATAGTGAATAAAAGCAAAAACAGTATGGTTGGAGGAGTATGTTGGCGAGTGAGGGAGTGGTGGCGAGTGACTAACTGACTGGTGAGTGAAGGCCACTCTTCATTGCCTTTTGACTCGCAATACCAACTTAGTGGTTCGTTATGGTGAACAAAACATGCAGATACGTATACATAACATGTGTATATAGTGTAATAACAGCAAAACTATTTGCTTATTGTTTTATCAACATAATAATTGAATCACTAATATGAACACAATTTTGACTACAGCGATGGTTCACGCATTTTATTATATAAATATATCACAATACACACTATTGAATTATATTACTGCAAAAAAAAAATCAGACATTGAAATACAGTAATTAGGTAATAATATCTTTGTGGCAACCTCTGCCTGACAGTTCCGGTGAGCAGGCCTCGTCTGGTGACTGCTCTGTCAACGCCTCTTTTTTGCCAGACTTCCTCGCCCTATTGTGGCCAAAATATTGTGGCTATGATTTTTTCCCCCTGTGATCAGGAAACACAAATGAACACTTTTATAAGACGAAAGAATTTTTGTTGTTGTTGTTGTACCTGTGGGTGTTGAAGGCAAAATGCCCCTTTGTGGCCCAAGGTTTAAGATTCAAAATAATACCCAACCTTTTTGCATACGTTTCACACTCGACAGCATCATTGAGAACAAGCACCACCAAACTCCGTCAAAGCATCCACAGTGGTTCCCCAACACTTCATAAAATATGATCCTCATGAGTTATGTATAAACATGCCAAACACTATCAAAAAAATTGCTTTCACCTAGCATTGTTCCCTGCCACTTTTTGTGTTCCAATCACACTTGGTCAACACCTCATTACAAACTGTACTATATTTGTTCATTACCAAACAATCTTTGCATTCACTCCATCGTTTGAGTTACTAATTTATGTATACCACATTTTTCTAGACCATTAGGCAAATGGTGGTGGCACACGAGCATTTTTGTATACAGTACAAGGGTTGACAGTGCCCCACTGTCACGTAGCCTTCTAGCTGCACTCTTTATCTAGCACGCTAGTAGATCCCAGAATGAATGTGTATTACAGTATTTGGATATTAGAAAGTTGTTGCCATATCTAGTTTTATTTTGTTCTAGAATATAATTAGAGTATATACCAAGATCATGGCAGTGTACAGTACTAACAAATGAGAGAATTTTTGTGTGTTCCATATTACTTTATAGAGTACTTTCAACCATTTATTTTATTCTGCAGATACATTGGAAAAATGGATAGGGGCGAAAATGAAACCGTTGAAGAATTTGCTGCTCGTGTCCAAATTGCCACAGCAGCTGCACTCAGTGTTCAGACCTCTAATCACACAGTAGCAGACAAGGTTAGCCTGAAAATGATTCGTCTAGCCCACAGTTGCTATATAAATACCAAAATTATGGGCTGAAAATTTCATATCATTAGCTTCTCTATTAGTGACTGGGAATGTGTGAGAGATCCATCCATTTTCACCTTTATTGCAAATGGCTATATATATCTAAAATACCAAGCCACTCATAGTCATATTCTAGGAAAAATGTGGTTATAGTCAGCATAAGCAGGTATAATAATAAACTTTCATAATGGTACCGTATATACTGTATCAGTCTTTTTTTATTTGTAATTCGTTTTTTAAACCAGTCTGCATGATTATCCAGTTGCCTGTCACTTTAGTGTGTACACACTTACTTAGTGTTCCTCTGTTCAATTTATGAAAGATTCCTAAAGAGTAAAATATTGCCTATAAATATCTTTTCCCAATTGGCATTTCAACTCGATAAATATTTAATTTAATCCTTACTGCAAACATTCGATAAATTCTCCGTGTAACATGTACAGTATATTGTATACTGTATAACTAATCATATAATACACATGTCACTTCGTGACTAGGTGGAATATATGAAACGACTCGCCAGAGAGGCGGCAGCAGCAGCAAATCCTATGCTCAGCCCAGAAGTGCATAGAATGGCTCAACAGGTCCAAGAAGTACTACCACATATTTCCCTTGAACAAATTAAAAGGGATTTAGGTGAGTGTCTTTCTTTGTCTTGTGTGAATTTATTCTAAATATCGTCATCACTGGGTAAGATAATGGTCTTGAACTGCTTCCTTGGTAAACAATACTGTACTATACTTAAGAGACCAAGATCAGTTAATTTGTTAGTTTCCAAAATACAGTACTTTAATACTTTGTTCTATTATTTTCAGTTCACACTCAGAATGTTGATTTAACGATCACAAATTTTTTGGAGGGCAACGTACCAGAGCCAGTACCTGAACCCCGACCCATCACTCCAAGTCGGTCTTCTCCTGGTCCAAGTGTACAGCCAAATGAAACGGGCAGTTCGACTCCAATTGCTATTCAATCTCAAAGTCCATCTTGTGCTTCAGATCTTTCTAAGAGCACTTCAGAGAGTGATAGCCCTCCAGGAGCAATGTCTAAAGCCTCAGTAACTTTGAGTACAGCAGCAAAATCATTTGGAAAATGTGCATCAGAAAGAATGACTTCTTTTCAGAGTAGAAAAGCACAGCTGATAGAGAATGCTAGGAGAAAATATATTGAAAAGCATGGACTACAAATACCGGGCTACAATTGCTGACAAACTGTGCAATGACTAATTTCTTTGTTGTGTGATGTTCAGTTTTATCAGCTATTATTGTGTATAGCTGCTCTTGAACAGGGCTTGGTTGTAAAATAGAATTCCTTGTTGATAATAAATGCATAACAAGATGGAATGTCTTTAGGAGCAGTTCACCAATTTCAACATTTTTGAAAGACAGACAGAGACATGCATTTTGAGAACATCCTGCCCCCCCCCCCCCACCCCCCCTAGAAAATTAATTGTAAAATGCTGTTCTTTGAGCTGATATATGGCACATTTGACAATGGAAAATTGCAAGTAATTAAGAGTATGATAGGTAATTGTGATACAAATTAAAAATGTAATGTCTTGAATTAATTAAATATATTTAATTTTCATTTAAAATATTCAGTAGAAATAAAAATTTAAGGTGCAGTTTTATGAACTTCATTCTTTTAAAATTTGTGGCAAAGCTGTCTTTTACATGGCTTGATGTCACATTAAAGAATCTGATTTTTTTAGTTGTATTTCATGAGCAGAGCAGGTTACTTAAAACTATGTTGCGTTAATATTGTGACTTTAAAATGTCATCCTGGAGATAAGAAATACAGTAGTTAACTATGAATGAGACAAGATTAGTGTGAGTAATTGCAATGTAAAGTTAACAAATATACATAATGTCTATAAAAGAAAATTTATATAACAAAATTTTACCCTTTAAGACAGAAACCAAAGTTTTAAATCATAAGCTTTTTGATTTTAATTATTTAAGAGTAGAAAAGATATAGAAAAGATACCTGATGCAACCAGTTAAAAGAAGAGACCTCATAACATGGAAAAAAAATTAGAAAAGGGATTATAGATAAAAGTTTGATTATATATATTTGTCTCCAAATATGCAGAAACATGTATAATTTTCTATAAGAAAACTGTAAGCTTTGGTTTTCCAGAATGGTATACAGTTCAATACTGTAGTCCAGATTCTAAAGCTACTACTGTATTTTATTTTGCCAGTTAATGGTTAAGTTTTATTTGCATAAATTACCATGTGTTAAATCTTTGTGCCTTTGGTGATATTTTCATAGTTCAAAAATAAGAGTACAAAGTCACATTAATTTATATTCCTAAGATTGTATATGATACTGTATTAAGTGTACAGTATTCATATGGAACATGACAAAAATTAAAGTTCTAAATTGTTTAAATTAGATTTAAAAACGCCTGGCTAATGCACCATTTTCACGTTTATTTTGATGGTTTGAAATGAAGGGGTGATCTAGTACTGTGTTGCATTGCACTTTAGGGAGCGTTATTGCAAAGTTATTACAGCTTACCCTCTGCTTTATGCCCCAGAGAATATTTAGTATTATCATCTTCAGGCTTAGTAACAGTCTTGCAGTAAACTTAAGAACTTCAAACTCGTTCTGCATTAATAGAAATCTTGTACATGATCTATTTTCACCTTGTTACCTTGTGTAATTATGGTGTATATTGGTGAATCCTGTATGCATCCTGTAGCACAGTGGTCTACATCCTCGGCTCTCAATTCAGTGACCCTGGGTTCACTCCGCAGGCAGGTTAGGAACGGTTAAGCATATTCCTTTCATCTGATGCCTAGCAGTTAAATTAGATACCCGAGAGTTTGAAAATTGTTGTAGGTTGTATCCTAGGGAAGGTCAGTAGTTGGCCTAGGGGGATTTTGATAAGGAAAGTACTGTACAAGCTTCCTCTTCCCAACAAATGGAAATTAAACTAACCATATAAACAGAGCATGTTGATTCTGCAATGTTATGTGTGAGGTCTGCTCTGATTTGTTGAGCATGTTCTGACAGATGCAATTTAGCAATTTTTAAACATTAAAAAGTGTTACTGGCTTGACTTGGAAATATAATAATTTATAACCATATTCATTAATGCATAACTTGTCTTAAAGTTCTGAATGGAACCTGGTTACAGTGCTTGGCATGATTCTAAAATCTTGTACAGTAATTCTATTCAGTTTAAATGATTCATAGAAGTCTCTTAATTACTGTGTAACATTGTAATAAAAAAATCATATCAGTTTTCTATACGATAAGTTATGTTGCTAACCGTTGAATAATTTGAACTTATAAAGACAGCAGAGAAAACATTACAGCACAGGAATCATGAGTTGGATTTGTGAAGTTTACTCATTCTAAAAGACTTTTTAAACAAAAAGCATGACCATTCATTCATTATGCTAACCAGCATATGTACATTTTCTTGTGTAATCTATGGACAGTTAGAGATCTGTTAAACTTGTACAGTGGAACCTCGTGTGACGAGCGCCTCAATTTACGAGCATTTTGAATAACGAGTGCGCCAATCGCTGGCAGTTTGTCTCGATTGGCGAGCGCTCATTTGATTAACGAGAAAACTACATGGTGCATTCCTGCTGCTTCTCAGACGCCTCCAACGATGCAAATAATTTTTTTTTTTTTTTTTTTTAAAGATGCTAATGATGCTGGGATGTAAAGCGGTGACTGCTGTGATGTTGCAAAGCATTGACTTATTTTTGTAGAATAAAAAAAAAAAAAAAAAATTTGAAAAACGGAACAAATGTCAAAAAGGTTCGTTCGGTGTTTGTCAGGTAGGCTGCTCCATATTTCTTGAAAAACAAAAAAAAATGAAAAAATTTGAAAAACGGACAAATACCATAAAGGTTTGTTCAATGTTTAAGCTGCTCTATTATTAATAAATAAATGAAAAATACAAAACAAATTGAACACATTTGAAACAAAGAAAGATTGTCATTATGGAGCATCCTACCAGACAAACACTGAACGAACCTTTATGGCATTTGTCCGTTTTTCAAATTTTTTAAATTCTTTTTATTTTTTTGTTTTTTTTTGTTTTTTTAAGAAACATGAAGCAGCTTACCTGATAAATACCAAACAATTCTTTGCTATAAATTTTTTTTTGTTTTTTTTGTTTTTTTTAACAAATTTGAAGAAAAATGTCAAATGTTGTTCAGTGTATGTAAGATAGGCTGCTGAATTATTTAAAACCGAATATTATATTGATGTTTTTTCGGTGGTAGAATGGATTAATTTGATTTCCATTATTTTAAATAGGGAAATTCATTTTGAAAGACGAGCGTTTCACATAATGAGCTCGGTGCCGGAACGGATTAAATTCATTATTCGAGGTTCCACTGTAGTTCAGTAATTTAATGATCAACCACAAAAGGTGATTGTACCTATAAGTTGAGATTTGAGCAATATGATAGGAAATGCAGGATAGACCAGTGAAGAATAGTTGCCATAAGCACAATCAGAGGTTCATGGCTTCTCAGTGTTTTCCCAACAAGCATAAGAAATTGCCAGAATAAAAGTGGACATGTTCAAGAAAAAATACACAATACTGCAAGGAGGGTTATGGTGAATATGTGGGCCTGTGGGTCACTTCAAGCAACAGCGTGTTGGACCAGGTTATCACAAGTCGAGCCTGGTCCTAGGCCAGGCTGAGAGTAGAACACACTCCAGGTATGCTTCATGATTTGACCTATAATGCTAATACATAAATTACTGTACTTGCCTAATTGTGCTTGTGGGAGTCACGTTTTGGCTCTTTGGTCCCACCTCAACCTTCAATCAATTGGGGGGACAGATTCCTGAGCCAATTGGGCTCTTATCATATCTATATTTAAAACTGTGTATGGAGTCTGCCACCACACATCACTGCCTAGTGCATTCCATTTGTTTACAACAGACATTAAAAAAGAAAAGTTACTGTATTTCTAATGTCTTTATGGCTCATTTGGGTACTCTGTTTCCATCTGTCCTACCCCTTCCCATACTTTAAATAATGTCTTTGTCTACCCTATAAATTCTCATGAAAAGCTTTTATGTGGTGATCATATCTCCCCATAACATTTTTTTTCTTCCAGCGGCATGAGGTTTATTTCCCGTAGTCTCTCATCGTAGGTCATATCCTTCAGCTTGGGTACTATTCTGGAGGCATGCCTTTGAACCTTCTCCAATTTAGTTTTGTGCTTGACTAGATACAAACTCTATGCTGGATGCATACTCCAGGATTGGTCTGACATATTTGGTAAACAAATTTATAAATGATTCCATAGACAAGTTTTAAAGGCAGTTCTTATGTTGGCCAACCTGGTATATGCTGCTGATGATATCCTCTTGTAGTGGGCTTTAGGGGGACAGGTCTGGTATAATACTGCTAGAGCAAAGGCTAAATTATTTAAAAGGTAACTTGACAAACTTCTGGAAAAGCTACAGGGTGTGATTGCAAACATGGGCTTTTGGACTGCTAATACAATTACAGTAATATAACTAACAAATACATGGGATGCTCAATGTCGGGTCAGGCTACGAGAAAACAACTCGATAAAACGACTATAGGTAAACCACAAGTATTATACAAGTAGTTACCAAGCTACGAACAGGATAAGTTTCAAACGGCGTTCATAACTTGGAATTGGATTATCCATCCATAGGCACAATATTACAGATAAGGGATATGTTACTGGACCACTAAAAATCAATATGAAACCCAAAATTTGGGTACAAATAATATAAATGCTTTTATTTATCTTGAATGATCAAATTGTTTTACATGTCTTATATGATACATTTTAAGGGGCAAAAATGTATAATTAATAAAGGCAGTAAAAGGTGGTGATGCATGAGCACTGTTGAACCACCAACTCATTTTATCAGTTATTATTGACAAAATTTTCTTTTATAATTAAAATAATGCACACTTTCACATAGTGATAGATAGTTTGAACAAATTAGGTGAGAGGATGGTGGAGGCCAATACCATCAATACTGTAGTTTCAAAGTGTTATATGACAAAGTGCTGGGAAGACAGGACACCACGAAAATAGCTCTCGTCCTGTAACAACTCTTGGGTAATTACTAGTTGCACTGTTCATCATGTGTGGACAACCAAAATTGTATAGAAGGATGAGGGGATAAAATGAGGATTTTGAGGCTGTTAATAAGTCCGGGAACCGTCTGTTGTTAGTATTACTGTATATTTTTAAGTAGCTTTCCATATTTTTAGCAGTACTGTATTATAAAAAAAATACAAATTGCATAACACTCAACACCCCTGCTGGCAAAGTCTAGCACCTATCCCATCCCTACCCCCATCACAGGTAAACCACAGAACTGTACATCATCTTGGCTACTACCCAGTCATTCCTCTCAAGTGGTCTTTGTTCTTGAGAAAATGCTGAAAATGTGAACAGCACCTAACCTTTTTTATTGGCTAGTCACAAACTGGAGAAAAAAATGCCATTGTTCTGGTCATTGTTGTAGTTTTTTCTAAAATATGGTATAACTTGCTAGATGCATAATATCTGTGAGAAGACAAACTTACGATACCTTTTGTGGTTAGTTAATAAATAGTATCATTGTTCAAAATAGGGTACTATAATTAACTAAACAGACCTCTGCCAATTTCTTCTGTGATTTTTCCTTCATATGTTTTGATGGACACTAGTTATTTCTGAAAATAACAGCCATTAGAAATAATACATATATCTAGGGGAATACATATGTAAGAGTATTGAACTACTCTTAGATTAAACTTTGATTCTCAAACTAATTTATGTACAGTATACTGTATATAACTTTTAACACTTACGTTTTGTGTGACATGGGAATATGGTATGGAGAGTTTTGTTTAAATATGAAATGAATGTGGAGATTAATATCCTGTACTTAAATGCAGTCAAGATATTTTTAATTTTGTTGAAAGTTAGTTTACTATTGTATTAAAAAATCTGCATTAAAATTTTTATAAAAATAATAATTCTGTATAGATTTTAATATTTAATGTAATTTTCTTTTTGATAATAATTTATCTTATTGTTTTGCAAGTTACAATCTGCATAATGTACACGTTACAAAATCTAATACATCCTTATGTCAAGTTTTATCAGAAAAAAATTATTTTTGTCAAACACCAGTGCTTTATTTAACCCTTTGTGGACATTTCTTTAATTATAAAAACCGTTAATCATGCACACTCCGAATCGATAAATAGTGAGTGAGCATTTCCTGCCTCTATTTCTATCAGTTATTTTACTGGCACTATAAAATCAGGATGCATGTCGCTGCAATGCCATTTAATTGTGGGAAAATACCTTGCTTCATGTCCCCCACACTAGTGATAATGGAAAGATTGCATGTTTAAATTTTCTTGACAGCAACTCAGTGCTATAGGTTGCTAATGTACTAGAATCACAATTTTGTTTAGTGTGCACATTATGTACAGTACTTCTGCAATTACTTTTACAGTACTCTGTTACTTGTATTGTACACGTACAATATTAAGTGTTTAGGAATACAATAATTAATGCTCCATGAACACACACAAAAAAATGTAAAGTGCTGGTATGTTTTGGGTCGTAGTGCAGTTGGCTTCATTCTCGACTCGCAATTGGAGATTCCCAGGTGGAACAAATGGTTAGGTATGTTTCCTTTCACCTAATGCCTCTGTTCGTCTAAATGTGAATAGGCAGTTTGGAGTTTGGCAACTGTTGCTGAGTTGCATGTTAGGGAAGATCAGTAGTTTAACCTTGGCAGGTTATGTTGATAAAAGTGTAAAGTATATACAATATACACAGGCTTTCTGTCCCAGACAAAATTAATTAAAATGTGTAAAAAATTGGCTATTGCAGGATGACCTGTTAGTATATCCCAGAGGTACAGTATTTATATTTTAATGGGGGAGGGGGTATGTAAATTGCCAATAGATTCAACATCCCAGGGTACATCCAGGCAAGCAGGTGGGATATATACAGTATATATATATATATGGGTCCTGTAGTGGGATATATATATATATATGGGTCCTGTAGCAGGATATATATATATGGGTCCTGTAGCAGGATATATATATATGTGAGTCCTGTAGCAGTCGTCTGTCTTTGGCTAACAACTAGGAACATCAGGTTCAATCTCCTGGTAGGATATGGTTATGCCATTTAATTGTGGGAAATGTCATATAAAATATGGCTTGGCACCCTATTCCTCTATTCACCCAGTAAAATAGGTACTTAAGGGTTAGGCAACTGTTGTAGTTGCATTCTGGGGAAGGTCAGTAGTTGGCCTATGGGTTCCTTCGTAAACCTAAGTACTGTACAGGCTTCCTTTTCCCGACAACGGGAATTATATCTCGGACAAAGATGGGAGTGTTCTCTCTAATTACTCAGGTGTAGTTACAAGATGAAAGTTGTGGTTGCAATGTCTCATTTTCCCATTGTACACAGTTTTTTGGCACCTTTGTGTCCTTTGCTTAAGAATTTATTGCATTCTGTTCTTGATGTTGCATTTTTAAATTTGTTTTTATAAAAATTTGTAAGTGACCATGTCACATCTTTTTCTTCTGTTCACTGGTTTTGTTATATCTAAGTCCTCCATGGGGTGAGGGAGTTATATTGTGTAACAAACAATATTTCTGTATTCCATGTTTATTGTATTAAAAGTTCATCTAATTTTAATTAAAAGAAAGAAATTTAAAGAAAATATGAGTAATGCTCTATACAACTTTTGGCTGCCTTTTTATTGTACCGTATACTGTATTATAGGCTTAGCCAGAGATACGAAGGAATAAGTTGCTTATTTTCAATGTTTGTCTTTTCTCTATACAGGGTATTTATATTTTCTTTGTAGCAATAGCCATTATTATGCTGGAAATGGAATGTAAAGGAGAATGTAAAGAATGTAAAGAACATCATCTTTTAGATGATGTTCAGTTTGGATATTTGTTATTTATCCTCATCAGTATTAATTTCATAGCAAAATAAACTATAGGGTAAAGTTTTACTAGCTAACATTCTTGTTACCCACTCAAGTCATTTAAAAATGTCTTGTTTTGTGAAGACATTTCAAATCATGTCAAGACATGTCAAGACAGTCAAAATAAGACATTTAAAAATATTGGTGAGCTGTCATAATATGACTATTTACACTTTTCTGTCCCCCGGCACGCAGCCTACCTGAAGGTGTGTCGAGCGTTTCTCGTGAACGCGCGACCAGACTCTAATATGTATACTCTTTTCAGTTTTCTCACCTCAATTTTCGTGTTACAACATTCATTTTGGTATCTTTTTTGTTCGCAATAGAATTCCCTACAGGGATATATATACATATGAAGGTCAAAAACCCGTCGTGCCATCTACGCCAAACTGAAATCAGCCAAGGGTTACCCGTGAATGCGACTCCACCAAAATGTGTCTACTCTTTTCAGGATTCTCACCTCAAATCTCATGCTACGTCATTCATTTTGGTAGCAATTTGTTTGCAATAGAATTCCCTACAGGAGTATATGCATATGATAAAGTCCAAAATCCCAGTGCACCCCCATCCCCAGCAAAGGTGAAAGTCAGCCAAGCATTAACTATGAGCGAGCATGCATTTGCTTAACTGGTACACCTGCACACAAATGTATTCACCTATTTGTGCTTGCGGGGGTTGAGCTCTGCTCTTTCGGCCAGCCTCTCAACTGTCAATCAATCAACTGTTACTAACTAATTTTATTTTTTTCTCCTCCACACACACGCGCGCACACACACAAATTGTAATGAAAGCAGTAACCTCACAGGAGGCAGCTAGATGCACGAGCCAGTTACTGGAAACGAAAAAGAGCTGTAGTAGTGATAGGTATTAAGGAACAAGAGGGTTCCACAAGGGAAGAATGGAGGTCTAAGGACAAAGCTGCAGTGGCATGGATACTAAAGGAGATAGGTATGGAAGGGGCTGAAACAGACAGAAAAGTTTTTCCGGATTGGCCAGTACAACAAAGACCGATTGATCAAAGTAGTGCTCAAAAACGAGTGCATCAAAGAGGACATCCTAGCAAAAAAGAGCAAACTGAAATATGTAACGAATTACAGACAGGTATTCCTTCAGAGGGACATGACCAGGAAAGAGATAATACAGGCAGCAGATGCAAGGAAAAGGCACAGGCAGAGGGAAGGGAGCCAGGGAACCTCAACCCCCAACCCAGCAATCCCAGTGGGGAGTGTGGAACCCCCAACCCAGCACCTCGGGAACCCCAGAGGGGACTGCAACATCCCAACTCACCACCCTATAGGTGGGGAGTTCCACCATTCCACCCTCCCTCCCTACTCCGAGTACCCCCCTTCCCTCCCACCCCTGCATGATCTTCTTCCTGCCCCAAGCTGGCCCAGACACGAACTAAGTCCTCCATCCCCCACCCCAGTTCTAAGCCATCCTCCCCCTGCCCCTTCCCCACCCCCACCTCCCTCAGAACCCCTGGTAACTACCCCACAGGAGGATGAGCCTACCCAAGCAGCAATGCCCATGGAACAGCTTCCTGCACTAGTGGGAAGGGTGGGTGAAAATGGATATAGGGAAGTGAGCTTCAGGGTAATGTATTCAAACATCGATGGGATTACCAACAAAGCAAGTGAACTGGCAGAAAGGGCGCAGGAAGAAAACCCAGATGTAATAGGGCTCACAGAAACAAAATTGCCAGGAGTCATAACAAATGCTGTGTTTTCAAAGAACTTTTATATAGTAAGGAAAGAAAGAGATGGGAGAGGAGGAGTGGCTCTGCTGATAAGGAAAGACTGGAGCTTTGAAGGACTTTGAAGAGATGGAAATTCCATCTCTTCAAAGCTCCAGTATGTATGTATGTATGTATGTATGTATGTATGTATGCATGCATGTATGTATGTATGTATGTATGTATGTATGTATGTATGTATGTATGTGTATATATATATATAGATATATATATACATGTATGTATATATATATATATATATATATATATATATATATATATATATATATATATATATATATATATATATATATATATATATATATATATATATATATATATATATATATATATATATATATATATATATATATATAATTTATTTATTTTGAAACCTGTAATTGCATTGTGAAATGGTTCATATCTACAATAACAGTAAACCATTACCATGAATCTCATCTATGTGAGAAGTACTGAATATTGACCTAACAAATTTTAATAAAAGTGCATTGACGGGTTCTTCCTTTTCCTGTCAAGTTACATTAATGAAAAAAGATTAATATTTTATTTTACAAATTTAAAGTACAATTTAAATTTAACACTAGAAAATATTTGTATGTTGGTAAGCTTTACTCAATGTGAAGACGATTTTCTGAAGGACAATGCATGTGTTTTCACCCTTTAAGAAAACATTAATTTTGTACAGTATATTTAATAATTTAGGCAGAGATCATTATAAAGTTGCCATTGCTATGTTGTCTTTCATTATGAGCTTACAGGGACCTTTAACATAGCACAATAATATGACTGACACTACGGTTGTTGATGCAGTAGAGAAGGCTCAAGGTTCTCAAACAGAAAAGTGACCAGGGCAGAGCTGTGGGAGAAGATGGCAACAGAGGGCCTGGGGCACAGGGATCTGTACAACATGCCAAATTCTGAAAGTGTAATGTAAGTGTGGTGAGGCCAAGGAACACCCAAGGAAGAGCAAAAGGGTAACACCTAGACGAATCACCAACAATAAGCCTTAACCCCATAAACCAACCAAATCAACAGGAAAGGGTCGAGGGCAGGCCACAGTCAGGACTTCCTGTCGATACGGAGCCAACAGGCAGAAAAACCCGACAGAAGAACCTGAAACCCAGAGTTTATAACTCCTGGAACCAGAGGAATCCGAAGCAAATAACCGAGAAGACCCCAACAAGCAGCCATGGAATAAAAAGTAGGAGCTTTAAAGTATTTTATGTAGAGATATTGGATATAGACAGCTCGGGACAAATGAAAATAACAAAAAAATACCCAGCAATTTAGTATTGTATTTGTAATGATGTTGCTAGTTTGGCTAGCATGTGGGTGGCAATAGGTCTATTATTTACTACAGTTTGAGTGTTCTTTTCACCTGTGGGAAATGATACCATGACAAAAAATGGGTAAATCATCAATATAGCACATAAAAAAACTAATTGGAAGGGAAGAGATGATACCATTAATAGCATTAATAAACAAAGTAGTAATCATAACTTATTTGCAGGATTCATTCACTCATGATGATAAGAGAAAACAGGGCCCATGCCAGTCTTTAAAATGCTGTGACAAAAGGAAGCGTAATAATTTGAGGCAAAGTATCTGAGAAGTTGAAAGAATGAAACTGAGCAGAAAATCTGGAACAGTGCTATACTTTTATGTAGAATTATTTGCAATTTGTTAACCAAATTAACAGTTTTCCTTTTAAATTGTATCAAGACATGGAAAAGAAAGTGCTTTCCCTTAAAAGCATTGAAAATTAAAAGATGCACTCTTGATTAACATGTAGTTATACTGTAAGTGAATTAAAAGTAGATTTGCTACTGACTTGTCTCTTACATTTATATGATTATCAAGTTTGGATAAAGAAACACCAAATAATATAATGATAAAAATATTTAATATTTCTTTTTTCTTTTTCATACAGATCCACGACCATTACTTACTGTACTGTACTTTTAGGTATGAGAAAGGAATATCTCAAGTTACACGTAACAACACACCATTAAGCAGAACAAGCACTACATGAAATGTTTATAGATAATGAACATTTATGTCATTTGCAGTGTGCTGTGGCCCAAAAATAGGTGCTAGATTTACTGTATGTACAACTTCCTTGTTCTTAAGATGAGCTCTCTAAACCAGCATACTGTATTTACAGTCACAGAAATGATATAATACTGTACTTTAATAATTTGTGTTTAATAAATAAAAAATATTAAAAACGTAAATAAACACCTCAACCAAATTAATAATAACCTACTTTCAATGAAGAGGAATAAGTAAATGGTAATTACTCCACAACCAATACCTTTACACAATCCATTATCCTGGGAGGATTGTGGATTGGAGGGTTTATCTTTACACTTTATCTCCCTAAAATCCCACTTTAATGCGACTGCTTCAGGAAGCCACCGATGGGACTCACAAGAAAGAGGCGTTTCATTGCATTCAATGCTGCATTATTAAAATGCAAATGGCAATTTTCAGGGAAAAGGTTAGCATCAAAATAAGAACCTATTTGCTAAGATATCAGTACACAGCATAGGGATCTTATGAGAACTACATATAATGGTTTTGCTCTAAAGCAAATGACCTTGGCTCATATTTCTTAGTCGCTGTTAAACGTGTTTTCTGACATATTGTACATAAGTAAGCATCCAATTACACACTAACAGACAGTTTTTTTCACTTGAAACATGAAATGAAGAATCTAAAATACTACTGTATTTAAATGTCTTGCCTACATCCAGATTTAACTGGAACTGCAAACTTCAGACATTGACTCAAGGAGCATTTTGATAAAAATAAAAGGAGAGAAAAATCACTGCCTAAGGTAAAACTGTGCAGCATGTTGAAATGTCGTTGTTTCCTGTATGATTCAGAGATCACTCTGAGACCTAACAACTTAATAATTTCTAATAACTATCCAGCCTGTACATAAAACATGAACCACAATATACACCAGCAAGGCCACTGAACATGTTTCATATATTAGTTATCATTTAAAAATGAATGCAATTGATTACAATTAATTCACACATCTCACATAATTAAATATAGTTACTGACAATAATATTAAGTAAATAAAAAACACAATTAGATAAATCATGAAAATCAAGATAGTTAATTAAGAAATGTTTTGCAGCTTCTCTTAAATAAGTTCAAATTAACAAAGGTCTGAGTAGGTAGACAGTTAGTTGACTCTAGCACTAGAAAAAGTACTTCCCTGAAAGAAGCAAATGGAGTTGTAAAGGAATGAAAAGAATGTCACAGGAACGTGGCTGATAATTAATAACCCAAACCCACATGTATGACAAAATAAAGACAACATTTCAGTCTGTCCAGGACAAACCAAAACGTCATCACTTATATTTTTCATATGCGTGGGTTGGATTTTCTGTAAAGGAATGTTTTCTTTTGTAATCTTGATCACAAAGAATAATATATTAAAAAGGCTACACAATATTCCTAAAGTCCTGAAAAAAATTATTAATATATTCAATTTGCCATATACTCTACTGCATTATAAATAGTGTTTACCAAATTCAGTTTATAAAGTTTTCAAACTCCATTTGGCATTATTTCTTTGAATTTGTATTTTTTTCCTTATCCTTGCCTATCCCATATGCATATAAGATAAAAACATAAGAATCAAGGAAATTGCAGAAGGCCTACTGGCCCATACATGGCAACTAATATTTATAACCACCCAAACATATTCATATACAGTGTATGTCTAACCTAAGCTTCAAACAATCAAGGGATCCTATGTCTATTAGGATCTACCTACAATCCTGGTAGTTTGTTCCACAAATCGAAAATCCTATTACCATACCAATATTTATCTAGGTCTTTCCTAAATCTATACTTATCTAATGTATATCCATTGTTCTGTGTTCTATTATGTGTTTATATATTTAGTACCTCATTTATGTTATGCCTATTCATCTATTTGTACACTTCTATCATGTCACCAATAATTATTTTGTTTTGTTTTGTTTTGTTTTCCTTTCTAGAGAATGTAAATTAAGACTTTTTCAATCTCTTCATATAAAGTACAGGTATAAGGTTTCTAATTTGCGGGATTAACTTCGTCATCCTACGCTGGACGCATTCAAGTGAATATATGTCCATTCTACAGTATGGCAATCAAAACTGAACTGCATGATCTAAATGAGGTTTAAAAAAAACAAGATATACCGGTAGCTGAAGAACAACACCAGGTGTTTCAATGCTAACTCTTCTAGAAATAAATCCTCATTTATGCCTATTTATGCCCTTTGCCCGAAACGCTGTGCGTATTAGTGCTTTAGGTATTGTATATACTTGCTCAATCTATAAATCCAACATTATGTGTGTAACTCTTCTGTGTATGTACTTTTACCCGAATAAACATTTGATTTGAAATCCCAGTGTCCTATTTGCCTTATTTCAAATATGAAATAAGGCGAATAAATATGATATTATATATGATAGCCTTATTTTAAACATTTATGCATTTATTTTTTACTTTAAATTATTATTAATCATTACCTCAGATCCCCTGATTAAAAATACTGAACAAGTTGGAGGATGTTGATCAGGACAATTTCTTCAAAAGGTTAGATGTAGCACAAACAAGAGGCAACAATTTCAAACACAAGCCTCAATGTAGGACAGAGAACAGGAGATGCTCTTTCATTCACAGGGTTATAAACCCATGGAACTGCCTACCCACTGAAGCCGTAAATGCCAAAACTGTGTTAAGTTTTAAAATCTACCTGGAAAAGATCATCAAGGCAAATGGGGGGACCTTCAATAAACCACTGGCTTCCTGTCCTCATCAAGGCCACGAGGGTTAGTAGCCCTCGGGTAAATCAGGTAAATCCCTTTCACAATTAGACTTTTGCAATCTCAACACCATCCAGCTGATATCCTGTAACTTTATCATCATTACCTAGTCTCATAAACTTACATTTGTCAGCATTAAACAGCATTTGCCAGTTTTTTTACCATTTCAAAACCCAGTCTAGATTGTCTTGAAGTGATTTTGAGTCAGCTTCCAAATTTATTTCCCTCCCAATTTTTGAATCGTCATCATTCTTGCTTATTCTATGTGTATATCTTCTTCTTCCTTTTCTATTCTCTATGCATATCTTTCTTCATCCAAGAATATAGCACAGAAGAAGATGGTAACTAAGGATATAGGAGAGGAAGATGGTGGGGGGACCAAGAATATAGCAGAAAAAGATAGAGACCAAAGATATAGCAGCGGTAGATGGGGACCATGGACATGATACAAGAATTGGGAGAGGGAAAGAGAGAGCACGAGGGTGATATAGATATCAACATGATGGACGACTAAAGAGTTGAGCAAGGACTGAAATTTTTTGGAAGAGATTCTGTACCTGCAACTTCAGTGTTTAATGGAATTGATAGATTGGATACAAATAAGTAAGTGTGATCAGATATTTTCTAAAATGATAGCTAAAAAATATAACAAAGAATAAATTATTTCTGGCATTCAAACAAATTTAAAAATCTTATAAGAGGATATTGGCATGCATTATGCATCAAAATAATTATCAGAAGATGCTATGCTTGGAAGGCTGTATAGTACCATCAGTGACACTAACGGTGCAATATCAAATGATTATGTACCGTCTGTGATGTTATATATGATAGCAAACATTCCTAGATATCATTCAGGATGCCAATACAAAAGTAAAAAGACAAAACAAGCAACATCAAAGGAATAAGATTCACGAGGGTTCTGGCGAGAGACACAAACCTGTGATGTCAAAGAAATTCAATTCCCTAAGGATTTTGTCAAGTTACAAATATCAAAGGAATCAGATTCACTGAGGATATTCCAGAGGGACATACGACTGTAATGTGATGTGTTGTGAAATATCTGTAATACTGTATAAGAGTGGCATAAGACTGAACTAAACAGTTTCTATTTAGTTATCAATAAAAACATGAATCAACCTTTATCTTTATACAATTACTGTATTAGTATGTACTGTAAAGAACTCAAAATTTATTATTATTATGATATAATTCAGGCACTATTAGTCATTTATTAACAAGATGTCTTTGCCAAAATGACTTGTAGGTTGACCATAAGCCTGTTGTTAAAATGAGCTCCATAATTTGCTAGTTTTGGCACTCGCTGATAATTGTAGCATTTAAATCTAAATCTATATAATACAGTATATATTTATAATGACTACATATTATGCTATTATTAAGGCTCTCTCTTATATAAATAATGTATTTTTGTGTAAGTTAACTTAACTATAAACAAACATTTGTGAATAACAATTTTGAATTTTAATCTGAATAATGACTTATCATTGCCTCTGATGATAATAAGGTGCAAATAAGAGCTTGCTACACCTTTCTCTCTACCTCCTGACACCTCTCCCAGACTTTTCTATCCCAAGATGCTCCACTACCTTTCCCATACACTGTTATCCCTTTTACATCTTATCATTTAAAGGTCCCTATTGTACAGTCGGGTTCCTTCTCGACACATAATCGAGAATTCCGGGTTCAAATCTTGGGCAGAATAGAAATGGTTGAGCACATTTTCTTTCACCTAATGCCTGTTAACCTAGCAGTGAGTAGGGACTGAGGAGTTAGTCAGCTTGTTGTGGGGTTTCATCCTGGATAGGGTCAGCAATTCAGCCTGGGGGAGGGGGACCTCGATAAAAAAGCCAAACGTGTATGAATACACACTGGCTTCCTGTCCCCCGACACAGTGAATTATTATTATACAACATTTTCTCTCTACTGTATATTTAGATGACAGGGTATGTATCTAAATAACTACACACTATGAATGTATACATTGAGCTATGCAGCATGAGTCCATATAACTATACAGTATGAATATATTCATACACCCACATAGTATGAATGAATCCATACAACCATGTAGTATGAATATATACCTGAATTTACCTGAGGGCCACCATCTCTCTAGTGGCCTCAACTGGAAAAGCTGGCAGCTTGTCAAAGATCCTCCCATTTTTCCTGATGATTTATCCAGCTGGATTTTGAACTGCATCAGTGTCCTGGCATACATACATGAAATAAAATGTTTCATGTCATATATAGCATACAGTACAGGTTTTAGACTACTGGATTCAGCTAACACTTGCTTTTGAGAATGCATCCCCAATGTTAAACAAGGTGTGCATATCTGCACATTTTTCTTGCTACTTGTATCAGACAAATTTATTATCTTATATCTTACAAAACCTGCTTTTGGTATACACACACATCCTTTTACATTCATATTACAGTCCCTTACACAAGCATACAACAGTGATCTAGTGTACTGAAGATCCCAATACAGGGTACACAATAATACTGAAATGTCAATGATCTAATGCCACATTTTCTAGGTAAACTTGAGTTCATTTGACTAGAAATTCTACTCAATGCAACTACTTCCTGTATGATTTGATAATTAAAACTAATGCCAGTAGTTTAGTAAATGTATGTCATATTCACCCAAGAAACTACAGTCACCACTAACATTTTCTTTAAGTTCCTCTTATAAAATTACTAAAACAAAGTGATCCAATAACAAAATTAAATACTGTATTATGTATAATAGTTAATTTTCTTGTATGTGTATGTTTTCCTTAAATTAAGTTTGCCTATCTTTAAAAAGTATCTGAATCTCACCAACTGTTTCTGGATCTTATGCACAACAAGTATTACCGTAGTTAACCATGTGATCCAAATTCAGTTAGCGAGTTAATTTGGGAAGCAAGATATTGATATTTGCATATTTGACAGAGCATATGAGAAAGAAAAATTTACAACAGCAACCTGTAATTATCAAAGCAAAGAGCTGGCCAGGAGAGCTACATAACACCGAGTTACAAAATGTTTAAGAGTTCCTACGAGTTCATATCATTCACTTGGATCATTGGAGATTCTAACTTAGGTATAAAAAGTATGAGATCAATATCCTGGCAACCAGACCATGGATGCTCAGTATGTTACTACCCACACTACTGTCAACTCCATCTTGAAGCTCTTAATTCGATCCAGAATGCCAACACAAGAGCAGAAAGACAAGACATGCAATAAAAGGATGCACAATTACTAAGGATTTTATCTACAGACAAATGACTCAAGAAATCTGGTGATGTAAAGCAAAATTTCAGATTTTCCTAAAAATTAGGACATTCTACAAGGAGGCGAGTTGCAAATTGATAAAAACTGCAATTCAAACATCCATGCAGAGATCACAGAATTGCTAACACCACATACTCTAAATTTCTAACCTACACTTGCAAAACACAAGTGATTCTATGTCTATTATGTTACCTGGTACTCTCTTCCACAAATTAACAACCCTTTTTCCAAATCAGTACTTACCTAGGTTTTTTCTATATCTAGACTGAATGAATTTATATCCACTGTTTCACGTTCTATTTTGTGTTCATATACTTAACACCTTATTAATATTCCCTTTGTTACACCTTTCAGTCAATTGTACACTTCATGTCACCCCCTAATTCTTCTTCATACCTACGTAAGCATTATGAGTTGCACAAACTATACTCGTACCACACTATACATTAAAGTGTGCACTTGCTCCTGGTAGTCAAGGTCAAGATGCACTAAGCGGCCTGGTACACCTCTATAAAGGCTTGGCTGGACCAACTCTTAGCTCAGGAAGCTACTGGTTGGTGGAGGGGCCACTCCCAGAAAGGTTAAAATATCAAAAGGCTTTATCAAGGCTATCTACTCCACAACTAAACTCATTTGCTATCAAAGACAAAGTAATTAAAAGAATTATTCATCCCTGCCAATTTACCATTTCAAGCAAAGGATATCCGAATTTACTGCTAAGTTACCTATTAAAAGGCAACTTTGTTTTCATTGACTATCTTATTTATAAGGTACTGCAAGAAATTTAATACACAGTATAGCAAGATCATTTTGCTACATGAAGGATTAATTAAATATAATACATAGTGTATGAAGGAATACATTTTGCTACATAAGCAGATTACCATAAAATAAAAGGTAAAACCTTTTCCTTAAGAAATAAAATGGCTACCCCATCACATGTAACACCATGAAAACTGTGTGATCAATGTACCATAATCCAGGCTGTTGCATCCTACATGAATAGCAATTTAAATAACCAGATTTAGAAGAATTTATCACTGAATGCTGTGCACTGTATTGGAGAAATTAACATCAAGTACAAGTTTTGGATACAAAATCTATTGTGTTATATATGTAAAGTAAGAGTAATAAAGTAAGAGCTCATATATGCCATCCAAGAGAGAGAAACAAAGCAAGAGATCAAGAATAATTATCAAGAATCATCATCTCAATTGATTCAAGTAATTATGGCTATATGGTGCCATTTAAGTTAAAGGTAAAGAGGAAAATACAATACTGTATTTGCATTATTCAGAATGCCAATATAAGAGCAAAGACAAACTCTAACTTACAAGAGATACAATTTACTAAGCAGAGTATCAAATGACATCTCATTTAAGGGAATCGACGAGAAACAAAATTTACGATCATCTTGAAAATGAGGGCATTCAATGAGGTGATGTGTAAGTGCGAGTAAAACAAGAGAATTTTGACAATAAGGGTCAGGATTCTTTCTATTAACATTCATGAGTTAACCTAGTATAGCCAATGTATAAGCAGAATAAGGAAGGTTCACATTTTCAGTTCTGATAACATTAAGTCCAATGGCAAATATCATGTTAGATAGTACATTACTTATAATCAGGCAATTCAAATGTTTATTAAATTATAAAAATATTAACATCTGCACAACTTGAAGCTTTCACAAATTTTCCCTCTTAGCTTGCTCCTCAGACAAATTTGGGCAAACGATTTTGATGTAACAATGAATTTACATTGATGACGTTGAACTAGTTACGCGAGCATGTTCTGCCCACTAGGTTATATAAAATTTTAGGATATTGATAATTAGTGAACACAAACTGGCTTTAGTTTTAAAGATTAATGCATGACAACTAAATCTCTGTGTTTATCACATCACAAATTACAGAAAGAACATACAGTAACAATTTAAAACTAAACCATCACAATATTAGTTAGGAAAAAGAAATACATTTTGAAAACAAAATTCTCTTCATTACAATAACAAGGGGTAAAATAAGAATAGAAAACAGTTCAATACACAATAAACATCACTACTGAAATGCATATTCATTATAAAATTAGGACATACGGCTTCTTGTGTCTGAGTTACGGTGCTCCATGCTCAGAGAAATGCTTCAGGAAACCTCAAAATAATTACAAACTTGCTATATATTACCATCAGCAGTGCATGTGATATGAAAATACACATAAGGGTTTTACAAAGAATGGAAAAAACTTAGCACCAGGTAACCAATATGATACATAACACCTATGAGACAGATGTCCACATAGTCTTACTGCATTGAAGATTTTCTAACAACAATATTTGGCAACTTTGTTTTCCATTGCTGGGGACAGGAAACCTGTACTTAGGCTTATCAATGTCCTCCTAAGCCAACTATTGACCTTTCCCAGGACACAGCCTACAACAGTGGCCTAACTAGCTGTGATGGGTCTCGGTAGCACAGTTGGGTTTGCTCTCGACTCCTAATTGGGAATCCTGTGTTTGAAGCTTGAGCAGGACAGAAATGGTTGTGCATGTTTCCTATCATCTAATGCCTATGTTCACCCAGCAGTAAATAGGCATCCGGGAATTAGTCAACTGTTGTGGGGGTTGCATCCTGGGGAGGGTCAGTAGTTTGACCTTGGGAGGGGGACCGCGATATAAACCTAATGTATATACATAGGCTGGCTGTCCCTGATAAAATTCATTATTTATTGTGATGAACAGAGGCAAAAGGTGAAAGGATATGTTAGTAAATTTGGATTCAACTTACCTAATTTATTTTCACAGTTTCGCTACCAATGGAAAATTAGGAATGAAAAAAATATATTTGTTAAATTTAGTTTCTTTATCAATTAGTAGCTGATTTTTTAACAAGCTTAAACTAATTATAAAATATCACTTAAGGAAACCAAGAAAGAGTCTACTTTTAAGGTTCATAAAATAATCAGTACCTTTGCCATTACCAATTTATTTTATTCACTTATAATGCCTAAAAATTCAAAGATACTAATCTCATTCACCCATCTCACAGATACCCAGCTCATAGACACCCATTTTACAGACATCTAGTTCACAGATACCCCATCCCACAGACCCCCAGCACACAGATGAACAGGTCCCCTTAACTAAGAGGGTGCATTTTTATGTTATGATAACCAGTGTTACAAATGCAACCTATTAAGTACTAGCTCATATATACTGTATAAAATAATATATATATATATACACAGTGGCACCTCGATTAACAAGTTTAATCCGTTCTGGCACCGAGCTCGTTATGTGGAAAACTTGTCTTAAGAAACAAATTTCCCCATTTAAAATAAAGGAAATAAATTTAATCCGTTCCACTCCCAAAAACATGCATACTTGTATGACATTTTATAATGTAAATATAATACTGCACATGTAATTATAAATGTTTTGTTGTACTGTTTTCATGTTTACTTTACCTTATGAAGAGTCGTTGCTGGCTTGAAGGAGACGATGGGGAGGTGGGAAGGAGGAGAGGGGTTATGGTGTGGAAGGAGAATCCATCTCTGAGTCAGGCGGGCTCTCTCCTCTTGGAAATTTCACCCCACTGGGACCGGGTTGTGGTTCACTATCACTGGCTCTTCTTTTCTCTACTTTTGCAAAGAACGTATCTATTGACAAGTGCTTTTGTCTTTGTTTTAGGATGTTCCTAAAACGAGACAGCAAATTGTCATTAAACATGTTCACACACCGGGTTGTCACTGCTTTATCAGGGTGATGCTTTTCCAAGAATGCGGTCACCTTTTCAAACAATCCCAACACTTCCCTGATCTCACTGGAAGAGGCAGCATCCTCGCTTACCTCCTTTCCCCCTTACTAATGGTCCAAATTGTTGATGAGGACCTGCCATATTTCCTTGTGAGATCAGTCATACAGACACCATGCTCATGCTTTGCTACAATTTCCTTCTTCAAATCCACAGTAATTGTGTCTTTCTTCCTCTTGACAACACTATCTTTAGCAAGCAGCTTCTTTGGCGACATTGTGCGTTACAAATTGTAGTCACAAAACCACAAAAAAAAAGAGAAAAGCGAAAATAAATGCAGAGGGATGCTTGTCGTGCGCGATACAACAACAACACTGGCGTCGTAGGGGTCCGAGAATTTACGAGAACCCGCGAGACGCTGGGAAGCACCATGTGGTTTTGCTCGTTAATAGAGGTGAAGCTCGTCAATAGAGAAATTTGCTGCGAGTGGCTCGCTCGTTACTTTAAATGCTCGTAGACAGAGACACTCGTTAATCGAGGTGCCACTGTATGTATATATTGTATGTATGTATATTTTTTACACACACACACACACACACACACATTCCTGTTTTCTATGCCTTGGACTCAATAGGTTACATGGGTTGCTTTGATTCTGGCTAAGATATTTGTATGTTTCTGGTTAAGCTAAAAGATTGGGTTTTTTACCGAGTGGCAAATCAAGAGAATGGGCTGCACAGGATATCCAGCTCATAGATACCCATTACCATTTCACAATACCCATCTCACAGATACCCACTTACAGATATCCACATCACATATACCCAGATCACATATATCTGTCTCATGGATATCAATCCTACTGATAATCAGATCCGAGATATCCTTCTCACAGATACCCAGCTCATAGACAGCCATTCTCTCCTTCCTGTTTAACTATTATAGGTCTGTGTAAAATATTTATTATAAAGAATATATATTTAAAGTGTACGTTATCTTAGTAAATAAGCAGCTAACCAAGAAAAATGCATTGTGGAACAACACAACTTTCTCTACGATATGACCTATCTTATCTGATGGCTATGAAAGTGCTAAGCCAGTATAACTATATAGTATAGCCCATGGAAGGTATATTAGAACAGGATAGGAACTGAGATATGAGGATATGACAAGAGCTGGGATATGAGCACAGGATAGGTGCTGGGATATGAGGATGGAGTGAAGCAATGTACCCAACAACTTGGAAGATTGGGGATTGAACACCAATTCTGCATAAAGCGAAGGCATTGTTCTAACCGACCAATCCAAGTGGATGAGTTATCTGGTGCAAGACCTAATTATTATGGTATTATTATCATTATCATTAAAAATAAAAATATACGGCTTTAATGTTCTTAATGAAGTAGCAATATCTTTGGTGCATTAAGTTTACCACTGACTTTGCGAAGATTAATAAGGGATTATTCAACTCTTGACTCTACCATTGGTATAAGACATGGATTAACACATTAACAATATATAAAGCTAGATGCACAACATATAATATTCCTGATAAAACATTTTAATTAACAGTTCACAGTTACAACACATGTACAGTATTTAATTTCAGTGTATACACCATATACACCAGCTTATAAAAGCAGTATAGCAGGCACTTAATATACAAAAAACCAGCATTGAATGTAATGAAATGCCATTTTCTAGGTGAGCCCCGGAGGCTCCCTGGAGCTTATCGGGCTAATGTACTTTATATTAGACCAGGACATTAGCTATGGAGTTCAGACCTACCAGGGACCAGTGCCAGAACCTGGCCCCTTCAAAGAGGTTTCAGGGAGCAATGGCCCTGGAAAACCCCCTTATGGTTGGGGTTTTTCCTTATCTGCCATCGACCGGGGTTAGGCACCCAGAAAGGTAGGTATAACAAAACAAACCCCACATGGTAAGAAACTTAAACAAAAAACCGAACAGAGAGGTAGAAACTCCCTACAATCCCAAGGAAACAAGCAAAATCACACTTTACTGCCACGCCGCTCGTCTGTGCAGCCCTCCCCTTCCCAAGAGGGGGAGGTGGGCCCCCAGACCTCACGGCGCTGGCTGCCTAGCACCAGTTCGGAAGCTAAGCTTCAATGAAAAAAAAATAAAAAAAAACTCGACTGGTGGGAGGGAGGGTTGCCAGGGAGCCTCCAGGGCTCACCCAGAAAATGGAGTTTCATTATATTCAACGCTGGTTTTCTGTGGGGAGCTCCTACGGCACCCTGGAGCTACATACCCAAAGAGAAGGAAAAAAGGGACTTACCCGGGAGGCGGCCGCCACAAACTCCCCAACACGAAGTCGAGACAACTGTCTGCAACCTGCGACCCAAAGCAACACAAGAACGCCCAGGAGCAGGCACATTCACCAAATAATGGGCGGCCAGGACCCTGTTCAATCTCTAAAATCCACGCACCCGAATATGAGCCCAAGACATGTTACCGAACACGGCAGCCAAAGCTGCAAACTTCCGAACGTCATGGGCGTGAGGATAGACCACATGCTGGCTAGACTTAATAACCCTGTGGACAACCTGGGAGGCCCGAGCCCTGGAACAGGGAACGAGGGAAACCGGATCAACCTAAAGCACATCCCCAGCCGAGGCGCGCACATCATGTGTTGTGTCTGGTTGCGACTTCGCAACCAGACACAACACATGATGCACTCCCGGCCGAACCAATCAAGCATCAATAACCCAAGCGCCCCTCCGGAAACAGCTGTCTCGTTCTTCGCCAGAGCAGAGAAGGTCGAACCAGCCCCATACTGGACTGGTCCAACCTGCCGAAACAGGCGGAGTCGCGGGAAACGTCCCGGGTTCGAGCAAACAGCACTGGAAACCTAGGCTGGGCTGGCCACCAAGGGGCCATCACAAGGACTACTCTCCCTGGGAAGGTCTCCGACCATGCCAGAACCCGAAGCAACAGCTGGACTGGGGGAAAGAGGTACAGGTAACCCCAACTCTACCAGTCCTGCAAAAAGGCATCCACCGTGAACGCTTCGCAGTCGGGGAAGGGCGTCACATAGACTGGGAGACGCCGAGACCACGCCGATGTGAAGAGGTCCACGTCTGGAAGTGTGTACGTCTGGCAGATCCAACGAAACGAGTCGTCGTCGACCGTCCATTCCGTGGACAGGGGAACGAAGTGAGACAGGCTGTCCGCCAGGACGTTGGACACTCCCCAGATATGAACCGCACGGAGAGCCAAACCTCGAGAATCCAGCAGACGAACCATTCAAAGGGACCAGTCCCAAAGAGACACGGACCAAAGAGAACCTCCGCAGTTCTGGCAATGAACCACTAAAGAACAGTCCAAATGGAGTTGGATGGTCGAACCCTAAGCAACCCGAACCCTCCGAAGTGAAATCCAAACCGCCTCTAACTCCCACACAGTACTGCGAGCCCAACGGAAGGATGGACCCCACCGCCTCTGGCCATCCTGGTGAGCACTGGTCAAAAAGCCTCAGCCTAGGGATGACGCAAGCATGAACACATCGAGCAAGGGTTCGGGTAGGCGCCAAGGCACTGAACCCCGAAAATCCCGAAGAGGAAGCCGGCAACGCAAGGCCCCCGGAGTGCGAACCCAGCGATTGCAAGAGAAGCTGAAGGGGTGTCCCTGAAGGAATCAGAACAGACGCCGAAGCCAAACCTGACCCAGTGGGTAGACCAGCACAGCGAAGTTCAATCTCCCGCACAACTGCTGAAGCAACCGCCAGTGACCCAGGACTCCCCCCCCAACCCCAGAAACAGCCAAAAGCAGGACCATAGCTTCAGCAATGCCTCCAGAGGAAGAGACATGGAAGCGGTCCGAGAGTCCCAAACAAGACCCAGCCAGGTTCGAACCTGGGATAGAACCAGATGGGACTTCCTCCAGTTCACCAGGAACCTGAACCCAGCGAGCTGGGAAAGAACCACACCCCTGACAAGCAGACAGCGGACCGACTAGGAGCCCACACCAGTCAGTCATCGAGGTAGGCCAGGACCCGAACCCCTAGCAGATGCAGACGGGTCACCACGACCCGAGTAAGACGCATGAATACACGAAGTGCCAGATTGAAGCCAAAAGGAAGGCAACGAAAGTGGTAAGACTGATGCCTTACCACGAAACCTAACCAGTCCCTGGATCCCAGATGAATAGGAACATGGCAATATGCGTCCTTGAGGTCCAGGGACACCCGGCTCCAAAAAAAGCTGGAACTAAGACAGAGTGGTCATCCGAAAGGAGGGGCAAAGAATCCAGAGGTTCAGACAGCACAAGTCCATGTTGAACCTCAGATCTGCACAGTCCTGTTTTGGCACCGGAAACGGGGGAAACCCACCTGAGGGACGGGATCGTTTCAACCACACCCAAGTGCACCCACTCCAAGATGACCTGACGAAGCGCAGGGGAAGACGCCTGCCCCACCAGCCCCCCCCCCCCCCCAAAAGGGGGGAGGAACCACCCAATACCACCACAGGCCAGATGACACGACAGAAAATGCCAATGAATCATGGGACCAAGCATGAGCAAACAGAGCGAGCATCCCCCCCAGCAGAGTTCAGGGGAAAGGCAGAGTCCAGAGGAAAGACTGAAAAGAAGGGGGGCCTGCTGGTGGGACCCAGAAGCTTCAACAAGAGGAACTGGCTCGAATGCCTCTGTCCGCAACCCAAATGGGGCAGCCCCCGAAGCTGCCGACTCCGAAACCCTCAAACGTTTTGGAGCTGGAAGCAGGGGAAAGGTACAGGATGAATAACAACAGGGAAAGGACCCAGGAGCGCAGACTGAACCAAAGTTGAAGCGACTAACGCCCATAGATCCGGGTCCCTATCACCAAAACGGGGCAGCTGTGGGGCATCCAGGTGGGAAACCAACCTAGCACATTGCAGCAGCTTAAACCAATCATGCAATGCGGATGTTGCCTGTACCCTAACAGAAATGTCATCAGAATAGTACTGGAGAACGAGCAGAGAACATGACTTGCAAGGCTCCTGGTCAAAGGTATTGTTGACCCAACAGGTAGTATGACAGAGGCAACTGTCACCCTGAGACAAGGGTACACAGCAATCTTCGAACCCGCACGAGGTGGGCTGGAACTCAGAAGACGCATCCATAGGTCCGTCAAGCCCCGACAGGGTTTTCCAGGACCCGTAGGCTGACTGTTATGGGAAGCCTGGGCAAGGTGTTGCTAACCAGTTTAAGACCTAAAACTAACAAGGGGAAGATCAAAACGCCCAAACCCCTGCAATGTGTACAATCACAGGGGCCCGGCAGCAGGCCACCAAAATATTATAAGTGGAACAATAGCTACACCAGGCAGACCCCCAACCAGGCATGCAATACAAAACAAAAACCCGACAAAAAGCACAACGTCCCCAGAGGAAACAGGAACTGGCCGCTGTGTAGGTAGGCAGGCTGCACAACATCTTGACGCCCCAACCAGCACGATCCCACTCCCTATCCATGGCCAAACAAGGTCCACGAAACCCCAACTGGCTCCCAAGGGCGGGGTAAATCCCGAGCAGCAAAATCCCATACAGAAATGGTTTTTCCCGAATGCACCAGGTAAGGGAACCCTAACATGCAAAGGCAGTACTCACAGGGCCCCTAAGGAAGGAAGCCCCTAAGTGCATGCAGCCCTGACACTAATGAGAAACACCTGGCCATCACACAACAACAACACAGCAGAGGGCGCCACGAAGGCAAAACATTGCCTTGGATATTGAGACCAGAGAAAACGTCCGCCCCGGACCACATTAGCTAACGAACTAGAGTGCTGGGTAGCCAGCACGGGAAGGAAAGGGCTGTGCAGATGAACGTCGTGTCAGTGGAGTGTGACAATTGCTCGTTTGCTTGTTTCACTGGGACTGGAGGGAGTTCTGCATCTGTTTGCTTTTTCTTTGTACTTTTCTTACCATGTGGTTTTTTTTGTTATGCCTACCTTTCTGGGTGCCTAACCCCAGTCGATGGCAGATAAGGAAAAAAACCCCAACCACAGAGGGGGGGGGTCCAGGGTCATTGCTCCCTGCAACCTCTCTGAGGGGGCCAGGTTCCGGCTTGTGATCCCCGGTAGGTCGAACTCCATAGACTAATGCCCTGGTCTAACATATCACACATTAGTCCGATAGCTCCAGGGAGCCGAAGGGGCTCCCCACAAAAAGAAGTAACTTTTTTATACAACTGTGAATTTTTTTTTGCAGTCTATCTTTTTGTTATTTACTTATGTAGTAAATGGCATAGCTACATAAAGTCTTGTGACTGAAAAAATAATATATTTAAAGAAGCAAGAAGGAAATGCTTCTTGTAAGATCCTATCATGCATTCTCCAAACAGAAGAATATGCATGGCTAAACAGACACTACCTAAAAATTGATAAAGTAATAACAACTATTTCTAGGACATGTATTGACATTAACCATTTCTTTGACTCCTATAGGCAAAGTAATGGTATCAAAACAAACAACAAATTTAGAGGTAATTGGATAGCTTGCAATCAGTCCCTATCATTGTATACATACACCCACCTGCTATCAGTCCCTACCACTAAGTATACACATCCACCAACTATCAGTCCGTACTACTGTATACACACAATCACCTATCAGTCCCTACTACTGTATTACTACTATCATTCCCTACTACTGTACTACTACTATCATTCCCTACTACTGTATACACACACAACAACCTACTATCAGTCTTTACCACTATAGACACACACAACCACCTGTTATCAGTCCCTATCACATTATACACACACTCACCTGCTATCAGTCCCTACCACAGTAGGGGCCACCTGCGATCAGTCCCTACCACAATATACACACAACCACCTGTTATCAGTCCCTATCACATTATACACACACTCACCTGCTATCAGTCCCTACCACAGTAGGGGCCACCTGCGATCAGTCCCTACCACAATATACACACAACCACCTGCTACCAGTCCCTACCACAGTATACACAACACCACCTGCTACCAGTCCCTACCACAGTATACACAACACCACCTGCTACCAGTCCCTACCACAGTATACACAACACCACCTGCTACCAGTCCATACCACAGTATACACAACACCACCTGCTACCAGTCCCTACCACAGTATACACACCACCACCTGCTATCAGTCCCTTCCACAGTATACACACAACCACCTGCTATCAGTCTCTTCAACAGTACACACAACCACCTGCTATCAGTCCCTTCCACAGTATACACACAACCACCTGCTATCAGTCCCTTCCACAGTATACACACAACCACCTGCTATCAGTCCCTTCCACAGTATACACACAACCACCTGCTTATGTGCAGATCATCAAATCTTGACTGTAATACACAAAATGAATGTACCCTACACTAGACTGTGAGCAGCAGCATTTAAATGCCTGGTTGAACAGACCATTAAACAAGAGGTATGGACAGAGTCCTCAACGTGGGGACATTGAACCTCGGAACCACTTCAAGGTACTACAGACAATATACAGTATTAACAATAAAGGAAACATACTTCTGAATAACTGAATCTGTCAATGTGAGCTCTTTGGTGAAGTACCAGTATGAGTTCCTATTATAACACTTGGTTTTCATCTCAGTTTAGCAATGAAAACCAATGATTCAAAGAAATATTAGCTTTTCTCCATAGCTCCCACAATTAAAATTTTTGTCACTACATATCAATATAATTTTAATAGTGTGGGGGAGGAACTAGCATAATTTTATCAGTATGGGGAGGATCTAGCATTATTTTATCAGTGTGTAGAGGAGGAGCTAACACCATTTTATCAATGGAACTAGCATAATTTTATCAGTGGGAAAGAAGTAGCATCATTTTATCAATGTGTGGGCGGAGGAGCCAGCATTATCTTGTCACTGAGAGAAAATCAATGTTTTCCCTTCAACTATGAATATTTATATTTGAGCATGAATATAAAAATAATGATTGACATCTATAGCTGATCTTTTATCACACCATAATCACTGATGCACAATAAAATCACAGGAACCTGGTGTATCAATGACAAAATATTTAAGCCATACAATGGTACTAATCTCGCATCCACGAACTCCTCTTTCACACACGCTAATGACTCAGTCTTTCATGGTCCAGTCAGTAGTCTGCAAGTGCCTGAGGAGTTAAGGAATGCGGGATTGATCCCACCATATAGCTTCAATACTTTTTCATATTCAATCATTTTCCTCAGTTGGGCAAGTACCTATAGGTCAGTTAATATTGTGACTGATGATGGGTAAGGAAAAGAAAACTGATGTAGATATAGTACCTGCATAAAACCAGCATTGAATGTAATGAAAAGCCATTTTCTGGGCAAGTCCCGGAGGCTTCCTGGAGCTATACCTGGCTGATATATATGTACAGTGACACCTCGACTTGCAATTGCCCCTACGATTGTCGTCGACTAATGATATTCGTTGATACTCGTACAGGTCGACTGAGTGCAAGGTTCCTGGTGGCACGGGCCGACCTGCCTTAGTTTACCAAAGCCGCCCGCTTAGCGACGCTCACGCTTGTAAGAAATTCCATTATTTTGGTGATTTTTTTTGTTTTTTTGAACATAAAAGTAATTATTATATCATGCCATGGGTCCCAAGAAAGTCAGTGGTAAGGTTCAAAATATGAAAACACATGTGAGGATGACCATAGAGGAAAAACAAGAGATCATTCGTAAACATGAAGATGGTATGCAGGTTGTTGAACTAGCTAGGCAGCACAACACATCTCAGTCTATGATATCCACCATACTTGCTAAGAAAAAGGACATTATGAGTGCTAAAGTGGCAAAAGGCTTAACAATAATCACGAAGCATAGAACACAAACACTTGAGGATGTTGAACAGTTATTATTAATTTGGATATACATCAAGAAGTTAGCAGGTGATAGCATTTCAGAGGCCATCATTTGTGAGAAAGCAAGGCAATTGCACGAAGACCTTTTAAAGAAAACTGCTGGAACGAGTGATGCAGATACAAAAGCGTTTAAGACAAGCTAAGAGTTTAAGACAGGGAGCCGGTCGGCCGAGCGGACAGCACGCTGGACTTGTGATCCTGTGGTCCTGGGTTCGATCCCGGGCGCTGGCGAGAAACAATGGGCAGAGTTTCTTTCACCCTATGCCCCTGTTACCTAGCAGTAAAAATAGGTACCTGGGTGTTAGTCAGCTGTCACAGGCTGCTTCCTGGGGGTGGAGGCCTGGTCGAGGACCGGACCGCGGGAACACTAAAGCCCCGAAATCATCTCAAGATAACCGAGAAGCTGGGGATGGTTTGAGAAATTTAGAAAAAGAAGTGGTAGTCATAGTGTTGTGAGGCATGGGGAGGCTGCCAACTCAGACAAACCAGCGGCTGAAAAATTTATTGACGAATTTGAAGATTTGGGTTCTTCCAAACACTAACACCTCTCCTCCTCCCCCCTCCTCACCATCTTCCATACGCCAACAAGAATCCTCGATAAAGGCAAGATAAACATATGTACTGTATTGTAGCTTGAGAATTTTTTTTTATTCAGTATACAATGTATTTTTAAGTTAATATTTTTGGGGGTGTGGAACGAATTAATTCAATTCCCATTATTTCTTATGGGAAAATTTGTTTCGACTCACGACCTGTCTCTGGGAACGGATTAAAATCGCAAGTCGAGGCCCCACTGTATTAGACTATGGTATCAGTCAATTTGATTGGAGTTGTAGCCTACCGAGGACCACGAACCAGAACTTGATTCCCCTCAGAGAGGCATGGGGAGCAATGGCCTATAGGAAACCCCAATGTGGTTGGAAGCATTTTATGTCTGCCAACTACCAGGTTAGGCATCCAGAAAGGTAAGTGTCTCAAAATAAACTTCACCTGGTTAAAATTGCTACCAAACACCGAACTATCAAGGAGAACTCCACAATCTGAAAACAAGCAAACAAGCATGACGTCACAATCGCTGCCGTGCCACTATCTGAGCAGTTACCCCCCTCCCCAGGAGGGGTAAGGTGGAGACCCAGACCCCTTGTGCCGGCATTCAACCCCAGTTCAGAGGCTGAAAATCAAAACGCGAAAACCCGCCGATAAGAGGGAGGGAGGGTTGCCGGAGAGCCTCCGGGACTCACCCAGATAATGGTGTTTCATTACATTCAATGTTGGTTTTCTGTGGAGAGCCCCTCCAGCTCCAGGGGCAACTAAAGCAGCAAATGGCAACCTGAGGGAAGGGGTCATTTCAAACACACCCAAGCGCACCCACTCCATGATGACCTGACAGAGCACAGGAGAAGAGGCCTGCTCCGCGAACCCTGAATGCCCCGAAGGAGGAGGAGGAGTCCATCGCCACAGTAGACCAGAGGAAATGACCCGAAACACCCACAAATCGTGGGACCAGGCACAAGCAAACAGAGCAAGCCTTCCCCTCATTGAACCACGAAAGGGACGACGCCCATTATGCGAACCCGAATGGCACGCAGAGTGACCAGTGCGCGGACCAGACACCATCGGGTCCAAAGGAAGTGCCGGCTCCAAAGCTGGCATCACTGCCCCACTATGACTGGAGGCACCCCGAACCCTGGCACGACCCATCCGATAACGACCCCAACGGCTCCCTCCACTTCCCCGGAGAACCAACAAGTTTGACATAGGGCGACAGCTAGTAGAAGCCGCATGCAGGTACTGCATAACTGCAGAATCTGCAAACAGTGACAGACAAAAAGGGGATGAAAATCTAAGAGCCAAGGCTCACGCGGGTTCCATAGTATGAGCGAGCACAGCCTGCCAGTACGCGAGACGAGAAGCAAAGAACAGAGACACTGTCACCTTCAGAATCGGCGCATACAATTTCAACAAGGCAGCTGATGCCTGAAACGCCGAGACAAGTGTGCCAGACTCAGGTCCGGTCCCCAGTGCCTCCACATCCTCCTCAAGCCAGTCCAAAGACAGCTGGAGCAGGGAAAAGAAACGCAAAACCGAAGCCAAGGGCCCCTGGGAACGCAAATCTGCAGCGATCAGGGACGCTGAAAGGACGGGAACCTGCAAGAAGGACAGTCTGCTAACCAGGAAGACTCCAGTACCTCGTAACGCACCCAATAAGGAAACGTAGAACCGAGCTCAAATGAGGAAGGGTCCGTTATCAAGGCAAAATCCGGGTCACGCAAGAGGTACACTGCAATGGTCTCCCGAACCTTCTTAGACGAGATATGGGAAGCTGAAGACCTCCAGAAGGAAGGAACCGAAGAACCCAAGGGAACCACAGAACCAAGAGAGGAGCCAAACCCCATATCAAATTCATACAGGGAAGGGGGTAAATAAACCCTTCCCCCTGCAACAACATGCCCCGCACAGAGGGTTTCCAACACACAAGCAGGGTCAAACGGGGTGCAAGCACCGCAAGTCAATTCCTCACCAGCCCCAGGATCCTCCATGCCAGGATCCGACGCAGATCCGTCTCCCAAATTCTCCGCCCCTATAAAAAATCAGCGTTGAATATAATGAAACGCCATTTTATGGGTGAGTCCTGGAGGCTCCCCGGAGCTTACCAGGCTGATATGCTAATGTCAGACTTTGGCATCAGTCATGTGTACAGAGTTCTTATGGGCCTACCGGGGACCACAAGCCAGAACCTGGCCCTAGCGTGGTCATCCAAAAAAAACTCATTTTTGTTTGAGGAGTTCTATCCACTCGTTCGGCTTTTGGTTGCAATTTTCACCAGAATAGGGGTTTGTTTTGGGACGCCTACCTTTCTGGGTGCCTAACCCGGTCGATGGCAGACATAGAATGCTTCCAACCACAAGAGGGTTTCTATAGGCCATTGCTCCCCTTGCCTCTCTGAGGGGGCCAGGTTCTGGCTCGTGGTCCCTGGTAGGCCCATAAGAACTCCGTACACACGACTGATACCAAAGTCTGACATTAGCATATCAGACTGGTAAGCTCCGGGGAGCCGTAAGGGCTCCCCCAGAAAAGGTAAAGTCAACCGGAAAAGCAGGGAAAAGGGGGGGGTCCACTGGTCAGATCCTGAAGCCCTGGCTAGAAAAGCAGGCTCGAATGCCTCGGTCGCCGAACTGGAAGGGGCAGCCCCCGAGACCGCCCGAGTCTCACCACCATCTAGACCCTGCCCTAACTCCGAAACTCTCAGATATTTGGGAGCCGGAAGCTGGGGGAAGGGGGGAAGCAGGACAAACCACAGCAGGGAAAGGACGAGGGGGACGAAACCAAAGTTGAAGCGACTAATGCTTCAGGTCCAGATCCCTATAATTAAAGCAGGGCAGCCGTGGGCCATCCGGAAAGGCAACCAACCTAGTGTGCTGCAGCAACCGAAATCGTACATGTAACTCCGATGCTACCTGTACCCTATTATCAGAATCGGTAGACTGGGTGAATTGGAGAACCAGCAAGGAACACCATTCGCAGAACTCTGGGTCGAAGGTGTCACCAATCCAACAGGCAGCATGACAGAGGCAAAACGGGTGAATGTTACCTTGAGACCAGGAGACCTTCACAGAACCACCTTCGAACTTGCCAAGGCGGGATGTTTGAAAAGTCAGCATATGCATAAAATACTTAGAGGTGTTTGAAAAGTCAGCAGAATATTTTGCATAAAGTCACCCATTAAAAGGAGGAGAATTCCTAGCAAAGGATGCATTCATTGGAACAATGAGAACCAGTGGGGTTTTCCAGGGCCCTTAGACTGACTTTTAAGTGAAGCCCAGGCAAGGTACTGCTAACTGGTTGGCCCAAACTAACGAAAGATTAATTAAAAGGTGAACCCCTGCGATGTATACAATCATGGGGACCTAGCGGGAAACCACCAGAATAACAGAGGGTGGACAATAACCAAAGGGCAGACCCCTCCATCTCAGGCAACAAACAAAAAGAAAAAGAAACCCCCTGCAAAAGTACAACGTCTTCAGGAGGAACAAAACTAGCTGCTGTGTAACAGGTGACAAGCTGCACTGTACCTTGTGCCCCTACCAGCGACGATATTACCTCCTACCCAAGGTTAAACAGCGGAAATGAAAACCCCAGCTGACCCCAAGGGTGGGGTCAGCTGGGGTTTTCACCGAGCAATCAAAAATCACCAAGCAGCACAACATCCCTACGGAGGTAGTTCCCGAACAACTTGTGGTAGGCAACCCCAAGCCGCAAGTTCAGTACTTACAGGGCACCTAGGGTAGGCAGCCATAGCCGCATGCAGCCCCAATACTCCGTGAATTACTCCTGGATCGCACACCACCACACAGTAGAACAACAACACAAAGGCACAGCTTTGCTCAGAGACAGGAACCAAAGTCGAATGACTGCCACGCAACACAACACAGCCTCGGAACTGGGATTGGATGGCAGGTGCAAGGGGTCTGGTGCTGTGCTTCCCCATTCCCCCTCCCGGGGAGGGGGGAGCTGTGCAGACAGCGGCACGGCAGCGGTTGTGACATCATGCTTGTTTGCTTGTTTTCAGATTGTGGAGTTCTGCTTGATAGTTCGGTTTTCGGTAGCAATTTTAATCAGGTGCAGTTTGTTTTGAGATGCCTACCTTTCTGGGTGCCTAACCTGGTAGATGGCAGGCATAGATTGCTTCCAACCACATGGGGGTTTCCTATAGGCCATTGCTCCTCATGCCTCTATTAGAGGGCCAGGTTCTGGCTCGTGATCCTCGGTAGGCTAGAACTCCAGTTGAATTGACTGATGTCACAGTCTAATACACACATATCAGCCAGGTGTAGCTCCAGGGAGCTGGAGGGGCTCTTCACAGAAAAATAAAAGATTCAGTTAATCATCACCTTTGCAAAATGCCTATAATTATATTTTTTCCAAGAAAGAAATTAAATACAGTGCTTATGTAGTAGCAGTATACAAAATAATAGTTTAAAACAGATTATACAGTAATTATAAATTTAATACATGGTAAAAGTAAAATATTTTGAATGAATCTGTACATAATATTACTTTCCAACCATCTGATTACTCTGCAAGCATCAAAGATGTACAATGAGCCATTCACAATAGTTATTGCAAATAGCAGCAAACTATACACTGCTCTGATCTGTGAAAGATCAATGTACTGTATTAAGGTAAGGTAATTATCAGAGCCTCCTATGCAGCTCATGAGTTTTAAGCTTCATTGCTGATACAGTACATAACCAATATAACCTAATGTAATATCATGTAAGTTAACTTAACCTAACCTGATGTGATGTAATGTAATGTAACCTAATGTAATGTAGCATAACGTAACAACTTTTACCTATACTTATAATTTTGTAACATTTAGTGATGATCAGACAGTTCCATGTGACAGCTCCTAAATTTGCCTTATGATAAGCTCAGTGTTGACTGGAGTGTGTTGAATAAGCTTAGTGGCTATTGCATAAAAGGCTGACATAAGCTTAGTAGTGATCAGATCAAGTGCTCCAACAATTAAGACACGACAATAATCTAAACCCTTGTCACCAGACGTTCAAAGTATATGGCCATTGTTATAAGCCTCTAAATGTATAATTGGGCTACATTTGGTGATGACTGGAGCATTTGCTCTCGAGAAGACCATGGTCAGGGCTGCCAAGGGATAAGCGGCATCAATGAATATGTAGCAGCAGTGAATATGAAATATGAAAACACCTAGCCTGTACTAAGATACTTAAACACAGGTTGATAACACCCAGAATGAACAGCACATCCAATAAAATCGACCAGTAAGAATCTACAAGTTTAAAGCCAGTTTAAATGCAACAGGACAAGAGTACAACACAGAACATATGAAGTATAAATGAGTCACAGAGTGTAACCCAACACAATAAATAGCTTATACAACACAGCCACAGAATGCAACTTGATACAACAGTGTATACAATACAGCCACAGAGTGCAACCCAATACAGTGGTGCAACCATCAATGAGTGCAGCAATCAAGTAACACAAAACAGGCATACAGCCCAATCAGAGAGTAACACAAAGTCAGGGAATACAACTCAGGCAAAGAGTAACACAAAAGCAGGGTATACAGCAGTCAGGAAATACAGCACTGCACAGGAGTACAGTACACAATAAATACAGCATTGCCAGAGAGAACAGGAACAATAGCATAGCCATGGGGGAATATATAACACAGAAAGAACATATTTAGGGAATAGCATTATCAAAGAGAGTAGAGCATAGTCAGTGAGTATAACACAGTCAATGGTGAGAGAACAAACATGGACTATAGAACAACCACAGACTACAGAACGGTTAGAGTACAGCAAAGCCAGGCAAAAGCCCAGACTCATAAAATCTCATTTCTGTTACACTGTATTTCAATCATCTAGCATAAAAAGATAATTGTTATTAAAAAAATATGGGTCATTCACAGAATCCTCCAATGCTACTTTTACAATATAAATACAAATTTAAAAACAAAAATGTATTAATAAAATTCAAAGTTTTCCTTGAGAATGAGAAGCACCACCTCACACTGAGGACTGAAGTGTGTCCCAAACATTACACTTCTACACAAGAACCTACAAATTCTTTGGCTACAACAATGGATCAAGTCTCCATAAAAGAAAAGTTGACTAAATTTTGCATATCACTCTGATACACTTACTAGTTTCTTTGAGAAGATCAATTTCTTTAATGTAATGTAATGATAAGTGACGGGCACACCACCATAGATACCGTGCTGCGCATGTCCATCATTTGCCATAAAACAGTGTTCGGATTTTAACATAAAAAAGAATTCTCACAGAAACACTACTCTACGGTGTAATTAAAATCATCTGGCTCTTTCATTAAAGAAAAAAATTACAGCATAATGCATTACTGTACCTTCATATCTTTGGCTCTGTTCTGATTTTCATAAATATTTTAAAGTTCATTAAACAGGCCAAAGCAAAGTGTCACATTATCCCTCATTGTATTTATGTGTTCATTGTTGCTAAGCCAAATAAATAAAATTAAAATTCAAACAGCTCTCTGACAAAATAATGACTACAATGAACCGAGTTGTAAGTAACTCAAATTTTTGGAAAGTTTTGAACAATAAAAAGGTAAAATATAAAACCACAAATATTTACATGCCTATTTTAAATATGTATAATAAGATATTTTCCTTAATAATTTCTTTAGTAAATATCCATATAAATACATTTGCAATTGGAGCATAACTATCTAAAAATATATAATTTAATTTTATAAACATTATAAACAGAAAAACAGCAATAAAATATCAAAATAAAATTATAAATACCTGGTAAATAAATATCATTGTGCTCACAGGTAGAGGACCAGGCGGCCTTGGTGGCCCATGGAAGCACTGAGTGAAGGTAATAAAAGTGTACCCCTTCTACCACCGATGATTCTATACACTACAAAATGAAATCACAGTAACGTGATATATATATCAATGAGAAAATCATTGTCTGGGAACACCCAGGGCACAGGTTCGAACCCTCATCACGGCTCCCATGGATTTTCTCACCGATGATTCTGTTCTTTGGCTACGGTTACGGTATACAGCAGCCAGCATCACCAAGTGCTCTGCTATGTTTTATCAACTTTCACGCCGTTTTGTCCAACCTATCCTCAAAGTTATTGCAACATGATTTTTTATGTAATTAAATTTTTAAAAATCAAAATAATGAAGCTTCTTTGGACTAATTACCACTAGCCACAATGAGTTAGGTGGGTTGCCTAGGTTTAACTACTTTTGATTAGACAATAGCACTTTCAATTTGGTGGTTGTCAAATTGTGAAAACAAGCTGATCTTATCATTCCTTACATCCTTTCTTGATCAATTTTCTTATTCATTTGTTTGGTTTAGTTGTTTGTATTGGCTTTAATTTAATTGTATGTCCAGTATATGGTTGCTGATGATATAATTAACCTTTCTATATATTCATGCTTGTCAACAAGAATAAAAAGTAAGGCTTTAGTTATGGGCCTCCCAAGCTATCCTTTGCATTTGTAAATGTTTTAAATGTTCTTTCAAACATCTTAAAATACTTGGAGGTGTTTGAAAAGTCAGCAGAATATTTTGCATAAAGTCACCCATTAAAAGGAGGAGAATTCCTAGCAAAAAATAGCTAGAACTACAATAACTATTCCCATGAGAAGTTATTAGTATTCAATAATACTGACAAATATAATCCATAAAGTATATTGACCAGACGACACACTAGAAGGTGAAGGGACGACGACGTTTCGGTCCGTCCTGGACCATTCTCAAATCGATTGTGATGAGGATGTAGTTGTTATAGATTCAGCTACTCGGAACAAGTTCCAAGTAGCACGGGCTATGGTGAGCCCGTAAATGATCATAAAAAAATTGACATCGTGAAATGTCGTCATCCTTTCACCTTCTAGTGTGTGGTCTGGTCAACATACTTTAGCCACATTATTGTGACTCATCGCCTGCATAATCCATAAACTCATTGTTGTCAAAATATTTATAGAATTCATCAAAATGTTAACTCTATACTCACCACTCTGATTCTCACTTGAATATGTCAATACTGTACTGCATTGGGTACTTTCAATACCAATTAAAATAATCCCACACTAATCCCCATTTTAAAAATTCCAGGGGAAAAACTAGGTTAACAAAGAAATAGTGCAGAAAACCAAATAAATTCTGGTAAATGTCACTACTACATACATGGCTGTGTTTTAACACTCACAGTGAAGGATTTTCCAGTACTGTATCACAATTACCTCATATTATATCTTTCACAAATTTTTGTGAATACATTAATTTAAAGAAAGTCAATAGGAATATACCCTATATAAAAATATTAGATAGCTCAATGAGATATATTACTACTTTAAACAAATTTAATCTAAACCCTTTCAGCGCTCCAATCACTATCTGCAATCTCTTCCTGTGCTCCAAATGCCATGTGAGTGACCCTAATGGGGTTTCAATACTTTTTTGTTTATGTGCACCTGGCTGTTGTACTTTTAAACAACTTAGCTGCTAAAGGATTAATAGTTCTTGAAGTTTAGAATTAATGTCAATTTTTTTAAATAAATAAAATGATGTTAACATTTCTAATTTCCCACTGAAAGGGGAAACACTAACAAAATTGACACATATATATTACATGCTTAATGGCTTAATATAATTTCATTTAACTGCTATCTGCAAACGGAGAGGAAGTGTGTGTGATATATTTATGTAAAGAATTCGTTGTTAAACACTACAGAAATCCTTATTGCTAGCACTATAACCAAACATGTGATTATACCATTAAGCAAAACCTCTAAGTATGTGACAAACATAAACTCACAATACTCATTTGCATATTTTACAGTAATATGTGATAGTTATCACAATAATACATCCTACATAGTAAAATGCAAAGCATCTAGTAAAATTACAGCACCAATATCCTAGAACCCAATACTCAACGACACAAAAAGTGCCTACCCAGAGGGCAAAAAAAGTTCAAATAATGTTTAATCAACAAAGAATTAACGTTATCAACGTTGATTCAGTGTTACATCAAAGTCATTTGCCCAGCTTTGCCTAACGGGGTAAGTACTGGGTAAGTCTTTTATTTATACCGAAATGCAGTATCATCAACTGCTAATTTTTAGCAGAATAGTTACTAAGTCATTAAACAGTATCACCATTTCACTGTAAATGTATATTATCTGAGGTGTACTATGATACAATAACTTTTTGTAATGAATACACCAGAAGATGAGAAATCACTGCTATTTTCTTTCAGCAATGAATTTGTGTTCATTAATTTTGTATTAATTTATGGCTTTATATATATAAATGCTTTTTTGTAAGCATGCATATACTATAATGTACACACATATAATGTATACATGTATGTGTTATCAATATCACCTGACAGTAAACAAACTTACTGTCACAGATCACAAAATTTATAAAAGTTACTATTCATTTGGAATACAGGTAAGAAGATATTTTTCCATGGCATATAACATACAATACTGCAATGCATATTGCATATCCCTCATAATGCATAATGCTCTAGTAGAGTATCTGTTGAAATTAGACTCTCCTGAGGAGAGATCTTCAGTCACAGCTCTGTCGTTACAGAATGATGTGTTTTCTTGAACTGCGCTACATACAACCTTTATAAGAAATTATGGAAGATCCACTTTTCATTGGTCAGTTCCCTACACATTCATAGTCTACTGCACTGGTGTCAACATCTGTCTTACTTGTATCGTGGCCGACGGAAGATCCACAGGAAAATATTTTTAAATCTTCTCCAGCGTGACAAGGGTTTACTTCTACTAGCAGGAGCTCCTTCAATCGCCTCCTTTTGTTTCTTTCGAATTTCTCTCACAAGCATGTGGAAAGCATCATCAACAAAGTGTCGTAAGGCAGCAGATGTTTCAAAAAATGGGCAGCCCATAGAATGTGCAAGTGCTTGCCCTTCTTCTGTTGTAACCTAAAAGAAAAAACAAATTTTTTTTTTTTTTTCCATTAAGTTAACATTACGTTAACTTAATGCATTTGTTGTCAGAAACAGGAAACCTTTACATAGACTTACTGAGGTCCCCTAGGCCAATTACTGACCTTCCATAGGATGCAACCCACTAAAACTGCCTAACTCCTGGGTACCTATTTATTGCTAGGTGAACAGGACCTCAGATGAAAGGAAATCTGCCCAACCATTTCTGTCTTGCCTAGGAATTGAATCCAGAATCCCTGATTGCGAGTCGAGGGCATAGATCACTGTACTACAGGACCCTTTTAATTCACATTCATAGTGCTACACAAGTTTTGAAATGCAAAACATATTGATGAAAGCTTTGACAATGTGTCCCATTTATGTGAATCCATCTATTTTCAGGGGAAGTATACCTTGAGAATGTCTTGAAATGTAGTCAAAAGCCTGTTTCCCTTTTTAACATAGAGGAATACATATGGAATAATATCCAGTGTTGAATGCAATAAAATGCCCCTTTCTGGTGGGTCCATCTGAGCCTCCGCAAGTCACCAAGAGATCCATCCCAGAAAATACTGTGCAGTATGAAGATGACATCATACTACAGAAGCAGCATTAGGGTAATATATTGTGCATTTCATTTTTAATGTACTGTACCTCTACAAAACACAGAAAATTAATACTGCACAATGCATGAGAGGAAAACACTAAGGGGATGGGGTTGGCACTTGCAGTGTCTAGTGCTATTGCCCCAGGAAATTTACATTCTGGGAAAGATTAGCTGTTTGTTAAGGACATCTTGATGAGTCTAACAGGTTTCCTGTTCTAGAAAATAGGAAACCAAATTGTCAATTCATACAAAAATTTTCCAGAACTAGAAAAAAAATAGCTTCTGAAAAAGGATTCCTGGTTCACACACAAATCACAATAGCATGATACTGTATATCAAATGAACAAATCCACAAAGGCCTTGCTGAGGGTTCAAACCTATGCACGGGATGTTCCCAGAAGTGCCTTAGTCAACTGTACCATGACATGGTACAGTTGACTAGGAGTTGTAAAACCTGGAGTGCTACTGCCCTCACTAGGATCCCAAAGCTCCCGATTCTGGGAACATCCCATGTGTAGGTTCGAACCCTCATCACGGCCCTTGTGGATTTGTTCATTTGTTGATTCCTGGTGTCTATAAGTAACACCAAGACAAATAGAAATATCCATGATACCAGGTTCACTATTGCAACATATCTCAAAGTCAACTTCCCCTATAACATTTATACCGGCAGTTTCCCAGGTACGAATGAGTTATATTCTGAGACCGTGATTGTAAAGTACTGTATATGTTTGGAACGCAGATCAAGATTTTCCATAGGCACAATGCTATAAGTGGGAGATGCATTACCAGGACACCAAAAATCCTCACAAAATTAATATTTTGGAGATATAATATAAAAAAAAATTATTTACCTTGAATGATGGAGTTACCCTGCATGTCAAAGTTAGCTGTCTTTGAAGAGTAAAATGGTATAATTACATCAATAAATAAATGAAAATACATGTGCAATGTATTGGTAGTCCATCATTTTGTAATTACCCTCAGGAGTAAATGCCTCCCCACCCTCCTCCTATCTCTAGCCCAGGGCCCCACCCCACCAACAAAGTAAACATGATCAATCATGTGAGTGTGGGTCATTGAGGACTTGAGGCCACTGGTGGGAATGTATCATACACACACACGGCTACAGGGGGCCGGTGGCTGAGCGGACAGCACGCTGGACCGTGATCCTGTGGTCCCCGGGTTCGATTCCGGACGCCGGCGAGAAACAATGGGCAGAGTTTCTTTCACCCTAATGTCCCTGTTACCTAGCAGTAAATAGGTAGCTGGGAGTTAGTCAGCTGTCACGAGCTGCTTCCTGGGTGTGTGTGTGTGGTGTGGGGGAAAAAAAAAATAGTAGTTAGTAACAGTTGACTGACAGTTGAGAGGTGGGCCGAAAGAGTAGAGCTCAACCTCCGCAAGCACAACTAGGTGAATACATACAGCCACCCACCCACACAAACCTACACCCGCTGTGCACCTCCCACCCCTCATTTCATCAAATATCAATAGTACATAGGTTTCAAATAGGTTACTAATAATTACACTTACCTTTCGATGCATTGGATCATCCAGATCTACTTTATTCCCAACCAAGACAATTGGAATGGAATCTGCAGCACGAACTTTAGTGATAAGCTTTTTGTAACCTGCAACCTCCTCAAAGCTACGACGATCCGTCAAGGAGTAACAAATCAGGAAACCTTCACCACATCTCATGTACTGGTCACGCATAGCCGTAAATTCAATCTGATTGAGAAATTTATATATTAATGTTTAATAATCAAACTAGCTATATCTTGTTTGCAAATTTTTAATGTTATTATGTTAAAATAAGTAATATTTAATTATTTAAAATAAACAATAATTTGATTCCATCATATAACTATTATCCATGAACATGTTTTTTAAGTAAAATTTGATATTAGTTACAAAAAAGTTTTAAAATTGTAAATTATGACATTGTAAATATTACAACTTTCCCAAATTTTGTATAGAATCTGAAACTAAGAATTTTAAATGATATACTGATTCTGCAATTCCTTAACCCTTCAACTGTGCATAGCATAAGACCACATCGGTGGTGTGCATAGGAACTAGGGGGACAAGTTCAGGTCTATCATAGGATTTAAAACAACCACAGGTAAACATGGCTTGCAGCCTCTTCTCCAGGCCTCCAGTAAACAGATGCTATCTTGGTAAAAAAAAATTGTGGGTACTCCTCCTTGTGTGCGAGGGCCTCACACCCTACCTGTGAGCAAGGGCCTCACGGCCCTCCTGGGTGCGAAGGCCTCACACCCCTCCTGGGTGCGAGGGCCTCACACCCCTCCTGGGTGCGAGAGCCTCACACCCCTCCTGGGTGCGAGAGCCTCACACCCCTCCTGGGTGCGAGAGCCTCACATTCCTTATGGGTGCAAGAGCCACATACAAGCTACGTGTGCATACAATTTTTTCTTTCAGTTCCCCATGATCATTAAATGCATCATAACAATATTTGAAAGAAAAATTATTTTTGTTCTCTTTTTTTTTTGTTGATGAGCATCACGGAGTTGTCACATAAATATATAATGATATGAAACAGGTGTGCAGCACAGGGGTTAAAGATTAAAAGTTCAACTCATTTAGTATGGCAACTTTAGTCACACCAAGCCCTCAATTAAATTTGGTTTTATATTTTAACATGATATATATTTTGGTTATTCTCACACCCCAGGGAAAAATAAAACATTCAGTAACCTAAAAGGAGCTTAACCATTTTTGTCCTCAGTGTCGTAAATAACTCATCATACGTTGAAAACCCTCATAGCTACTTTCTCAACTTGGGCTTCTATTCAGCAAAAGCCAGAGAGCTTTCTGTGCACACCAAAGCCTGATAAATTCCTGTACAGTCAAGGGATTACTATGCTAGGGAGGCACTGGAGAGTAGGTCAATCTAGTTTAAAATGACAAACAGCAGTTTATTCACATAACATTATTGGTGACCTTGTAATGGGGTAGGATATGGTAAAATCATACACAAAATTGCTCACCAAAGCTCATTTTCTGATTGTCAAAACTGTATACAGTGTACTGTATCATTAGGTTAGGATGTATTAGCTAAGGTTAGGCTTCATTGGCTTGGGTTAGGTTAGGTTGGGTACAGTTAGGTAGGTTTTAAAATACATTGGCAAATCATCTTGCATCAGGTATCGGCTAGGATACCTTCCAAGATCACTACCCGGCAGCAGCATTTCACCATCAGTTCCCTACCATCGGACAACCTTTCATACCCCCTTGATGGCAATAAAGCCAACTCTAAGCATGGAAGAAGAATGGGCTGAAAGATTAGATCAAAGCAGCATAATGATCTACCCAGAAAGGTGCTTTTCATAAAATGTACTGTAACTCAAAGATTCACCCATACTGCTGAAATAAGACACAAATTGAGACATGAAATTTAAAGGTAACAAAGTCAACAGAATTAATGAGATATTGCTGACACACTAACAGAAGTGGTAAATGAGTGGAAAGTTATTTAAGCCTCAACTGAGCCTAGCTTAACACTATCGCACTCCGTTGCCGACGTTCGTCATCATGTATTTTTTTTGAGTCATCTCGGTTGCCTCTGTCTTGCGTCACTCATTAATATATTTGTTAAAAATTTTAATTTTATCCGATCAATCTGGGAGTGGTTTCAAAATAAGCGCCTTTAGATTGTGCACAATTTGACACCAAAATGAAAGACATAACACGAAAATTTATGTCAGAACACTGGAAAGATATAAATAATTTTGTGGTGATGAGTGTCAAAAAGTGTCCAAATAATAAAATATTTGCTAAAATTCCATTTATTGTTCTATTATTATGGAACTAGTTTTAAAATATGCGCCTTTATATTGCAAACAATGATACCAAAATGAAAGACGTGACCAAAAATTGATGTCAGAACACTGGAAAGATATAAATTTTTTTGTGGAGACCTGACCAAATGTAAACTGTGTCAACAAAATTATTCGCACACCCTCCGTCACTATGTGATGGTGTGTGAAAAGATACATTTATTTATTTATTTATTTATTTATTTATGCATATACAAGAATGTACATAAGGAATGTGAGGATACAAATATGGTAATTACAGTCTTGTAAAGCCACTAGCACGCGCAGCGTTTCGGGCAGGTCCTTAATCTAAGAAAATTTTAAGGAGGTAAATACTTGCAAAATTATAGACAAAAAATGATAACAGATTACATGAAATGAAAAAAAGATGAGAGAAAATTGTAGGTACAGTATATTAAAGCACATAGGTAGCTAAGATTGATTGCAATGACAGCTTGAATGGTAGTTGACAAAAAAATTGGTAGGCATAATACAGCAGAAACAATATAAGATTGGTTGCAATGACAGCTTGAATGGTAGTTGACAAAAATTGGTAGTCACAATACAGCATATGGCTAGCACATAAAAGAAGACAGCAATGAACACAATGATAAGGTTGTTTGAAATTACATAAAAATTAGGAGATTGGGTAACACTAGGTACAGAGCAAATTTAAAGCTCAGTGTAGGAAACTAAGATGATGAAGTTAGGTACTTTTTGGTTTTGCTTTTAAATAAGGCAAAAGTTTTACAGTCTTTCAATTCACTAGGGAGTGAGTTCCATAAACTAGGTCCCTTAATTTGCATAGAGTGTTTACACAGATTAAGTTTGACCCTGGGGATATCAAAGAGATGTTTATTTCTGGTGTGGTGATAATGGGTCCTATTACATCTGTCCAGGGAGAGTTTCAGAGCATGGTTTGCATTTAAGAACAGGGTTTTGTAAATGTAGTTGACACAAGAGAATGTGTGGAGGGAGTTAATATTTAGCAAGTTTAGGGATTTAAACAAGGGAGCTGAGTGTTGTCTGAAAGCTGAGTTAGTTATCATTCTGATAGCAGATTTTTGCTGTGTGATGATGGGCTTAAGGTGGTTTGCAGTGGTAGACCCCCATGCACAGATACCATAATTAAGATAGGGGTAAATTAGTGCATAATATAGTGAGAGGAGAGCAGAGTTAGGAACATAATATCTGATTTTGGAGAGTATACCAACTGTCTTAGAGACTTTCTTAGTTATGTGTTGAATGTGGGTGCTGAAGTTGAGTCTCTTGTCTAGGAATAGGCCAAGAAACTTGCCATCATCTTTATTACTGATGTTAATGTTGTCTATCTGTAGCTGAATTGCATTTGATGATTTGCTTCCAAATAAGATGTAGTAAGTCTTTTCGATGTTTAATGTTAGTTTGTTCGTTGACATCCATAAGTGGACTTTTTTTAATTCATTATTCACAACATTATTTAGTGTATGTGGGTTGAGGTTTGAATAGATAAGAGTAGTATCGTCAGCAAACAGTATAGGTTTGAGAATATTAGAGACATTAGGCAGATCGTTTATATATATAAGAAATAGAAGAGGTCCTAAGATGCTGCCCTGTGGCACTCCAACGGTAATTGGTAGAGTGGATGAAGTTGTATCATTGGTGGTTACATATTGGTGTCTGTCACTAAGATAGGATCGGATGTAGTCAAGGGCAAGGCCTCGGATTCCATAATGATGGAGTTTAAGTAAGAGGTAGTTGTGATTAACAGTATCAAAGGCTTTTCTTAGGTCAATGAAGAGTCCAATCGGAAACTCATTTTTGTCAAGGGCTGAGTAGATAACGTCAAGGAGACTAATGATTGCATCGTTGGTGCTCTTTTGGGACCGGAAGCCAAACTGGCAGGGGCTGAGTATGTCGAATTTTACGAGGTAGGAATAGAGCTGTTTGTAAATAATTTTTTCAAATATTTTTGATAGAATGGGTAGATTTGATATTGGTCTATAATTGTTTATGTCCGCCGGATTGCCTCCTTTATGGACTGGCGTTACTCTTGCTTTTTTGAGGATATCAGGGAAGGTGTGACACTCTATAGATTTGTTGAACAGTAGTGCTATGGGTGGGGCAAGGGCATGGGAGGCTCTCTTGTACACAATGGACGGAATTTCACTGGTGTTCCCTGCCTTGGTTTTTAGAGAGTGTATGATGGACACAACATCTGCCGGGCTGATTGGTGAAAGGAGAAGAGAGTTTGGATAGCTGCCTGAGAGATATGTGTTAATATGTGTCTGAGTCAGTGGGATTTTACTGGCAAGATTAGCACCAACCGATGAAAAGAAACTATTAAATTCATTTGCCATTTCTAAATCAGTTGACGGTATATCCCCATCCTTGTAGAGTTTTATTTGGTTATGTGAGTGTTGTTTAGTTCCTAGGATACTAGAGATAGTTTTCCAAGTGTTTTTCATGTTGCCTTTTGCTTCATTGAATCTATTCACATAATATGCAAGTTTTGCCTTTCTTATGATACTGGTAAGCATTGATGAGTACCTTTTAGCTACTTCCTTTGAAACTAGGCCAATCCTAACTTTCTTTTCATATTCATGTTTCTTGTTGATTGAGTTGAGAATGCCACTTGTGAGCCATGGATTGTTTAATCTTTTGTCAGTTACTTGCTTTGTAAGAAGGGGACAATGAAGGTTGTAGAGGCTTAGAGTTTTGGAGAGGAAGAGGTTAGCTAATGAATTTATATCATGGGTATTATTGAATTCAGAATCCCAGTTAATATTGTGAAGTGCCTCTGTAAGATTGTCTAAAGCTGATTCACTGTGTAGCCTAAATGAAAGTTTCTTGCTTTTTGGTGGTGTTATGTCCATGTTCGCTATGAGAAAGGTAGGATAGTGGTCAGTTGTTCTGTCGTAGATTATACCAGATACAAGGGGAGCTGTTATGTTTGTCCATATGTGGTCCAAGGTAGTGGCTGATGTTTGAGTGACTCGGGTAGGTTTGGTGATAGTGGGGATTAGCATACAGGAGTTCATGCTGTTAAGGAAATAGTCAACTTGAGAGCAATTTTGTTGACCCAGGTCAATATTAAAGTCTCCTCCCAATATTAAAGTCTCCCTACATGAATTCAGAGACAATTCTATAACCAACGTAACAACAATGTGTCAATATTTCTCCTCCTCAATATTAAAGTCTCCCTACATGAATTCAGAGACAATTCTATAACCAACGTAACAACAATGTGTCAATATTTCATTCAAAATGGCCTGCTACCAGAAATTTTAGCCAAATATCCCCAGTTTGCTAAGTGTAGGTAGTAACTAAGAGTGATTGTAACCTATCCACCACTGCCCACTGGATGATGGGGGGGGCGGTGTGCAGGACAAACATATCAATTGTGACACTAGCTCTCCACATATATCAGTTGCTTAATTTAGAAAATGTACTTGTGGTCGATCTTGAACCCATTGTTGATGTGACGACTTATACTGAATTTTGTAACTAACTCATCAAGATTGTAGCTTGCTTAGCTAAATGATTTGTGGGGTTCAGTCCCTGAGCCCATTATGTGCCTCTGTAACCCTTTCCACTACCACCCACAAGATGGGTATGGGGTGCATAATAAATAAACTAAACTAACTTGTTCTCTAATTATGGAACTAGTTTTAAAATACGTGCCTTTATATTGCGAACAATTTGATACCAAAATGAAGGACGTGATGCAAAAATTTATGTCAGAAAGATAATAAATACTTCTGTGGTTCATATTTTAAAATATTTGCTAAAATTCCCTTTATTGTTCTATTACAATGGGACTAGTTTTAAAATACCCGCCTTTTTATTGCGAACAATTTGATACCAAAATGAAAAACATAACACGAAAATTTGTGTCAGAACACTGGAAATATATAAATAATTTTGTTGTGATGAGCGTCCAAAAGTTAAAATATTTGTTAAAATTCCATTTATTGTTCTGTTATTATGGAACTAGTTTTAAAATACACACCTTTATTTTGTGAACAATTTGATACCAAGATGAAACACGTAACACGAAATTTTATGTTATCAAACTGAACGAGTATATACATTAGTCTGCAGGTGTGCCAATTGGTGCTCATTAACTGGTAACTTGGCCGACTTTAGGCTTTGCTGTGGGGAGTCACGCCGGGCTTTTAGACCTTATATGCATATACCCCTGTAGGGAATTCTATTGCAAACACAATGATACCAAAACGAATGACGTAGCACGAGAAATAGGGTGAGAAAACTGAAACGAGTATAAACATTTTACTGATTTTGTGCGCTCACAGGTAACTTTACCGACTTTAGCCTTTGCTGTGGGGAGTCACGGTGGGCTTTTGGACCTTATACGCATATACAGTGGTACCTCGGCTTACGAGCGCCTCTGGTTACAAGTTTTTCGGGTTATGAGCAGGATTTGCCCCGAAAATTTGTATCGGGTTACGAGGGTTGCCTCAGGATACGAGTTTGTTGATACGTGTACGGGCCGACCTAGCGCGTGGTGGCACGGCGATGGCCGCTCAGTTTGCCAGTGCCTTGTGCCCAGTAACTATCCCGCCTGAATTCTTCACAAGGATTTACCGTTTATTTTCAGAGTTTTTGCTATTTGAGCATAAAATTTGTTATAATATACATCGCAATGGGTCCTAAGAAAGCCAGTGGTAAGGTTCAAGGCAAGAAATCGCATGTGAGGATGACAATAGAGGAAAAGCAAGAGATCATTCGGAAGCATGAAAATGGTGCACATGTTGTTGAACTTTGTAGGCAATACAACAAATCCACGTCAACGATATGCACTATACTTGCCAAGAAAAAGGACATTATGAGCGCCAAGTGGCAAAAGGTGTATCAACAAGCACGAAACAAAGACCACAAATACTTGAGAAAGTGGAAAAGTTGTTATTAATTTGGATACACAAGAAGAAGTTAGAGGGTGATAGTGTTTTGGAGGCCATCATTTGTGAGAAAGCCAGGGTATTGCACAAAGACCTTGTAAAGAAAACCCTTGGAACGAGTGCAGAGAAAGACTTTAAGGCAAGCAGGGGATGGTTTGACAAATTTAGAAAAAGAAGTGGTATTCATAGTGTTGTGAGACATGGGGAGGCTGCCAGCTCAGACAAACCAGCCGCTGAGAAATTTATTGAAGAATTTAAAGAGTTTGCAGAGGCTGAGGGATACCTACCGCAACAGGTGTTTAATTGTGATGAAACAGGACTGTTCTGGAAAAGATTGCCTAAGAGGACATACATTCCCAAGAAGGAAAAAGCATTGCCCGGACACAAGCCTATGAAAGATAGGTTTACGCGTGTGCTGTGTTCAAATGCAAGTGGCGATTTGAAAATTAAACCCTTGCTAGTGTATCATTCTGAAAATCCAAGGGTTTTCAAACAGTATAAAGTGCAGAAAAATCAAATGTGTGTGATGTGGAGGGCTAATAATAAGGGTGACTAGGATTTTTTTTTTCGGAGTGGGTGAATGAGGTGGTGTGCCCTGCCATGGAAAAATATCTGCAGGAGAAACATTTGCCACTCAAGGCCCTGCTTCTCCTCGACAATGCTCCTGCTCATCCTCCAGGCTTGGAAGATGAATTGTTGCACAGATACAATAAATTTCTCACAGTAAAGTTCCTTCCTCCTAACACCACTCTTCTAATTCAGCCTATGGACCAGAAAATCATAGTGAATTTTAAGAAACTTTATGAAAGGGCACTTTTCCGGAAATGTTTTGAAGTGACTGAAGCCACAAACCTCACCCTCGAAGAGTTCTGGAAACACCATTTTAACATTTGTAGTTCTTTAAAACTCGTTGACAAAGCCTGGCAAGAAGTGACTCAAAGAACCCTGATCTCTGACTGGAGAAAATTGTGGCCTGAATGTGTGACAGAACTAGACTTTGAGGGGTTTGAGCCTGTAACTAATGCACCCATTGTTGAGGAAATTGTTACTCTGGGCCGGCAAACGGGCTTGGAATTAGATGGTGATGATGTGGAGGAGTTGGTGGAAGAAGACAACGAAGAACTGACCACCGAAGAACTCCAAGCCCTTCAAAAGGAACAGCAAGAAGACCCAGCTGAGGATGTTTCTCCAGTGGAGGAGGATGAGGCAGTAACGAATGTCCCTTCTGCAGACATTAAGAAGTGGTGTCAGAAAACTGAAACGAGTATACACTTTTCGGTGTTGCCACACACTCGCCTGCACCAAACGGCGCACGACGTCATTTCTGCAGCCCGCCCGCACGGAGTGCGATAGTGTTAACTGGCTCAGAGATTACACAGATCAATCTATACGAGAGGGTTTGCCCCCCAAGGGCTACAAATGCAATACCTGGGACAGTGTAAGTATTTCTAAGATTGAAACACCAATTCTTGTAATTTTAGGAAATTTATCAAATTACATTGGTAGGGAACATGGTGTGTAGATGCACTGATGTCAAACTCAAAAAACAGAAAGACAAAACCTTTCATATTAAGATTTTCTGAAAACCCTACTGTACTTCGAAATTACAGTGAATGCAGGATACATAGAATTTTTTGTACCATAATAACATAGGAGATACATGTAGCCCTCACCTGGCCAGCTGTGTCAAGAATATCTAGTAGAGCAGGTTCTCCATCAATAACTGCTTGTCGCTGGTAGGCATCCTCTAAAAATTAATAGATTGATTTAATAGAACACACATCTTTTTTTATTACTTAAATAAAAAATTGGCTAAATTAATATGTAGTTCATAGTACAGTACTGTATTTAGATAATACTTTTACCAATAATAATACAGTATATGTATAATCCAAAAATATAATAAGATACTGTATTAATAAAAGTATTATTATTCAAAAAGTACAATACTTTAAAAAATCACTTAAATCTAAATGTTCTAAGTGTAAAAATATATATACAATACTGTAATGCATGATAAGTCATACAAAATACATACCAATAGTGGGGTCATGATACTCCAGGAAATTATGACTCACAAACTGCAGAGTAAGAGCTGAAAAAATATTCAATATATTAGTATACAGTACAGGACAACTGTAGTGGTTCTTAATGATATACATAGCATAAAACAGTACACATCTTAACATGCCTCTAAAAATATATTGTAGTATTAAATTGATATAAAGCAAAAATTCAACTACAATAGCATATATTTTGTACTGTACAAAACTTGAAAATTATCATAGGGCATGATGATCTACATTTAGGAAATAGTTAACAACAGTACTGTATTGCAAAGTTCAACATATGGAACAGTTTACCAAATGATTTCAATTCAGAATAAAACTGTATTTATATTCAGAATAATACTGTTTATTTCCTTTACCTTGGGCACTAGGAGCCTCAAGACCCATCCTCTGACATGGAAGGCAGACCACTATCAGTGTCTATCAACCCATAATACTATGGTTTGGCATTAAAAAGGAAAGAATCCCAAGGCAGCTAACCACTACTCAAATGGAACTTGCCTATACTGTTGCTGCTAGGCATCCTTACTACATCCTTCCTATAAGCTAGGGAAGGAAATGTGCCCAGACACTTCACCCTGCCTGGGAATCAAACTCAGGGTCTACTCAATTATAAGCTCCCCATGGGACTGTATCCAAGTTATTCACAATCTTAAGGTTAGGTAATGGTTCATTATTCCGAAAATTCATCAATCACTCATGAGATAATACAGCGATTTCTGTTAATAAGGCATTATAATTTCCATTGTCGGCGACAGGAAACCTGTGCTTAGGGTTATCGAAATCCCTCTAGGCCAACTACTAACCTTCCACAGGATGCAACCCACAATTATTCATTAACTCCCAGGTTTTTACTAACAGCTGAACAGATGTATCAGGTGAAAAGAAACATGCCTAACAGTGTCTGTCCTGCCCGGGAATTGAAACCGAACCACAGGACATAGACCACTGTGTTACATGACCCAACAATGTGCCAATCATAAATTAAACATAAGAGACAATCGAAGACATATATAAATATGTCTTCAAATCTGTTGTAAATAATCATGTACTAATCTGGACAGTTGTCTCTAATACCTGTTGTTAATAGCATGCAAGAACATAATTTATTCACCAACATCACTACAATACTAACTGTATTTTATTTTAAGTATTTAAATAAATAAAATATTTTTTTATTCACCAACATCATTACAATACTAACTGTACTTTATGTTAAGTATTTATATAAGTATATATTATATAACTGTCATTCATACCAGTGTCTCGTATCACAAATAATGGAAGTAATTATTAAAAGAAGGCACTAAGCTGGCAAATAATGGAAGTTGAAACTCAACTCTTCCATGTACTCGACCAATTTCATGAATACAACAAGTCTTCCCCCACTAATCAGCATCCTAAGATTACTTTTTTTGTAATCTGGTTTATGTTACTTTGGAGATGATGGTTATCCCATGACAGTGGTTATCTCTCCCTTACCCAAAAACCCACCCCGAGACCCTACAATTCCCAGACTTACTGACTCCAGACCACAGACTTAATAGACTTCCTGACTCCAGACCATAGACTTATTAGACTTCCTGACCCCAAACTACAGATTTAAACTAGCTGACCCCAGGCAGCAGACTTATTAGTCGCATTAGTAACTGACCCCAGACTTACCAGACTTGCCGACCCCGCCCTCGCCCAGAACGACGATTCTGAAGACCTTGGTGCCGTTCCTGGTCTGATGGTGGGTAGTGGGCTGCGCCTGTCCCACTGTGAGTGCCATGCTTCACGCCCTCATGCCCAGTGCCAGACACCCAGTGTCATACACCCAGTGCCACTATCTCACTCTCAAGTCTGTCACTCGCAGGGCACCGAACACAGTCCAGCGACCAGTGTCCCGGTCGCCACCAGCGGTCGCTTCCCAGAACACCTCACAGGTGGACACAACCCTTAATTATTTTAAATTTTGCCCCGAAGAGCTAACTGATTAGTCAGCGACACTCATCCTGCAAGGGGAAGTTTATTATGCAGCCCACATCCATCATGTGAGCTGTAGTTTATATTACCTCCTCAACGGAAGTTGAATTACTGTGCACTCAATATTCCTTTTTTTTTTTTTTTTTTTTTTTTTTTTTTTTTTTTTTTTTTTTTTTTAGATATATACAAGAGTTGTTACATTCTTGTACAGCCACTAGTACGCGTAGCGTTTCGGGCAAGTCCTTAATCCTATGGTCCCTGGAATACGATCCCCTGCCGCGAAGAATCGTTTTTTCATCCAAGTACACATTTTACTGTTGCGTTAAACAGAGGCTACAGTTAAGGAATTGCGCCCAGTAAATCCTCCCCGGCCAGGATACGAACCCATGACATAGCGCTCGCGGAACGCCAGGCGAGTGTCTTACCACTACACCACGGAGACTGCTAACTACACCACGGAGACTGCTCACAAAAACACCACGGAGTTTCCTCACAAAAACAAATCAAATCTGACTAAAAATCGGGAGAGAACATGATATGTAAGACTGATTTATTAGCCTCCACTAGCAAAATCTGGGTACAACACCAGAATATCTTCCAATATTCCTGAGTGTAAATTTGTGCGCCCCTTGAGGGACTTGAAGTAGAGGGGGGGGGGGGTAGAAATAGCCTAAGCTACTCTATCCCTTTGAGATGTATTTCTTTCTTATCGCAATAAACATACTTGAACTGATCCTGAGTGTATGAAGTAATTACAGTATTGAATCTGGTAATTTCTCTCCTGATTCAATGTATACATACATATATATGGCCACTGCTTCGCAAAGCGGGGATGTTTCTGATGGGGGAGAAAGAAACATTTGCGCAGCGCGTCCCGCGGCGTTGCGCGGGCAGTCTGGGGCCGTATAAATACGGGGGCACAGAGGGGCTCTGCCCTCACTCCGCCTGCCCCCGCCGCTGCCCTCGCAAAGTCACCTCATTCTTTGGGGCACACGTGAGGAACACAAATGCAAAGAATGTGCCCCAAAGAATGAGGTGATTTGATAAAATGCTATGCCCAAGATTACCATCCGAGTGCCGGCGGGGAAGTGGTTCAAATAGCTTCGGCTATCACTTCCTTATGTCCGGTCGTGATGGTCAAGCGGATTAAGGCGTCCCTGTACATACCAGTTGCGTTGCTCCTGGCAGTATGGGTTCGAGTCACTTCTGGGGTGTGAGTTTTCAGATGTATATAGTCCTGGGGACCATTCAGGCTTGTTTGCATTTGTGTTCCTCACGTGTGCCCCAAAGAATGAGGTGATTTGATAAAATGCTATGCCCAAGATTACCATCCGAGTGCCGGCGGGGAAGTGGTTCAAATAGCTTCGGCTATCACTTCCTTATGTCCGGTCGTGATGGTCAAGCGGATTAAGGCGTCCCTGTACATACCAGTTGCGTTGCTCCTGGCAGTATGGGTTCGAGTCACTTCTGGGGTGTGAGTTTTCAGTTGTATATAGTCCTGGGGACCATTCAGGCTTGTTTGCATATATATATATATATATATATATATATATATATATATATATATATATATATATATATATATATATATATATATATATAATATATAACATCTATAATTCTTAATCCTATTTTACTGCTAAGTAAACAGCCGTGTAGCGAGTATGTTATGTCAACAATATACTTGGTCCAAGCTCTCATTAGATTAAGGAGATAAGTCTACTTAATCCATTAAATCTTTTCCCCCTAATTACAGGTAACATTCTTTCCATCCTATTGGAGGAAGCTGAGGTGTAGTCCAATAATATAAACAGCCAAGAAGCGATTAAGCAGGCACCGCTCCTGTGCCAGGTAAGCCCATTACGGGCTCACCATAAGTGCTACTCGGCCCGCTCTTGTGCCAGGTAAGCCCATTACGGGCTCACCATAAGTGCTACTTGCCCCGCTCCTGTGCCAGGTAAGCCCAGTACGGGCTCACCATAAGTGCTACTTGCCCCGCTCCTGTGCCAGGTAAGCCCAGTACAGGCTCACCATAAGTGCTACTTGCCCCGCTCCTGTGCCAGGTAAGCCCATTACGGGCTCACCATAAGTGCTACTTGCCCCGCTCCTGTGCCAAGTAAGTTACAGGCTCAAGTTCAAGTTCAAGTTCAAGTATGTTTATTGAGATAAGCAATAAATACATCTCAAAGGGATAGAGTAGCTTAGGCTATTTCTACCCCCCTCTACTTCAAGTCCCTCAAGGGGACTTGAAGGACATTCAGCACCGCTCCTGTGCCAGGTAAGTCCACTACGGGCTCACCATAGCCCGTGCTACTTGGAACTTGTTCCGAGTAGTTGAATCTATAACAACAACAACAACAACGATTAAGCACATTACGGGCTCACCATAGCCCGTGCTACATGGATATTTCGTTCCGAGTAGCTAAATCTAAAACAACAACAACGATTAAGCACATCCTGGTCAAAAAGGTGTCCAGAAGCTGGACATCCTCATAAAGACTGTCAAGCAGTATCCTCCCCCGCGATAACAGCTTGACGATTAAATGCAACCTCAGAATACTGAAATTACTGAACAAAAAATTATACCACTTACGGGCTATTCATGCCCGTGCCACCTCTTGGGTTGCTTAATCTTTATCAATCAATCAGATTAAGCACAAGTTTCAGCCCCGCTTCTGTGCCAGGTAAGTCCATCACGGGTTCACCATAGCCTGTGCTACTTGGAACTTTTAGTTCCTAGTAGCTGAATCTTAAACAACAACTATTAAGCATCAGTACATTTTTTTTTTAGATATATACAAGAGTTGTTACATTCCACTTGTTACAGCCACTAGTACGCGTAGCGTTTCGCGCAGGTCCCTGGAATACGATCCCCTGCCGCGAAGAATCGTTGTTACAACCAAGTACACATTTTACTGTTGCGTTAAACAGAGACTACAGTTAATTTCTACAGTGATTCAGATAACTTCAGTTCAGATGCTTCAGAGTTACCACACCTCTTCAATCTCAATAATGTAGCACTCGGTGTATGCAGCTCTTATCGACCCCAAGACGCTCCAGCTTCGACACAGAGCAGATAGCAGACTACGACCACATCGAGTTTAGACACTCACCACCCCATCGAGTTTAGACACCCAGATTCCCCATCGAGCCGCCACGCTCGCCCGCATCCAGGTCCGCGGCTCCGACCTCACTCAGCTCTGTTCTGCTCCAAGCTCCGTCTCAACGTCTACGACACTGCTGTATCCAAGACTACTAAGTAAATATGAAAATCCACTAAACACTGTATCTAATCTACCCAACAACGTAACATAATCGTACGTTATGTTACATACGCATTAGGTGACAGGAAATATGCCCAACCATTTGTCCCTCTCGGGATTCGAACCCGGGATTCCTGATTACAAAGCGAGAAAATCCCAACTGGAAAAGGTTAGCAGTTAGGCGCAATTGGTGAGGGGGGGGGGGGAGGTATGTCTCGACACAAGCTTAAAGTACTGTATGTACTATACACAGGTTTTGTCCCGACAACGGTCGCCGGCAACAATGTGCTCCAAAGGCGTTCGTGGCTTCTCGCTGATTCATGCGCTGGATTGATGCATGTAAACTCTACTATATTTCATAGACGCTAGGATCGTACCCGATACCTTCGTAAACTGTGATTACATATACAGTTCAAGCTCCTGTGAACACTATTTAGAAGTATGTAATATAATTTATGGACTTATAGAGAATCATACTCCCTAGTAACGCTAATAAACATTGTAGCTTATGATGGCCGTCTGGGCTATAAATAGATGACGTATTATTTACTAAGATATTGATATTTATTTATTTATTTGAAATTCCTGCGTATACATGATAGAACTGATGAGTTAGCCAAGAAATCTGCCTTCAAGGAAGGAGCTGACTACACTTTTGGATTGACTACAAGCAGCCTGAGAACGCTGATATAACAACACGGCTGAGGGGACAGCGCTCGGGAGTCGTGGTCCTAAGGGCCCGGGTTCGATTCCCGGTCAAGGCGGATATAAATGGGCAGTTTCTTTCACCCTAATGCCGCAGTAAATAGGTAGCTGGGAGTTAAACAGCTGCTACGGGATAATACAATGATCACAAAAACACTTATCTAGGTATGCAGAATAACCACATGTGAAAAATAGAGAATGCTTAACGCGTTTTCGGCTAATTCGCCTTCATCAGAGCAAAGTAGAATGACGTCATGCTCTGATGAAGGCGAATTAACCGAAAACGCGTTAAGCATTCTCTGTTTTTCACATGTAGTTATTCTGCACACACACACACACACACACACACACACACACACACACATAATTACCTTACATATATAAAATGTAAGGTAATGAAACTAGGAGGAGGAACTAGGAGGCCAGTCACTGGATACCGAATGTGAGATGAAGTTCACGAAACGGACAGAGAGAAAGATCTGGGAGTTGATATCACTCCAAACTTGTCTCCCGAAGCCCACATCAAAAGAATAACATCAGCGGCCTATGCGAGGCTGGCTAACATCAGAACTGCTTTCAGAAACCTGTGTAAGGAATCCTTCAGAACCTTGTATACCACATATGTAAGGCCAATCCTGGAGTACGCAGCCCCAGCATTGAGCCCGTATCTAGTCAAGCGCAAGACGAAGCTGGAAAAAGGTCAGAGGTATGCCACTAGGCTAGTCCCAGAACTAAGAGGCATGAGTTATGAAAACAAACTACGTGAACTGCACCTCACGTTGCTGGAAGGCAGAAGAGCTAGGGAAGACATGATCACCACATACAAAATTCTCAGGGGAATTGACAGGATAGACAAGGATGGATTATTTAATACGGGTGGTACACGCACAAGGGGACACAGGTTATGGAATGACAAGGACAAAGCAGCAGTGAATGAAGTACTAAAGGCACTAGACATGGAAGGGGCTGAGCATAGCATTGAGAAGGTTTTCAGGCTAGGCCGGTACAACAAAGACCGAGACCGAATGATAAAGATAGTGTTTGCAAACGAGAACACAAAAGAGAAGATCCTATCAAGGAAGAGCTCCCTGAAAAACGTGGGAAAATTAAAAAATGTATTCCTCCAGAGAGACATGACAAAGGAGGAGAGAGCCATGGCGGCAGAAGCAAGGAAGAGGCGCAGGGCGAGAGGGGAAAACCAGGAAGTCACAGCTCCCAGCACAACACCCCCAGAGGCGAGGGGGGAACCCACAACCAGCTACCCAGTAACACCAGAAGGGAGGACAACCCCGCCTCCCTCCTCTGCATAGAAAACCCCCCTACCCCTCCCTGCCCCCACTCAAATGTTCAGCCAAATCTCCCTCCCCCCACACCCAATCCCCACCCTTCTACCCCTCCCCTCCTCCCGAGTCCTCCCTCCCCCCCTTTCCTTCCCGTCCTCCCTCCCCTTTCACCCCATACCCTCCCTGTCCCTCCCCCTTCACTGGATCCCCCGCCCCTCATCCCAGTATCCTCTGAGACCCTGTTATCCACCTCACAGGTCCTCACAACCATGGAACAGCCTCCCCCACCAGCAGAACACTCACCAAGGAGGCGATTTGAGAAGGGACAGAAGAAAGTGAGCCTCAAAGCGATGTACACTAACATAGATGGAATTACAAATAAAGCAAATGAGCTTGGAGAACTGGTACTAGAGGAAAACCCAGACATAATAGCCCTCACAGAAACAAAGATCACGAAAACGATAACAAATGCAGTGTTCCCACAGGACTATTATGTTATGAGGAAAGAGAGGGAAGGAAGAGGTGGGGGTGGTGTAGCTCTGCTGGTAAGAAAAGGCTGGGATTTTGAGGAGATGGATATTCAGGGCTGTGAAGGTTTCAGTGACTACATAGCAGGTACTGTAACAAATGGAGGGAAAAAAATTATAGTCGCAGTCATATATAATCCACCACCAAATGACAGAAGACCTAGACAGGAATATGATAGAAACAACATGGCCACCATTAACATAATAGAAAGAGCAGCTTCTGTTGCTAGCAGGAATGGATATGGACTACTAATTATGGGAGACTTCAACCATGGGAAGATAGATTGGAAGAAGAGACCCGCATGGAGGACCAGAAACATGGAGAGCTAAGCAATCAGTGCAATCTTTTCTACAAACAACTCTTAGCCTTTATAACACCCACTGTCCTAGGCTTACAAAACAAGTCACAAGCAAAAGGCTTAACAATCCTTGGCTTACAAAGGGAATACTGAAATCCATTAACAAAAAACACGACCTTGAGAAGAAGTATAGGTTAGGAATTGTCTCCAAAGAATTCTCAAAGAATTACTCATTATTGCTAACTAAGATAATTAGACGAGCCAAAACTAATTACTACGAAGATAAATTTACTCAAATAAAGAGCAACATTAAACAAACTTGGAGCACAATTTCACAAATATTGGGATCAAAGAAATCTTTAAATAACAAACCGACTCTCCTGTCTAATAACGATGGTCAGCTTTCAGCCTCTGATTCTGCTATTGAGTTCAATAGGTTCTTCTCTTCCATTGGTTCATCCCTTGCAAATGATATTCCATCTTCCAGTACTGACATTAAGGACTATCTTACAGGTAACTATCCACAGTCTCTGTACCTAAAGCCTATTAACTCCACTGACGTCAATGAGATAATCCTTTCCCTTAAAACCAAGTCTGGTGCCCTTGAGGAGATACCAACTTTAATTTACAAAAAAGCCTCCAGATCTTTAGCCCCTGCTATTGCTTTGCTTTTCAACAAGTCACTTGAACTCCAAACCTTTCCAGATATTCTAAAAAAAGCGAGAGTAACGCCTGTCCACAAATGTGGTGACCCCTCAGATGTTAACAACTACAGACCTATATCAATCCTGCCAAACTTGTCAAAATTTTTTGAAAAACTTATATACAAGCAGCTTTACTCATATCTAGCCAAACTCAATATACTTAGCCCTTGCCAATATGGCTTCAGACCCAAAAAAAGCACTAACGATGCACTTATTAGTATGCTTAACTCGATTCATACAGCCCTTGATAAAAAGGAGCTCCCTGTTGGGTTATTTGTGGACCTGCGGAAAGCTTTTGATACTGTCAACCACCATAACCTTCTTCTTAAATTACATCATTATGGAGTCAGAGGACACTCCCTACAATACCTCGAGTCCTACCTTACTGACAGGCTCCAATATGTTTCTGTGAATAATACAATTTCTCCCACCCTACCCATCAACATTGGTGTTCCTCAGGGCAGCATACTTGGCCCTCTCCTCTTTCTCATCTACATTAATGACCTTCCAAATGCCTCCCAACACCTCAAACCAATTCTATTTGCTGACGACACAACCTTCATTTACTCCAGTCCTGACCCTCTTGCTCTAAATGCCACAGTAAATACTGAGCTAAATAAAGTCCATCTTTGGCTAACTGCCAACAAACTCACCCTTAACATTGACAAAACCTTCTATATTCTGTTTGGCAATAAATCCTCTAGTCTTATAAATCTCAAAATAAACAATACCCAAATTTGTAACAAATTAGATGGCAAATTCCTTGGCATTCTCATTGACCACAAGCTGAATTTCCAGGGACACATTCTAAATATATCAAAAAAAGTTTCAAAAACTGTGGGCATTCTTTCTAAGATCAGATATTATGTACCACGCCCTGCTCTGGTGACTCTCTATTACTCCCTTATCTATCCTTATCTCAACTATGGTATCTGTGCTTGGGGTTCTACTACCCAAAATCACTTACGTCCTCTAATTACCCAACACAAAGCCGCTATTAGAACAATATCCAACTCTGGCCCCAGACATCACTCGGTACCCCTACTCAAATCTCTTAATATGTTAGATATTAAGTCACTGCACATTCTCTCATGTGTATTATACATATATAAAACGCTAAACTATAATGCCAATCCTGATCTTAAAAGCTTCATAGAAGGTTGTAACAGAACCCATGAGCACCACACCAGAAATAAATACAGTTTTGATATTCCTAGAGTACGTCTTAATCAAACTAGAAATGCTCTGCAAATCAAGGGGCCCAGAATGTGGAATGACCTTCCCAACCATGTTAAAGACTGTACCTCTCTCAACCAGTTTAAGATAAAAACTAAACACTACCTAATAAATTCCCTGTAATCTACCTCACTCCTCTATTGTCAACCCATGTCTGTTATTTTCTTTTTTTTTTCTTTTTTTTTAATCAACACTGTTTGTCAACCTATTGTATTTGTGCTGCTTTTTCAGTCATGTTCCCCCTTTTTTTTATCTTTATTTGTATTTGTTCTCAACATCTTTTATTCTTTATGCTCAATTAGTATTAAGTTCTAGATATTAATGTTTTTCTTGCCCGAAACGCATTGCGTAATAGTGGCTTTAGGCATTGTATGTACTAGCTCTATCTATATATCAATCCATTAATTTAACATCACTTGTATGTATATACCTTACCTGAATAAACATCTGAATCTGAATCTGAATCTGAATCTGAAAGCTGCTGGACGTGGCAACAAGAAACTTTCTAAGCCAGCACACCAAAGAACCAACAAGAATGAGAGGAGAAGATGAACCAGCAATGCTTGATTTGATATTTACCCTAAATGAATGGGATATAAGGGAAGTTAAGATGGAAGCGCCCTTGGGAATGAGTGACCACAGTGTATTGAACTTTGAGTACTTGGTAGAGCTAGGACTTATCTCCCCCAAAAAAGAACTAGGAATCAAAAGGCTGGCATACCGAAAGGGGAATTATGAACAGATGAGAAGTTTCCTAAGTGAAATACCTTGGGACACAAACCTCAGAGACAAGTCTGTACAGGGTATGATGGACTATGTTACCCAAAAGTGTCAGGAGGCAGTAAACAGGTTCATCCCGGCCCAAAGGGAAAAATCCGAGAAGCAACAGAAGAATTCATGGTATAATAGGGCATGTATCGAAGCGAAGAAACTGAACAAAAAGGCGTGGAGGAACTTCCGGAATAACAGAACACCAGAAAGCAGAGAGAGATACCAGAGAACCAGGAATGAGTACGTCAGGGTGAGAAGAGAAGCAGAGAAAAATTTTGAAAATGATATAGCAAACAAAGCCAAGACTGAACCAAAGCTACTCCACAGTCACATCAGAAGGAAAACAACAGTGAAAGAACAGGTATTGAAACTTAGAACAGGCGAGGACAGGTATACAGAGAATGACAGAGAGGTGTGTGAGGAACTCAACAAGAGGTTCCAGGAGGTCTTCACAATAGAACAGGGTGAGGTCACTGTGCTAGGAGAAAGGGAGGTAAACCAGGCGGCCTTGGAGGAGTTCGAAATTACGAGAGAGGAGGTCAAGAGACACCTGCTGGATCTGGATGTTAGAAAGGCTGTTGGTCCAGATGGGATCTCACCATGGGTACTGAAAGAGTGTGCAGAGGCACTTTGCTTGCCACTCTCCATAGTGTATAGTAAGTCACTAGAGACGGGAGACCTACCAGAAATATGGAAGACGGCGAATGTGGTCCCAATATACAAAAAGGGCGACAGACAAGAGGCACTGAACTACAGGCCAGTGTCCTTGACTTGTATACCATGCAAGGTGATGGAGAAGATCGTGAGAAAAAACCTGGTAACACATCTGGAGAGAAGGGACTTCGTGACAAATCGCCAACATGGATTCAGGGAGGGTAAATCTTGCCTTACAGGCTTGATAGAATTCTACGATCAGGTGACACAGATTAAGCAAGAAAGAGAGGGCTGGGCGGACTGCATTTTCTTGGATTGTCGGAAAGCCTTTGACACAGTACCGCATAAGAGGCTGGTACATAAGCTGGAGAGACAGGCAGGTGTAGCTGGTAAGGTGCTCCAGTGGATAAGGGAGTATCTAAGCAATAGGAAGCAGAGAGTTACGGTGAGGGGTGAGACCTCCGATTGGCGTGAAGTCACCAGTGGAGTCCCACAGGGCTCTGTACTCGGTCCTATCTTGTTTCTGATATATGTAAATGATCTCCCGGAGGGTATCGATTCATTTCTCTCAATGTTTGCGGACGATGCTAAAATTATGAGAAGGATTAAAACAGAAGAGGACTGTTTGAGGCTTCAAGAAGACCTAGACAAGCTGAAGGAATGGTCGAACAAATGGTTGTTAGAGTTTAACCCAACCAAATGTAATGTAATGAAGATAGGTGTAGGGAGCAGGAGGCCAGATACAAGGTATCATCTGGGAGAGGAAATTCTTCAGGAGTCAGAGAAGGAAAAAGACTTGGGGGTTGATATCACGCCAGACCTGTCTCCTGCAGCACATATCAAGCGGATAACATCAGCGGCATATGCCAGGCTGGCCAACATACGAACGGCATTCAGAAACTTGTGTAAAGAATCATTCAGAACTTTGTATACCACATATGTCAGCTAGGCCAATCCTGGAGTATGCAGCCCCAGCATGGAGTTCATATCTAGTCAAGGATAAGACTAAACTGGAAAAGGTTCAAAGGTTTGCCTCCAGACTAGTACCCGAGCTGAGAGGTATGAGCTACGAGGAGAGATTACGGGAATTAAACCTCACTTCGCTGGAAGACAGAAGAGTTAGGGGGGACATGATCACCACATTCAAGATTCTGAAGGGGATTGATAGGGTAGATAAAGACAGTCTATTTAACACAAGGGGAACACGCACAAGGGGACACAGGTGGAAACTGAGTGCCCAAATGAGCCACAGAGATATTAGAAAGAACTTTTTTAGTGTCAGAGTGGTTGACAAATGGAATGCATTAGGGGGTGATGTGGTGGAGGCTGGCTCCATACACAGTTTCAAGTGTAGATATGACAGAGCCCGATAGGCTCAGGAATCTGTACACCTGTTGATTGACGGTTGAGAGGCGGGACCAAAGAGCCAGAGCTCAACCCCCGCAAACACAACTAGGTGAGTACAACTAGGTGAGTACAGGTGGAAGCTGAGTACCCAAATGAGCCACAGACACATTAGAAAGAACTTTTTCAGTGTCAGAGTAAATAATACTCAGTAGTTAACTAGGAAGTGATGTGGTGGAGGCTGACTCCATACACAGTTTCAAATGTAGATATGACAGAGCTCAGTAGGCTCAGGAATCTGTACATCAGTTGATTGACGGTTAAGAGGCGGGATCAAAGAGCCAAAGCTCAACCCCCGCAACCACAACTAGGTGAAAACACACACACACACACACACACACACACACACACACACACACACACACACACACACACACACACACACACACACACACACACACACACACACACACACACACACACACACACACAACACACAAGAGTACCACAAAGAGTTCTTACATTATTGTACAGCCACTAGCACGCAAAGCGTTTCGGGTAAGTCCTTAATCCTAATATTCCCCCGGAATACGATACGACCCGCTAAATCGTTTAACAATCAGGTACCTATTTTACTGTTGAGTAAAGAGGGTACAGTTAAGGATTGACGCCCAGTAAATCCTCATCAGTCACAATACGAACCCAGAACAAAGCCCTAGCGAAACGCCTGGAGTGTGTCTCACCATTCCTCAGATTCGGTCCTCACTACGTGGAGAGTCATGGGGAAGGCTAAGAGAAAGAGGCAATGGAGGCAGCTTTCAGACGAGGGACGGTGGACCGATGTGCAGCAGGCACCGAAGAAAACTGCTATCGAGGCTCCACCACTTGCTTCTACCAGCAAGACAGCAGACGTAATAGACCTAGAGAGGACAGCATCAGTCCCACACCAGCTAGTGTCAGACAATGCTTCTCTCCACAACCCAGCCACAGGACAACAGTATGAGACAGGAGAGGACACCACCAGTCTCACACCAGACATCGCCAGACTCTGCACATCTTCCAGAATTCAAGATAATGCAGACAGACCACTTTCCTACAGCATATGGAGTAGTAACGGCAATGGAAAAAGAACAACCAGAGCTCAAACTTTCCATTAGAGTCAACCTGAAAGGAGAAATAATAATGACACCACAAAACCAACAGACTGCAAATTACTTAGAAAAAGTAAGAGTCCTGCAAGGGAAACCTGTATGCTTGGAAAAGTTGGACCCTGCAGAAAGATGCATACGAGTCGTGCTTTTGGGATACCCAATCGACTTTCCCCTGAATCCAGTACTAGAACACAGGCAAATCCTGAATGTGGAACGTTGCCGCACAAAAGTAGACAAAGCAGCGACACGTCAGGTTCTGGTGACCGTCATGGGACATGTGCCTGAAACATTCAGTCTTGGAAATTGGGGAACATACCGACAGAGACCATACGTCCCTGAACCCCTGCGCTGCTTCATGTGTCAGAAATATGGCCACCATCAATCACGCTGCACCGGACAGGAGATGCGGAGTGTGCAGCCTGAGACATCCAACCAAAGACTGTATAGCCAAGCACAAGGGAAACCAAGCCACAACATCCAAATGTCCAAATTGTGGAGGCAAACATCATGCCTGGAGCACAACCTGCTCTGTGTTACGTACTCCTAGCAGAATACGTATATAAATTTAAAATAACATTTTTTGCTCCATTATATCATTACCTGTATATGTACACACATTGTGTTTTGGTAAATTATCGTGTGGTGTGGCAGCGCCAGTGGAGACAGGAGCGCGGTTGCGTTGCACACGTCTAGTACCTGTGAGATACGGGAAAGCTGGACCTGTTCAGTTTGGAAGTTCCAGATGTCACTTTTATTTAGTTAGGTAATTGTTTATTTTCTGTAATTAAACAGGTGGCATTATACTTATATATTTTGTAAGTAACTATTATCTGTAATTTGCATTCTTGTGTGTTTTGAGAACAAGTGGTTGTTCAATTAGTTTTAAATATTAAAAAGTCCTTAGTTTCCATCCCTCATCCTGGGATGAGGCAGACGGGAGGTGAGAATGTGGGTGGCGACAGAGCGTGAGTTCAGTAGCTGAACAGGACTCGAAGGAGTAACATGTGGGAGATAAGTCTGTACATTCATGTTGTGCCATATTTTATTTTGTTATATTAAGTGATATGACAATACTTTCGTTTGTTGTATAAGTTACTTGACCATCTGTGTTTTTATATTATACTGTCTTGAATATATATCTATATAATATTTTGTATCTATTCTTCAATCCTAAAGGAAGATTTTTATTTATGTGCTCATTACTTATTAAGGGGTTATACTGGTGATCCGCTCTTGAGAACAGCAGTTTTCTCGTATCCCTAGACGTAATTAAAGCTTGGCTGCTGTAGGGTCACGAGCCGTAACGAACGATAGGTAACACTCTGCACGGAAAGAAAAGGTGCAGACAGCTCAGGCCAGGATAAACACACAGACCAGCACTACATACACAAACACCAACGTCTGAAACACTCGTGCACAGCCACAACACACACTCTCACAGAGAAAAATTTCCCGAATCTATTTATTCCAAATAAGAAAATACACAAAAGTGCTGCTGAAATACAAAAAATGTAAAAGAGCAAAAATCAATTACTTTCGGAATCAACACAACAAATGTACAGTTTTACCGAGGTCCAGCTGAAAAACATAGTGAAGATCATGGCAGAAACCATTATAAATTGCCTACAGATGACGCAGAACGCCTCACAGCAACAGAGTCAAGAAATCACTTGTGTGATAATGGACAAGATCATGCAGCAGACCACAGTTACACAAGAAATAGACAGTCCGAGACAAGACGGAGCACAAGAGGACAAACAACGCAACATGGACATACAGACTACCAACAACAGTCGGGTAGTCAAGACACCATAACATCAACATTTACAAAAGCAACTGCAAGAAGCAGTGACCTCCCAAGATCAACAGAATCTTACAACACAAGAGACAGACAACAACAGCCAATGCAGTCTGATAAGCAACAACACCAACAAAGACGTGCTGAACAGCAGAGATGCACAGGTTACAACAACACAAGAAACAGCCACGAGCAATCAATGCAGTCCGACATGCAGCAATACCAACAGCAAAGCGATGGATCACAGTTATGTACAGATTCCAACAATGCCGGGGATGACCACGAGCAATCAGTGCAGTCCGATTTGCAGCGACACGACTTGCGAGGTGGAGAATATAGAGGTCGATTCTGAAGAATCGACCAGGCAACACCAACCGAAACCGACTCACCATAGCCAATACTAATTGCCCCGCTCCTGTGCCAGGTAAGTTATGGGCTCACCATAGCCTGTGCTACTTGGAACGTGTTTCGAGTAGCTGAATCTTTAACAACAGAGTAATCACGAGATCTCCGAAGTTTCAGCTCCGCTCCTGTGCCAGGTAAGTCCACTACGGGCTCACTATAGCCCGTTCTACTTGCCCCGCTCCTGTGCCAGGTAAGTTACAGGCTCACCATAGCCCATGCTACTTGGAACTTGTTCCGAGTAGCTGAATCTATAACAACAGCAACGAGTAATCATTCCACAGGGAAATAGCAGTTAGGTTATTTAGACTACGTCTAGGTTACAGATGCAACTGGGAGATTGGTGAACCCCGACAAAGAGAGTGCATCTTCTGCCAAACTGTCACAGAAAAGCCATTACTTCACTATCTTCTGGAATGTGAAGCAACCAACGACCTTAGAAGAGCGTTAAGAGTCCCTGATTCTTGCAGTGGCCACCCTGAAGCCATCAACACAGCCACTCTCCTGGCCAAAAAAGGTGTCCAGCAGCTGGACACCCTCATAAAGACTGTCAAGCAGTATCCTCCCCCGCGATAGCAGCTTGACGATTAAATGCGACCTCAGAACACTGAAAAGAATTACTGAACAAAAAATTGTACCACTTACGGGCTATTCATGCCCATGCCACCTCTTGGGTTGCTTAATCCTTATCAATCAATCAATCGAGTAATCATTCAAGTTACAGCCCCGCTCCTGTGCCAGGTAAGTCCACTACGGGCTCACCATAGCCCCTGCTACTTGGAACTTTTTGTTCCAAGTAGCGAATCTTAAACAATAGAGTAATCACTTACGGGCTATTCATGCCCGTGCCACCTCTTGGGTGGCTTAATCTTTACCAATCAATCAATCGAGTAATCACACACAAAGTTACAGCCCCGCTCCTGTGCCAGGTAAGTCCATAACGGGCTCACCATAGCCCGTGCTACTTGGAACTCTTTGTTCCGAGAAGCTGAATCTAAAACAAGAACAACGAGTAATCACGTATGACTCGCAGAGGCTCAAAGCAGGCATAGAACAACAAATGGACACCATCTCAAGACCTACAACCATTCACATCTTCACAGATGGATCAGTTGATCAAAAGAGGTTCTGCTGGGGCAGCAGTTTACACTAACAACCATGAAGCTTACTGGAGCATAAGTAAGCGTAAGTAAAGTGTTAATAGTGGGTGCTCAACATTGCAAACAGACGTTTATGCCCTGAAGGAGGCCATAAATAATACAACTAAGAATAATTTACATGATGTCATCATTCATGCCGATTCTAAATCTGCTCCAGACATTGTTATCCACCCAGCACAGAGATAATATACAATTTATCACTAAAATCTTACATATAGGAAAAGCACACAATCTAGGACTGTCAATCACCCTAAATTGGATATCAAGTCACATTGGCATAGATGGTAATGAAAAGGCAGACTCACTAGCAAAAACTGCCACAGCTCTACCTGTTGTACAGATTAAAATACCCCAAGTTTTATTCTCAGATTAAGGAGCAAATCAAGAAGAAAATACTCCCAACTGTGAATAGTCGCCACAGAGCCAAAGTAGCAGAAGGAAAATCCATTGCGATGTAGTACGAACAAGCCACTGGGTACTATTCTTTCAAGCCTGGCAAAACGATATCTAGACATTGCAGTAGCCATACACAGACTCAGGCTTGGTTACAAGTGCTGCTGGAAGGTAATAAATCTAATAGTTAAAGAGTGTCATATCTGTGGAACAGAAGCAGAGGCGCCACCATTGCACTACATGAATTTTTTTCAACTTACTGGAATGTGAAGCTACTGAAGCCCTGCGGATCAAACTCAACATTAATCCAACGACAACAGCTGCATTAGATGCAAACTCCACAGCGACTACAATGATAAGAAAAACAGTTGAAGAATGGGACTCACTATGTGAACATTCTGCATCTACATCCGCCACCAAGATAATGTTATTAAAACAAGACTAAAACCAGTCTGCTAAAACAGAAGCAAAAAAGAAACAAGGGGAAAAGGAGGAAACTCCACCTCCATGTAGCCCGTGCTACATGGACATTTCGTTCCGAGTAGCTAAATCTAAAACAACAACAAACAACGAGTAATCATTTTATAGGCTATTCATGCCTGTGCCACCATGAGGGTGGCTTAATCTTTATCAATCAATTATCGAGTAATCATTATTCTTAATCATTTAGAGTATATAAAAACACCATCACCAAAAAACTCTCACACCTCAACCAAGCCTATCTACACCAGAGAGTAGCAGAAATTTCACCCTCTGCAATATGGTATCTTCAGGCAACCTAGTTAGAAAAGGTTAAATATCCCAAAAGGAATCCACAGGGAAATAGCAGTTTGGACGTCCAAGTTACAGATGCAACTAGAAGTTTGGTGAACCCAGACAGAGGGAATACATCTGCCAAACTATCACAGAAAAGCCACTACTTGACTATTTCCTGGAATGTGAAGCAACCAACGACCTTAGAAGAGCTTTAAGAGTCCCAGTAACCACCCTGAAGCCATCAACACTGCCACTCTTCTAGTCAAAAAAGGTATCCAGCAGCTGGACACCCTCATAAATACTGTCAAGCAGTATCCTACCCCACGATAGCACCCCTGACGATTTAAATGTGACCTCGTCACACATTTACATTTACTAAAAAGATATCTACCACTTATGGGCTATTCACGCCCGTGCCACCTCTTGGGTGCCTTAATCTTCATCAATCGAGTTACTTACTGCACACCTTCAACCTTAAGAATGTGGCACTCGACGTGTCTATTTCAACCGACCCCCAAGTTGCTTCAGCTTCGACACAGCAGACAGCCAGATTCCGGCCACATCGATCGAGTTTCCAAGCTCTCGTTACGCGTCGAGCTTCCACGCTCTCGTCCAGCATCGAGCTTCCACGCTCTCGTCCTGCATCGAGCCGCCACGCTCTCGTCCTGCATCGAGCCGCCACGCTCTCGTCCTGCATCGAGCCGCCACGCTCTCGTCCTGCATCGAGCTACCACGCTCTCGTCCCGCATCGAGCCGCCACGGTCTCGTCCTGCATCGAGCCGTCACGCTCTCGTCCAGCATCGAGCTACCACGCACTCGTCCTGCATCGAGCCGCCACGCTCTCGTCCTGCATCGAGCCGTCACGCTCTCGTCCTGCATCGAGCCGTCACGCTCTCGTCCTGCATCGAGCTACCACGCTCTCGTCCCGCATCGAGCCGCCACGCTCTCGTCTTGCATCGAGCCGCCACGCTCTCGTCTTGCATCGAGCCGCCACGCTCTCGTCCTGCATCGAGCTACCACGCTCTCGTCCCGCATCGAGCCGCCACGCTCTCGTCTTGCATCGAGCCGCCACGCTCTCGTCCTGCATCGAGCCGTCACGCTCTCGTCTTGCATCGAGCCGCCACGCTCTCGTCCTGCATCGAGCCGTCACGCTCTCGTCCTGCATCGAGCCGTCACGCTCTCGTCCTGCATCGAGCCGTCACGCTCTCGTCCTGCATCAAGCCGCCACGCTCTCGTCCTGCATCGAGCCGCCACGCTCTCGTCCTGCATCAAACCGCCACGCTCTCGTCCTGCATCAAGCCGCCACGCTCTCGTCCTGCATCGAGCCGCCACGCTCTCGTCCCGCATCAAGCCGCCACGCTCTCGTCCTGCATCGAGCTACCACGCTCTCGTCCTGCATCGAGCCGCCACGCTCTCGTCCTGCATCGAGCTACCACGCTCTCGTCCCGCATCGAGCCGCCACGCTCTCGTCCTGCATCGAGCTACCACGCTCTCGTCCCGCATCGAGCCGCCACGCTCTTGTCCTGCATCCAGCTATCACGCTCTCGTCTCGCATCGAGCCGCCACGCTCTCGTCCTGCATCGAGCCGCCACGCTCTCGTCCTGCATCGAGCCGCCACGCTCTCGTCCTGCATCGAGCCGCCACGCTCTCGTCCCGCATCGAGCCGCCACGCTCTCGTCCTGCATCGAGCCGCCACGCTCTCGTCCTGCATCGAGCTACCACGCTCTCGTCCTGCATCGAGCCGCCACGCTCTCGTCCCCCATCGAGCCGTCCCGCTCTCGTCCTGCATCGAGCCGCCACGCTCTCGTCCAGCATCCAGCAAAATTTCAATAGCCATTTTCTAGGCTATTCCTCCAGTTTGTCCAGGCTAGGTCGTCCTGTAGTCTGTCTATCTTAATGTCTTGATTCTTCTCATAATTTTTTGCATCAGCAACAACAGAGCAGAAGTTGTTAAACATATTGGGCAAGCGAATATGTCATAAATACTCATACTCCCTCTCAGTAAAACAAACAAGTAAGAATTAGTGAGTTTTGCAGGGATATCCTGCGTAGGAATATCCCTGGAAAAAAAACTCTGGAAGATCGTTTACATGTATCAGCGACATGATGGGTCCGAGCACTGAGCCCTGTACTCACCTAGTTGTGCTTTGGCTCTTAGGTCCTGTCTCAACTGCTAATTACCCGAGTGTAGTTACAGGATGAGAGCTACGCTCGTGGTGCCCCTTCTTCCCAGCACTCTTTGTCATATAACACTTTGAAACTACTGACGGTTTTGGCCTCGACCATACCTCACGTAGCTTGTTCCAACCGTCTACCACTCTGCAAAAGAAATTTTTTGATTGCTTTTGTGGCACCTTTATTTCCTTTGTTTGAGTCTGTGTCCTCTTGTTCTTGAAGTTCCAGGTCTCAGGAATTCTTCCCTATCAATTTTATCAACGCCTCTAACGTTAAATAACTCTTGCCCTTCAGTTCTGGGAGCCACTTAGTGGCATGTCTTTGCACCTTTTCCAGTTTGTTGATGTGCTTCTTAAGATATGGGCATCACACAACCACTGCATATTCTAGCTTTGGCCTAACAAGTCGTGAACACTTTCTTTAGTATTTCGCCATCCACATATTTAAAAGCAATTCTGAAGTTAGAAAGTGTAGCATAGGCTCCTCGCACAACGTTCTTTATGTGGTCCTCAGGTGAGTTTTCTATCTAGAACCACCCCCTAGATCTCTTTCTTTATAAATCTTTAAAGATTTTCCACATAATTTATAGGTTGTGTGGGGTCTCTTCTCCTATTCCACATTACACAACATGGAATTTATGCACATTAAATTCCATTTGCCAAGTGGTGCTTTTTGAAGGGCATTAGAATCATCTGAGTTTCATATCCTTCCTATTATCTTAGCATCATCAGCAAACATGTTCATATAATTCTGTATTGCATCTGGCAGATCATTTATGCAGACAATGAACATCACCGGTGCAAGAACTGAATCCTGTGATACTCCACTTGTGACATTTCTCCAGTCTGATACATTGCCTCCGATTGCTGCCCAAATTTTTCTATCAGTTAGAAAATTTTTCATCCATGTTAGAAGCTTACCTGTCACTCCTCCAATAATGTTATTAAAACAAGACTAAAACCAGTCCGCTAAAACAGAAGCAAAAAAGAAACGGGGAAAAAGGAGGTGGGGTTTAAACTGAAGGGACGCTTTCAATTTCCAGAACCTCTTATGTGGAACTCTGTCGAAAGTCTTTTTTTTTTAGGTCCAGATAGATGCAGTCAACCCAACCATCTCTTTCCTCAAAAAAAGGCCTGACCAAAGACCAAACTGCGGGGACGCTAAGCCCCGAAATCATCTAAAGATATAGCTATGCCACTTGGGGGCTTCGTATTTGATTCAACTTGCATCATGCCCTACTTAGTTTTATAATTATAATGATTCATTGTGTTGGAAGACAGGAAGCCAGTGTGTATTCACACAGGTTAGGCTTTTATCGAAGTTCCCCCTCCACAGTAGTGGGGTCAGTTCATTAGACCCCACAACAAGCTGATTAACTCCTGGGTACCTACTTACTGCTACGAGAAGGCTGTATTATGTGAAAGGAAATGTACCCAACCATTTGTCCTGCCAGCGATTCAAATCCGGAATTCTCTATTGTGCATCGAGAACGAACTAGACTGTACTACCGGGACCCTTAAATGAACAAGTTTTCCCTATGGACAATGGTCTATAATAGTTTTATCTTTTCTTTGGTGAACATTAGGTTCACACGCAACAGTTGTGTGTTGGACGCCAGTTAGTCGCCCATGGACATACACATAGGGTGACCTAATACCCTCTTAAGCTAAACAACTTAATAAGTATCAACAACGTGTCAGCAGATTTGAATGCAATCTACTCTGCTGCAGACCACAGACCTCAGACACACCCCGGGCATCAGAGCGTCTACACGCGCTTCCTTACACACTCTACAAGCTAGTTCGTGGCCCGTGTAGAAGATAGAAGATATATATATATATTTATAATAAAACTAAGAAAAAGCAGTGGACGTTTGGTACTCCAATTCCTGCCCACAACCTAATCATTCTACAACGACATCGACCGATGTTACACTGGTGGCAGCGGTGGGATTCACCCCTGTCCTCCAGCAGCACAGCAGCTCACAGCAGCGCAGGAGCACAGCAACACAGCAGCTCACAGCAGCGCACAGCAGCTCACAGCAACGCACAGCAGCTCACAGCAGCACAGCGTCGCAGCAGCACAGCAACACAGCAGTGCGCAGCAACACATCAGCGCAGCAGCGCACAGCAGCACAGCATCGCAACAGTTCGGCGTGCCTGACTCACCCAGCGTGCCCCGTGCCTTGTTCACCCAGCGCGCGCCACTGGCTCACTCACCCAGCGCGCGCCCGTGCCTGACTCACCGCGCGCCACCAGCTGACTCGCCGTGACTCACCGTGACTCAACGAGCCTTGGTGCCTGCCTGACGTCACCTTACCACCCCTCGCTGTCTGGCCTGACGACTCCTGCCGCGCCTGACGACTTCTACCGCACCTGACGTCTCTTGCCGCCTCCCGGCGCCGACGACGCCGCAGCACGACGCCACAGCACGACGCCGGACCTGTGACGACCAGATCATCTCTGCCCTGTTGAACGGATTGCAGCCCTAACAGCCTTCAGCTCTAGTTAAGTACCCTTTGTTATTTGTGTAGTAGAGTAAACTGTGGACTTTCGTGGGCACAATGTAAACTTACTTTATGGATAACCGATACTCGCTCAGGCCTCGCTCGCGCACTTACCCCTACAGTCTACGGTCTCGTTCACTATCGGAGAGTAACTTACTCTTAACTAGTGAGCTCGCTCACTTATCCTTAGCCAGTGAACTTCCGACATCAGCTCTCGGTAGCTTATCCTCGTTAACCTCTACAACCAGCAGCGACTCAGTAATCATGACTCAAGCCCTGAATTCAGCGGGTTCTAACTCGAACACCGTTACAGTTCTTACACAGTCTGTTGACATTCGCCCGTTTAGTGGAAAGGATCCAACCCTCTTGGAGACATGGTTCGCTAGTGTAGAGGCTAGAGCGAGGAGCAAGGGTACTGCTGTCACAGACGCAGACTATATCAGTATGGCGACGTCCACACTTGACTATAAATCTGGAGATGCGTATCTCGTAGCAGGAACACCTGACTTAAAGAAAATTGTAGACTGGGAAGAATTTAAGAAATTCTTTCGTAGGAGATATATATCGGTAGTCGATCGTGATCCCTTTGGCATTGCTCGCCAATTAGCTACTGCGGTAATGCGTCCTGATGAAACACGCAACGCTTTTGCCACGCGTCTAGTTACGCTACAGGACTCACTGGAGAAAGCCTTGATGGGTTCTAGATGGGACGCTAGTGGAAGCCTCACTATACAGAATGTGGGTAAACTATTGGCGTTCGGTGCCATGCAGAGTCATGCCCCCGAGGCCATACTGAAAGACATTGAGGCTAGGAATTTTGGTCCTACCCACACACTTTGGGACTTAATGGACGTCATGGTAGAGTCCACAGACAGGCTAAAGTCCCGGGATTCTGCCCAGCTTTCTGCCGTTTTTCGTGCAAACAGTTCCCATACCACTGTGAACGTTGTCACGCGTTCTACCCCTAGACATGTTCAGACTCGTGCTAGGTCTCCTCCGCCTTCGTATGGCCCCAGGTCATACTCTAGAACAGGCTCCCCTCAATACCTTCAGCGACCTCGAACGCCAGAATGGTTTAACTGTGGCAAACCAGGACACCGTAAGGCAGAGTGTACATCAACTAACACTCGTTACCAACAGCATGCTAGACATAACTACACAGGCCGATCACATGATCACACCCGTTCTTATTGCACATATCACCGCCGACCTGGACATGACACTGCTGACTGTAGAGCCCGCCACGGTACTAACCAGGCTAACCGTTCTAGTCCTACTCCTCCTTCCCGTAGGCAACCGCAGGCTGCAACAACTAACCAGCGCCGACCGAGCCCTACACGTAGCCCTGCGACCCGACCGACTGCCCATGTTAGGTTCGCAACAACTGACAGCCGTGACACAGATGGACACCGTGACTCGCGCGTGATAAACGGCGCCACGGCCGTCAAGGATAATGCAGACACGACCTACGAACACACAGGTCAGCCCTTTGACTCTCAGTCGGGGGAAGGTATAGCAGCCTGGGTAAACGGTATGACGTAGGGAAGCGAGACGACCTCCCTGTATACTCAGTGCCTACCTGTAACAGGTACAGTGCCTTAGCAGAGGAGGATAACATGGACGAACTACACACTGACGGTACTCATGTACATGTACTCCAGACACCACGTCGACTGTGTCAGTCCCGTAATAACATGTTTAACAGGATGCCTATCAAGGACACAGAAGGTCCTCTGATTTCAGCCACCCTGAAGGGTCGACATGTTAAGATTTTCCTAGACACAGGAGCTAGAATCAACATCATTAAACAAGACGCCCTTCATGGCCTACGCGATCGACTCGATATACGCCAGTCGTCTGTTTCCAACCTTGGTGGACTTACTGGAGGAATGACTCCAGCGTTAGGTGAAGCGGACATAGAGTTAATAGTTAATGACAGATCACTCACCGTGCCATGTGTAATAGCCGGTGCAGTACGATTCCCTGGAGACATCCTACTCGGATTAAACACCATGAGAGACTACCGAGTTACTATCGATGCTTACCGTTGGGAAGCAACAATTGGTGATACAGTGGTACCTCTTTGCAGTGTGTACACCATGGGACATGAGTTCACCAACCATTGGGACTATGTCAGGTACATACAAACCAGGGGAGACCAGGGTACACTTAACCAGTCACGCCCAAACAAACCCGTCACTCAGTCACTTACTGACACCAGACCAACGCACGTTTCCACAGTCTCGCAGGTCGGTGAGGTCAATGAATCTTTGCAAGGGGCCCCAGCGATTGTTCATTACCTTACTTGCCTGGAGTCTAACATCAGTCAGGTCAGAGGCATCTTACACCAAGACACAGTCTTACATTCTCATGCACTAACAAAGGTTATTGTCAAAATACCTGGTGTATCTGACCTAGAACACGTAATAGCTGACAGTGACACATGTCAAATCAATGGTACCTACATAGAACCGTCCTTACATCAGGTGCAGAATAACACTACTGCTGTTTATGTTGCCAACGTCACCAATGCCAACATTCACCTTGCATCAGGCACACACATTGTTGACTTTGCCCATTATTCGTTACCGGTGCGAGTAGTGGATGAGGTCTCTACTGACCAAATAGTACATGCACTCACTCACACAACAAATCGAGATCTGATCGCGATCTCACCTGTGCATCTTAGCGCCACTGACTTCCCTGACGCCCAATCTCAGTTACTGACCATCCTCAACAAGCATCGCAACGTTGTTGCACTGACAGGTGAACAACTTGGACTGACACACCTCATTTCTCACAAAATTCCACTGGAACCAGGTACTCGCCCAATTTTTGTACCCGCATACAGATTGCCTCATTCACAACGAGCTGTTGCAGACCGACTCATTGACGAGATGTTACATGATGGCGTTATTGAAGAAAGTACTTCACCATGGAATGCTCCGTTAATCTTAGTACCCAAGAAGGATGGCTCTTGGCGTCCCGTCGTTGATTTCAGGAAACTTAATCAAGTTACGATTCCTGATCGATTTCCACTTCCCGTGCTTACTGACTTATTGCAGAACATAGGTCAGAATAAGGTTTTTTCCACACTTGATTTATTGCAAGGATTTTGGCAGATACCGCTCGACCCAGAAAGTCGAGAACTGACGGCGTTTTCCGTCCCTAATGGTCATTACCAGTACACCCGCATGCCTTTTGGCTTACGCAGCAGCCCTATTACCTTCTCAAGGCTTATGACAGACCTGTTCCGACGAATGATAGGGAATACCCTCATGGTCTACCTCGATGACCTAATTATCATGTCCAAGGATGTACCCTCACATCTTCAAAGTTTGGACCGAGTCCTTCAGAAACTAGCTGAAGCCAATCTGAAAATCAAACTTAGCAAATGCGCCTTCATGAGAGAAAAAATACAGTTTCTCGGCCATAACGTCACCTCGCAAGGCATCACCACTCTAGATTCAAAGATAGAAGCTGTCAAGAACTTTCCAGTCCCTCATAATGCTGAAGCAGTACAAAAGTTCGTAGGCCTAGCTGGATTTTACCGCCATTTCATTGCCGGTTATTCAGTGATTGCATCTCCTCTCACTCACCTCCTTAAGAAGGACGTTCCGTTCGTTTGGACAACTGATCAAGAGAAAGCATTTCAAACGCTCAAAGAAGCCCTGATATCTTCTCCTGTTCTCAAATTCCCAGACTTCACTAAACCGTTCATTTTAGTTACTGACGCCAGTAACATTGGGTTAGGGGCCGTACTCGCTCAAACTAGTGACAGAAAAGAACATGCCATTGCATATGCGAGCCGAGTCCTCTCTAAAGCTGAAAAGAATTATTCGACAACCGAGCGCGAAGCGTTGGCTGTCGTATGGGCACTCAAACATTTCAGAGATATCATCTATAACTACCCTGTCCATGTACTGACGGACCACCAAGCTATCATTCCCTTGTTCAGAGACAAGAACCCCATAGGCAAGTTTGCCCGTTGGTCGCTCACCATACAAGAGTTCCTACCCACGTTTGGATACTTACCTGGCAAACACAATGTAGTTGCCGATGCTCTCTCACGTTACGTCGCTCCCGTTCACGTTGAATACCCTTCATTAGACTTGCGAGATGTAGAACTCGCACAACGTCAAGACCCAATGTGGGCACCGATCATAAGCTTTCTCATGGACCCGCACACGACTCTTACCGTCAAGCCACCCGTACCACTCAAGGAACTAGTACTCTTAGATCATGTGCTCCATCGCAAGGTTATGCTTGGATCTCCTGCCAGACTGGTACATCAACTTGTTATTCCTGCGTCGATAGTTCCTACCGTGTTAAAACTTGTTCACGACGCCCCACACAGTGCGCATCCTGGCAAGGACCGCACCATCAAGCAGGCTCGTCTTACGTACTACTGGCCCAAAATGGCCAAACAGATTGAACGTCACGTGGATCAATGTCTAACCTGCCTAGCTCACAGAGGCCATGTTGCTGGCCCGAACCAGATTCAGACTTACCCTACGACTAATGTACCTTGGGATCGTGTTTCTATGGATTTGTTAACGAATTTTGCTGAAACCTCCAGAGGAAATAAACATCTCCTAGTTATGGTAGATAACTTCTCTAGATACTGTGAACTGGTTCCAATTCCAAACAAAACTGCAGAAACTATAGCTAGTGCCTTTCATGATCATATAATTTGCAGGTATGGTCCACCCAGAGTTATACTCTCTGACAACGGCCCGGAATTCAACAATTCTGTTCTGGAACAACTGGCTACATTGTACAACATCAAGAAGTGTAATATAATGCCTTATCAACCGGCTAGCAATGGCCTTGCTGAAAGAACTAACAAGAAGGTCCTTGACGCACTCAGAGTGACAGTCAATCGGGACAGTCACAAATGGGATGAACTTATGCCAATCGTCCAATGTTCGATAAACTCCTCTGTCAACTCCTCCATAGGAGACACACCTCACTTTGTGCTATTTGGGACAGACATGAGATTTCCTAATGCCATCATCTCCGCGCCGCCCGCGCCACTCTACAACTATGACGACTATGTTAAGGTAAAACGGAGAGACACTCAACTGGTGTTCCAGAGGGTCAAGGAACATCTCTCTAAAGCTACTGATGATTTCACACGGTTACAAAATGCTCGTGCTAAACCTACGAGAATAGGACCTGGATCTTTAGTAATGATCCTCAACCAGCGACGAGATGGTCCCATGTACAAACTGACTGAGAAGTTTCTTGGTCCTTACAGAGTTCTTGAGCATATCACAGGTAATAAGTATAAGCTGGAAAACCTAGCCACTGGAGAACAAGTACATGAGCATCTCAACCACATGAAATTAGCCCGTCTGACTGTTGAAGATGACACCCCGACTCCTGTCCCTGACAATGTACTGTGTGACCCTACCACTGTGACACCCATTTCGGTCTCAGACATGCCCAGCGATACTACCCCACCACGTACTCACACATACAATCTTCGGTCCAGACCTGTTATTTCGACAGTACACTACCAACAGTCTGATGATTCCTCTTCGTGTGACTGTGGTGTTCCAGTCTGTAAGGGACAATGGATGCGTTCTATCTGCTCCCCTCTCCCTGCTTGTTCATACATGGCAGTGGGAGACTACGTTCGTGATGGACTAGCACCTGCGAATTCATAGTTTTATGACTAGATTTAAGAGTGATTACAACATTCGTTTCGCACCCCTCGGTTCAATGTATATAGACCCTTCCACCTCGGGTATCTTCGTTCGTAGTCTATTGATCTTGTCGTGTCTCTATACACTATGTAGGTCCTAGTGTTCCTGCCACGTTCATGCTCTCCATATTTTAGTGGAAATGTCGCTTATTCTATGTATTGCCATGTACTATATTGTGCCTACGTTAGTGTCTGCCGTTTATAATCTACTTAACAAGTAACACTGTGGCTGAGCATCATGAATTCTTACGCGCAACTTCTGGTCCGCTGACTACCGCTACCGCCTCTACCTGCAGCCGGACCTCCTGCCTCCAGTTGTGCAGACATTTAGCTAGTTAGTCATGATGCTCCATGGATAGCTTAGTTTAAGGATTATATTTAAGCATTGTACTCATTATTCATGCATGTCCGAGACGGTGTTGGACGTCTCAAAACTTGGTTGTTTACGGCCACTATAGGTAAATCACTGTATATAACGTTAGTTAGGTACACGCCCAAGGGTTTTCAAATTTTTCAAGCAGATCGCCGAGGACGCCGATGATAGCGTGCCGAGCGGTGTTGGACGCCAGTTAGTCGCCCATGGACATACACATAGGGTGACCTAATACCCTCTTAAGCTAAACAACTTAATAAGTATCAACAACGTGTCAGCAGATTTGAATGCAATCTACTCTGCTGCAGACCACAGACCTCAGACACACCCCGGGCATCAGAGCATCTACACGCGCTTCCTTACACACTCTACAAGCTAGTTCGTGGCCCGTGTAGAAGATAGAAGATATATATATATTTATAATAAAACTAAGAAAAAGCAGTGGACGTTTGGTACTCCAATTCCTGCCCACAACCTAATCATTCTACAACGACATCGACCGATGTTACATGTGCAACAATTTACAATTAACTATTTTCTTGCAGCAAAGTTTCAGTGCTATCATTATGTTGCATTATTTTTTATTCATATGGATGTTTTTGCCTTCTTATTCCTCTGCCATTTACGGAAAAGTGTTGTTTTCTTGGATTGCTCTGGGCTTAGCGTGCGATTGTTATCTCCTCGTTTATGCTAACATTCATAGGATGACAACCAAACTCAACTGTTACATTACAGCAGTTGTCATGTTGAGGTTCTAAATCTCATATCTACACTTCTAATAAATTGTACTTCTGTATTCATGTATCTTCTGTATCTATTCAAAGAAATCATCAAAATCAATATGGCTATATTGGTCTTTGACCATCAGTCTACACCACAAATAATTCAAGAGTTTGTAGATGCAGAGGGTAGGTCACAATAATGTGGCTGAAATGTCATTCAGATGAATGATATCGGAGGTAGATCCACTGGTGACTTTACTGAATGTCCATAATCAATGTTGCACACACTTAAGCTTGTAGCCTTTGGCCAGAAGATCCCTGGACTTCGTAAGCCACACTCAACTGATCTCATGACTAGCAGAGCATGCAGACCCCCTCCAGCGACAAGACAGTTTCTGTGTGGGTGTGCATTTTCTACAAAATGCTTAATGAAAACCTAAGTGGATTGGTAGTCGAGGCATTTCAGTTCATTAACTCTGCCTAGAACCTTTACACATTGATAATGTGCGATGAAATAAGATTGGGAATTCCAGTGCTGAGCTAAGTGTAAACAAGGACTTAATTTGCAATACAGTACTCCCTATTTTAAAACAACTTTATAACAAAGACCATATTTTTTTTTAAATTTTGTTGATATGTAAAAGAAGCATTCCTCAGTATTTGACTGTAAAATGGAGGATAATTTGAAATAAAATAAAAACTATGACTCATTTAATTAAATACATAAGAACAGTTTATATACTGTACCTGGCTACAAATATCCACAATACACTCTTCTTTATACTTATTTTACACAAACACAAAAGAATCTAATAATTCCATAAGAATTTCATGTGGCACCATTCATTATGACAAATACTATTTTGGGTTTTGTGAAATGTGTTTAGGTAGTTCTCTGTTAAGGCAGAGCCAGCAATGACTGGCATTTCTGGACAAGGCAGTGCTAACACTGCAAAGGACATTTAAATTTAACATTGTATTTAAAAAAATTATATAGACTATATTCCTATCTTGAATGGCTTCCACTATATTTCAACTTTCTTAAGTGTTTAGTGTACTATTTCTAAGCCAAATAAAAATATCAGTCTAAATCTCATTCCAGTGCTATGTCAGCAGTGCAATGCCCAGACATTTATGGCTTCAATAAATATTGTTTAAATACAATACAGACTACAGTTGCCAGTTTCATAGTTAGCAGATAAAAAAATATAGTAAACAATTTGTTTGTAATTGCTTGAAAGGGCAACATCAGCCCAGTGGTATTCAATAGAGTTAGTAAACCACCGCCTTAAATACTATTACTGTAAAATATACTAACCGTTGTTCCTGGCACTGTCCCACATATAAAGGGGCAACAGTTTGCCCAAGTCTTGGGAGATAAATAACATAATACAAATAAGAACAGCATGCAAATGACACTTATCACCATGAAAGGATTTGAGCGTCGAGACATAACCTGACTGGAATGTAATACTTGATAAACATCACTTCTTTTGAATACATTTTTTTTGTTATAATTTTCAATGAACTTCAAGTTCATTGTATAAAATTTGTATATAATTTATATGGATACTCTGCAAGTTTTGTTGTGAATTGAAATGTAGTCAAAACATGGCATAAGCAAACACAAAAAGCAAAATTATTTGTGCAGTGACCATGGAGAAAATTTGCATAATTCACCAATATACATTTCAGCATAGTGCATAATATGCACATGGGTGGTGTCGAGCTGAAGTAAAGATTCAAGAATTTATGAAGGAAATACAGTACAGTATATGAAGTATTTATGTGATGACAAGCTCAACACTCCTGGAAGCTATCCAACTGCTAAAGAAAGTGGAATAAAATATTGCTATATTATATAAATATTACATGAATATGTGCTGAAAATAATAAGTACATAAACATTTGTATATAACTTTTACTAGATAGGTATACATAAATTTACTTACTGCATTGGTCAACCATTTCTTTAATTCAGCAATGGGAGTACAAACTATCCTCTTGGATTTCTCTTTTTATCTTTCCTGTACATCATTCACACACTACAGTTTATTCTTTATCTTGAAAGTAAAACTGGAATAAATATACAATTATCTTGTATTACTTTCTGCTCACTGCAAAATATTTATTAACTAATATAAACAACATCCCTCATTACCAACATTAAAAAAAGTATCTACATTTGAAATTAGCAGAATTTTTGTGAAATCAATGACAATTAAAAGATGGAAAAATTATATTGCAGAGGAAAACTGTAACCTAATCAGGAATTAATCCTGAGAGGATTCCCAAAAACCGAGAGGGGAAGAAACTTAGAAACCCTTCCATTATGTATGTTTACACCTCTATAGTGGCAAGCTATCTATTGCGAAAGAAAGTTATTCTTCTGAGTGTGCTTTTCATACTGTACACAAATACTTATGATCTCTACATCTCCAAGAGTGACCCTTTTTAAAATACTGTACTACAAAAACATACAATTCTCCTCTGTTCCGAGTCAGCAGGTTCAGCATACTACACATTTCGTTAATTAGAGAATAATGAGGACAAGTCTCCATTCCCCAGCCTACCCTTCTACCAGTAAATGGTTACCTTACTAAGGCTATTATGGTCATTATTCTGTACAACAGCATCAGAAACATTACAAGTCTATGGAAGCTATTTGTTGGTATCATTAGCTTAACAGTTATGAGGTAAACCAGTAAATCCTACTTTGGATCATGTAACTGATTTTGCATTTCCCAGAGGTAGAACATGAAATTCTGTGAAAAACTCTAAAATACCAAAATATTTGATAGCCACAAAGGTTGGCTTTGAATTTTTTTTAACTCTTATATACATAAATTCTACATATTAACTACATACCATTGTGAACAAATCACACAATATTTTAATTATTCATCTACAATGAAGGTATCTGATCATATGGGCAACGAACCCAATAATTTTCTTTGCCACAATGATAATGTCTTTGATAACCAAATTAATTGCTACAAAGTGGAAAAAATTTCTTCTAAATTCTAGGTCATTTTCCACCAATATTATTTTGGTTAATTAAAATGTGACCTGACCACAGCAATAACTTTAGTAACCAAAAAGATTAAATATGAAGTACAGGTACTATACAGTAATGTACAGTAATGTACTTAAAAATTGAAATGATGTACTCTACTAAGAACTCCTATAAATACCACATAATAAGCATTAGCACACAGTATTCCTATATACAGTATTCTTAATTCTTTCTGCCTGTAAGCATATAATAATACAGTATAGAGTATTAACAGCACCAATGTCACTTCCTGTATAAAAAAAAAAAAAAAAGGCAAATTACAAATACTATTTAAATTCTGCCATTTGTTATACTTTATACAATTGTTATATCAAACTCTTGTGATAATACAGGTTTTCTTTTTATATTTCTGCTCCAAGCAATCAATCTTACATGATTAGTGCCATGGTTTTCAGCCAAGGGTAAGCATATCATGGGCTAACCTAAAATAACCGTTGAAACTAAAAGGTTACACTAAATTCTCAACCTATGATAATGAGGTTGAGAATTTCCCAGTTTTGAATCCCCCAGGTTGAAAACAACTCATCTAGTGAAATCATGAGTGTACGTTAGTTCAAGATGGGTCTTGTAGCTTTATAATTAAGAAATGTGTCATTTTTAACTCAAATTAAGAAAGAAAATAGTTTGTTAAATTTCCAACAAGAACAAATTACAACAATCTTCCCATATACTGTACCATTAAAATTCATAAAAATTATTTGTAGATATTCAACATATTATAGGTGAATATAAAAAAATCAGTTATATTTTTGCATTTTTTAAATTACTGTTCTAATATGGAACATTAATGCTGTTTCTATATAACTTATAAAATTATCATGTAGAATATATTAAATTACAAAAAGGCATTGTACAGCATAATCTTTATGAATGTTATTAGCAGTCCCTAATACTGTAGATATGAGCAGATAGTTGTATGGAGGCATGTTTAACAGTTTGGGAGAACTGTATTACTAAATCTCACAATACACAGACCCATTTCTCTGTGAAATTTGAATAAAATTGTGTGCAGCAACACCTATATGAGTTTTTTATGCAAGTTAAATATTGCAGCCAAAGGATTAAGATACTGTACTGAATTTTTAACGAGTGTGGCCAGGCTAGATAGATATAAATAAATGCCACATGTCATGTTTTGCCATCATCTAGCATGTCCCATTCAGCCCTCAAACATTACTTTACAATTCTGATCACTTATACAAGACTCATCCACATAATCCCACTGTTATATTAATTCTTTGGTAGCAAACTAATTCTACAAATTAACACAGTATAATCATTTTGTCAATACTAAAATGCTGCTCCTACATTAAAATGTTCCAATAAATGAGACAATATTTATCATTTGGTCAAAGGTCAAGCCACCATCGAGGGGGGGAGGGAATTCCCAGAATTATCGAGAGGGGGAAGGGGGAGGGACGATTCCCAGATCCATCGAGAAGGGGGTGGGGGAGAGATTCCCAGAATCATCATGGGGGGGAGGGGATTCATAGGACCATCGTAAGGGGGGATTCCCAGAACCATCGTGGGGGGCGATTCCCAGAACCATCAATAGGTAGACACGAGATATGTAAAATTAAATAGGGAATGCTGAAAACACCATTTCCTATACAGTATTAGTACTGTATATTTTGCATATACTGCACCAAAAATTAAATGGTATTATAACTTAATAAACGAACAGTGCAGACATGAGTATTTTTCAAGCAATTTCCCATAATGGCAGTGTTAATATATATTTGGTATAATTTAGGGGTAACCAATCAATTTACATGCATATTAATAGGTACCATTATATCTAGTACTATATATTGAGCAGCTCTTCACATTACTAAAATTAATTTGGTAAAAGCATACAGCACTGTAAAGTATATTCTTGATAAAAAAAAAAACAATAGCTAGCCACCAAATTCGTATGTTCCAATTCAAATCTCATTACTAATCATAGACAAATCACATCTGAAACAAAAATGCCAGGGCTAGGATACCTTTACAAGCTACAGTTCTTTGATAAAAATACTATTGTTCTCCTTTTTTGCCAATTTAGTTTATTTTGCTGTATAATTGCCGAGATTGTAAATTGCACTTCCAAAACATTTACAAAGTATACTACACAATATTTATATTGTTTAGATTTTTAAGTTAAATACTGTATATACCGGGTAATGAGCGACTTTAATGGTCACATAATAATTTAGTAATTGCCATAACAGATATTACATAAAGAGTACAATATACTGTATCTGCTCTTTCTCCCTCTCTCAAAAGCTACACACACACACACACACATTTAAATAAGCATGAAAAATGTACGACAATCAGCTGTTAAAAAAAATACGAATCAGAGATTAATCAGATCTAAATTACTATAGTTTACAATATTGTACTATGAAATAAAAAATTATCATCTTGAATTTTGCACTTGCTAAATTCAACTGGGAACCAGACGTCAAGGTCAAGCAGTGGTTTGCATGGGAACTGTGACATTGGCAGAGCTCCATTTCAGCCCAGCAAGTACAGTACAGTATTAAACAGAATTTACATATTGTAAATATCTAAGTTTTGGGCAAGAGTTAATAGATAATCATCCATAATCCAGTACAAAATTTTGCCATTTGTTGAACCTCTATACTGTACTTCTATATCAAATGCTATAGGTGCCTCCTGAAGTGCCTGCACAAGTTGAGGAAAATGTCATCTGGGGTTAAGCCAGACTTTCCACTACCATCATGAGACCAATTGGTACAACAGTTTCAAGTCTTTTGACTTGGTCATTGCACAATGGTCATTATAGAGGTGTATGACATCTCTGGGACCCCAGATGAAATTCTTTAGGTATTTCAGCAACATCAAAGTTATCATAAAATGTAGATAAAATAAGGAAAATGACACTGATGGTCATTGAACCAAGTCAAAAAGGGCTATATTTATAAATCAAGTCTGGTCAAATCTCCTTAACTTTACCACTTTCAAATTATCACAATATTTGCTACATACTTGAATTACTTATGAAGAACTGCTGCAGCAAAACTATCAACAAACACAGATACAAGCAGACAGGTACAATTGTTCCTTTTACTCAACTTCTTGTACACATCTTGTGTATCTACAACCAGTGATATCCCATACATACCAAAACAATTTGCATCAAAATTATTGCAACTTTAATGCTTATTTCTTCCTCATCTTTTCCAAATTTCCCTCATACATACCCCTTTGGTGTACATACATATATGATTGACTTGTACTCATGTCTGCTACTTTTGAAAATAGTGTCAACAAGTTCAGCGTGTTGAAAGCAAACCAATGTGCAGTTATTTTCTTTAGAAATAAAAAGAGTATAATGCACGAAAAGATGTATTAAAATAGGCATTGAACACTAACATGTCTTGAAACATGGCAGCTCTCAGAAGCCGCCAGCTTCCTGTCCCTGTCGAGGGCACTAAATTCAAATAAATTAAAAAAAAATGTGCATTATTTTCACCATTAGCCACTTGCAGTCAATCAACTGATGCATTACTAACAAAACCATTGTCAATAAAGATTCCCTTTTAAAACAGTAAGTTCTATGTGTGGACATTCAAAAGGTATTATTACCTGCTGAATTATTAACCTCTATCTTTGTATATAATGCTGCGTATAAGAAACGCCATTCAGATACAATACAAAAATTATGAAGTAACCATTATAGCTTGTAACTACATTGTATTCCTAGGAGTCCATGTCTAATAGGATAATGAGTATCAGTGCAGAGCTTGTACCTTGTGGAATTAAGCATCGTACAGTATTCAGGCTGAATTTTATTTATTGCTACAGCCGTAATGTACTGTTTTCAATCTGTTATTAATTTAATTAAAAAATGGAAAATGCTGATATTTCATTTAGTTTTTGTTTTTTTACACACTCAATTTTTTGTTGTATCAGTGTCAGACCATGAAGGAAGAATTGAAACAGTTATTTCCTTAAGTACTTTCGTATTTAATAATACATCTTCAGAAGGAATGGAAGATGTATTCCTTCTGAAGATGTATTATTAAATATGAAATTACTTGAGGAAATTCCTGTTTCTGTACAGAATCTGCACAATTCTGTAAAAATCCAAAAATTATGAGAGCAGATGTCAAGTCACATCGATCAGATACTATTTCATGTAAATACTGTAACATTGATCCAATATTAGTAGCATTTATCATATACACACAATGCGAGTCAATAATGTTCGTGTTGAGCAAACTAAAATCCATTACTTACAAATCCCAAATCCACTGACCATTCCAGATTTATTAAGCTTCACCATGTTACTACACAATATTCAAAAGGATAATATTCAGAGGTTGAAAATGGGAAACAGATTCACAGAAAATTAAAAGGAAATGTGTGAAACATTAAACGAAGAGTTCCAAAGTGTGTTTGTACAAAATGAAACCTTCAGAGAACTAGACAAAATAAGAATTCCAGAGAACATAAGAGCACAAAGGTGTCTACAGACAAGTTGGGAAAAAATGCTCAAGAAACTAAGTAAGAACAAAGCAGTTGGCCCAGATGTCGTTTCACCATGGGTTCTGAGAGAATGTGCTTCTGAACTCAGCATTCCACATAAAGTCCACAGAGATTTTACAGGAAAGAGATGGTTGGGTTGACTGCATCTATCTGGACCTAAAAAATGCTTTCGACAGAATTCCACATAAGAGGTTGTTCTGGAAACTGGAACACATTGGAGGAGTGACAGGTAGGCTTTTAATATAGATGAAAAATTTTCTGATAGAAAAATGAGGGCAGTAATCAGAGGCAATGTATCGGACTGAAGAAATGTCACAAGTGGAGTACCACAGGGTTCAGTTCTTGCACTGGTAATGTTCATTGCCTACATAAACAATCTACGAGATGGAATACAGAATTATATGAATATGTTTGCTGATGATGCTAAGATAATAGGGAAGATAAGAAACTTAGATGATTATCATGCCCTTCAAGAAGATCTGGACAAAATAAGTGTATGGAGCACCACTTGACAAATGGAATTTAATGTGAATAAATGCCATGTTGTGGAATAGAACATAAGACCCCACACAACCTACAAATTTCATGAGAAATCTTTAAAGAATTATGATAAAGAGATCGAGGGGTGGTTCTAGATAGAAAACTATCATCTGAGGACCACATAAAGAACATTGTGTGAGGAGCCTATGCTACACTTTCTAACTTCAGAATTGGATCCACACATGGATGGCAAATACTAGATATTGTTCATGACTTATTAGACCAAAGCTGGAATATGAGTGGTTGTATTGTGCCCATGTCTTAAGAAGCACATCAACAAACTGGAAAAGGTGCAAAGACATGCAACTAAATGGCTCCCAGAACTGAAGGACAAGAGCTACGAGGAGAATCATTAAATATGCCAAAACTAGAAGATAGAAGAAAAAGAGGTGATACAATTACTATGGACAAAATAGTAATGGGAATTGATAAAATTGATAGGGAAGAATTCCCGAAACCTGGAACTTCAAGAACAAAAGGATCTTGAAAAGAACCCTTTAAAATCCCCTTTGAAAAGGGATTTAAAGAAAAAAAAAAAAGCTGCCGAAGGAATATAAGAAAATTTGCTTTCGCAAACAGAGTGGTAAACGGTTGGAACAAATTAGAAGAGAAGGGGGTCGAGGCCAAAACCGTTAGTAATTTCAGTGTTATATAACAGAGTGCTGGGAAATTGAGACCCCCACAAGCACAGCTCTCATCCTGTAACTACATTTAGGTAATTATCACTTAGGTAATTACCTAAGTAATTATCTGCCAAGAACTAGTGCATTGGCTCTTTTGTTTTACCCTTATAATATACACCACTTTCACCACAAAGGCCCAAATGTTATACTGTATGAACAATCATCTATTACATATTTAAGACTATCTTAACTTTCAAGGCATCACGATCCAACAGTATAACTTGTCATTTGCTATTGAATTACATTTAGATGGCACAATGTGTGTCAGTGACTTTTATATTTCCACTGAACATGAAGTACAAGTCATAATACAAAAACTGTTCAAAATATGAATATCACTAGTAATTATCAAAAGAAATCTAAGATCAAAAGGCTATACTTTATATCATTACTTGAAAGAATATTTTGAAGTATCTAGGTCTGATTCAAGTTGCCAATATGGGAGCAGAAAAGCAATGTGTGATGTCAAAGGTGTCAAGATTCACTGAGGAGACAACTCAAAGGATCAGTGGAAAAGCAAAATTTATGATCTTTAAATTCAGGACATTATACGAGGTGAGGAGTAACTTAACAAAATAATGCAGTCCCATTAAGTGCACAAGAGTTAATCTTGTGTGATCAATACATAACCTAGCCAGACATTTCCAACCTATTAGCAGTAGTTATTCAAATAGTTCTCTAAAGGTTGCAGATTGCATTATAGACATCAGGGAGGAAACTAGAGGAAGGAATTCACTCCTGGGAGAGGGAATATACACCGACCTCCTCTTCAGAAGAGGTTGTTCATGAGGTTATGACAGTAGCACGACTGGGAACCCAACAAAACTAGACTTTTATAGCAGCAAAGATGAGTACAACCGATGTTGCATTTTTATCACTATGGATTGAGAAAAGCATCTCATAAGTGAGTGGTTTTAGACCATGTGATGAGTGGGACACTACAATCCTGTAGAATTCTATATGGTGCATCAGCAGCAATACTTCTGGTACTGCAATTTATAGTACATAATGTACACAACTCCAAAATAAGCCAGAAGAAGAAAAAAGCCATCATTCATAGTTGCATTTTGTGGCAACCTTTATGAAAATTCATTATAAATTTATTTATGATTTTTTTAATGAAATAGACCAATCGTGTACAAATGAAAAAAATAATGACAAAAAACAAGCGTACAAAAATTTGTTTATGAACATTTGAAGAACAGCTGGCTTGTTGCTCAGCAGGTAAAATTAATTTCAAAATAGTAATGGGAAAAAATTATTATGGAGGCTTTGAAAACAAACAGCTACTTAGACATGAAATGATGATAAATCTGGTTGAACACTTTCCCTACCTCTCCAGGACCTCTATTTACCTTCTTGGGTGTGGGAAGGGCACATTCCAGAAGTGTGATTATTGTACGTGGACTTCTGCATTTTACCTTTTCCCAACAACTTTCAACGAGTCTTTGTTCTATTTATCTCGACCATAACACACTCCTACAACTGATTTCTATTGCTATTCAAATCAAATCAGAATTCTCACATCTGTAAATAAGGCAAGTGATAGCACACTTGTGTAGACCTACAGAAAGTAGGATCTGTGCAGGTTAATCAGTGTAAAAAAATAAAGATACTGTCAAAAGGAGTACAAAAGGGCCTCTTACTGGGCAACTTAAAAGAAATGTATGAACGGTTTAGAGAAACTAACACTATCATAAGGCTCTTAGTTTTTTCAAATTTAAGACCTAAATTGTTTGTCAATGCTGGGGGGCAAAGGAACAATCCGTCTGTGCATGCACTTATCGCCAAATCCAAAACTCAAGCTTTCTGTAACTAGTGCCTCCTGACACATTAAACTTAAGGAAAAAAAAGTGTAATGTCAAGAATTCCAAGTATATGATGCATTGTTGCCTGGATTGTCCTGGTAATAAAGGTGTTACCGACTGTCCTAATGCAATGTCAATATTAATACATAGAGATACTGTAGAATATGCTTAATGGGTTGCTACTAATCGATCAATTCCAAAAATGTGTTCAAGAACAACCGATTAATTGAAAATCCTTCAGATGGAATTTTCCCCTCCTCACATGTCATCAAAAATGAAAAACTATTAAAGAATTTACAATGCAATAAAATAGGAAATTTTTCAGGAAACTATTCCTTCACTACACAAGATGCCTTCTCAGTAGTTTTCATTGGACAAATGGTCAGACATAACTACTGTATCTCCATGTGTACTGTATAAGAAAAATCTAGAACTAATGCATAGTACAGCAGCTACTGTATTATCAGTGATTGTCTTTTAACACACCTTTAGCAGTATCTAATTAAGGATACCATAAATGGTTCCCAAGTGTGACAAAAAATTTACTATTCTGGATGACTGTGGTGAACAACCTGAAAACTGGTACAATTTTCAAAACTATGCAATAACTTAGATTTTGATGTTAAAGTTGAGCAGCACTTCTTTGCGACAGGTCATGACAATTGTAGGAACTACAAGAGGTGTAGCAAAGGCATGCCTTCATATTACCTTTGGCTATGATGGTAAATTATAGTTGGGAACGAAGTTATTAGGAGTCATCAAGGAGATTTCTAAAGAATAGCAATTTTAAAACTGGTTTCCCAAGACCTTCAGGAGTACCAAATAATAATACAATTTTCCAGAGATGGATGATATTTGCAGAGTAAAACAAGATGATATGAGTCAACCAATGTCTAATCCAAGTATTGATCTACATGTTAAAATTCATCCAAGTAAGTAATTATCTCATTTCACCCAAATAAGTACAGTAATTATCAAAAGAAGGCACCAAGCCAGGAAGGCTATGTAGCTCCACCAAAGGTGTGGGATAATCATAGGGTGCTAAATATCACCAAGAACGCCAATATGAGAAAAAAGTGCACAAGGCGAACGATATCAAAGGTATTCGTTTCACCAAGAATTCTATCGAAGCCAAGTGACCACAAGGGATGGTCGGGAAGCAAGATACACGTATGGCCTGGAACTCAGGACATTCAACAAGAACATGCACGACCGTAAGAGGGACACTGCAGTTTGGACAAGAAGGAGCAGGGCAGCGCTCCATTAAGTGCCCCGTGAGTTAAACAGGTATGGGCAATACATAACCTCGCAAGAGAACATTTCCCACTGCCGGTTATGGTGGTAGTAAGAAGGCAGTACTCTTAAGAGCATGCCGTTTGTTACCAGTAACAGAAGACCAACGACCCTGCCAACGGGCAAGAATAGAGGAATGAATAACTGGGTAAGTCGGAATAAAGAATAACTTTACAGGAAATGGGACAGGTGTGGATAGCTTCCTTAGTGGTAATGTCTGCATGCTTATTTAACGACCCACGAATATAGCTGGGAACCCAGCAGAACTCTGTCTTAAATCTACAACAACAACAAAGGAGGATTGACAGCAAGAAAGCAGCTGACGAAAAGCATAGAGAACAGCATAAAGTTCTGCCGTGAAGATGCTAGTCTCCAGAGGCAGGCGACATATATAGGTGTGGTCAGGAAAACAACAGAGTAGCCTACACCGACTTAGACCCACCAGTGAAGATGAAAATGGAGCGGGAGTGTGAAGAAAAGTGTTCAAGGAAAAGGTGTTTCAGAACTGTACAAGGGGTAAAAGCTTTAATCACGTGGATCAAGGTTTTACAAAATTTAGGAAGGGGGACCCTCCAAGGAGGCAAAGACAGAACGACACTAGGGGAAATATTGGCAACACGAACTGAAAGAACATTTTGTAAGCGAGACAACCATACAGAAAGAGGTAGGTAGTGAAGGGGAACAGGACCCACAAGAGGGGTAAAGGTAAAGGAATGACATAACCAAGAGTGAGGAGTCTTGTAAGGATCATGCAAGGTAGCGAAGACAGTAATGATCACGGCGATCCTGTAAGGGCAGGATGCCAGCTTCAACATACAAGCTGAAGGTAGGAGTCGAACGAAAGGCACTAGAATTGAAGTGTAACCCAGTATGGTGCAGAGCATCAAGACGGCGAAGGGTAGGAGAAGCAGAGGAATAAGCAGGGCAACCATAATCAAGTTCAGATAGAAAGAGAGGAATGTAAAGAGGAGCGTGCACCTATCAGCTCCCAAGAAGTATGAGACAAGACCAAAGTAAGTTAAGGGCTTTAGAGCATTCAACTTTGAGGTAAGAGATATAGGGCGACAAAGACAAACGAGTGTCAAAGATTAGCCCCAAAAGCTTAGCAGAATCTTTGTACAAAAAGAGATAACCATAAAGCGACAGAGGGGGACGAAGAATGGCCTGCTTCCGAGTAAAAGTCATAGCACAAGTTTTACAAGTGTTAGTTGTTGAGAACATGAAGCCATGATCGGTGCCCCAAGACAACAAGGCATCAATCGCAAGTTGACTCCGCCGTTGAACGAAAGGCAAATCATTACCTTGACAGCAGAGGGTAAGATCATCAACAGAGTGGAGAACATGCTAGAAGGGAGGAAAGAAGACCATTGAGGGCAACCAGGAAAAAAAAAAAGTAGTGCTCAGAACATTATCTTGGGGTACACCATATTGCCAAAAAGAGGCAGAGAGTGGTACTAAGCCTCACTCTAAAGGAACGGCTAGAGAGGAAGCTTTAGAGGAAGAGAGGGAGATTACCACGAAGGCCAAAAGAACAAAGTTGGGACAGGATATGGTACGTATCTCCAGGTGGTGGTGTATGCCGTTTCCAGGTCAAAAAAGGACAGCAAAAATGGTGGTCTCCGCAGCAAAAGTAGGACAAATATAGACCTCCAAGTTCACCAAGACATCAGTCGTGCTGCAGCACTTGCAAAAACCAAATTGAATAAGGAAGTGGTGGTGATATTGTTCAAAGAACCACATCAGATGGACACTGACCATATGTTTAAGAGGGCGTCAGCTTGTCATTTCAAAGTTGTTCAATGTCAACCAATATTATTTGACTAGTTGTATATGAAAAGTGCTGAAATTGTCCCAAGTTTCAGTACTGCAGCGTAAATAGAAAGGGAGATTTTTTTTTTTCTTGACGTTTTTTTACACATTTTCAAGTCCACACTTCAGAACACACGTTTCAGATATAATTATTCTGTGACACTTTTCTGACACATTAGCATATAATAAAGGACCTTGACATATAGAATTTCCAAAACATCTTTAGTTTTCCTAATACAAATGTTCAAAGTTCCCAAATTTTTTTTTTGCAAATATGGCATGTTTATTGCTATTATAAAATCAATAAATGAACTTGGAGAAAAATGAAAACTCTCCAATGTAGAGACATGCCCTCCACATATACTGTGAAAGTTTCATGTAAATTCAATAAAAAATGAATCAGTTTTGTAAACGTTTGTGTCAATTGAAAAAACCCAGAAATGAATAAAGTCTAAGGTTCTAAAATGTGGCCGAGGTTGATATCAACCAATTTTCTCCAAAATTGGCATCCTTACAGATAGGCTTACGTACAGTCAGGTGTGTAAATTTGATGCAAATCGCCCAAAAAAAAAAATTGAAAAAAAAAAAACTTTTTTCTTAAAAAAAATTTTCAATTAAACTAATTACAATATTTGTTTAATATATGCTATTGTGATAGCAAAGAGTCATAGCTATGATTTCAGTTGACACTTTTGATTGATAATCGATTTTGACCATTTTGGCATAATTTTCACAACTACTTCAATATTTTTTTTCTCCCTTCCTATTTATGCTACGATGCTGAAACTTGGACCAGATGAAACACTTTTCATATAGAACTTGTCAAAAAAGTTTGATTGAAATCGAACGAGTTTTCATTTTTGCATTTTTATAACCAGACGCCCCCTTAAAGAGTTTGCAGATGCAACTCGTGAAGGCAATGGGGCGGAAGTCCTTAGGGGATGTCCCTAGAGACCCCAGTTTCCGAATAAGGAGAACAACCTTATCTGGGAGTCATTGTCAGTTCCTGAGGACTGGTTCGATGTGGTTGTTCGCATCGAGCCAGTCCTCAGGGACTGACAATGACTCCCAGATATGGTTATACAGATTCAGTAAATACAGTACCAAGACACGTAAGGAGGGCTATGACGAAGCATCTCAATGTCATTCAAGTCAGTTGCAGTAGAACTGCAGAGAGCCAGAGCAGACTGAAGTTCGGAAAGAGAGAAGGGATCGTTATTGGGAAGTCTGAGATGAATGGAGAAATCTAAGGGAAAAAAAGCCAAGAACGGGATTACGAAGAAGGAAGGATTGAGGAAGATGAGAACCGGAGTTAACAGTATCATTTCATCCAAATGAGATCAATTTAGTTAAACAAGCCATTTGGAATAGGGTGGAAAAAATGGAAAGATGCATGGATGTACTGTGTGTGTACATATATATATAACTGTAGTTAGGCCCATGTTATAATTTGTATGCCTTTACCAAGCTTACAGAAATTAACTAAACAAATGTATGTATGATATATACTTTTGATTAATTAAGTACATATACAGTACAGTACTGTAATCCATATCTAAAGATTATTTTTCAGCCAACTTGCCAATATTCAAATCAATATTTGGAGATTTAGAACCAAATATTCAGAAATGTTTAGATTACCATTTGTACACACATGGTTGGTCTTGACTCCCATGTTATATTTTAATTAGCTTCCCCACAATCAAAGCAATTAGTATAACTTATTCAGTTAGAGAGGTAGTTTCTAATCTTGTATACAAGTGTTAAGTACCATCACATCATTGGCTGTGTGGACAAAAATGTGCAGCTTTATGACCCAGCCCTACCCACAACGATTGCCACACCAACTTAAAATCTTCATACACCAGTAGTATATGCTAGAAAGAGCATTTTAGTGTCTACGAGATTACTGTTGGAAGCGAGTGGTGTGGAGGTGGTATGTGTAATAAGAATGTGAATTGGAAAGTTCCATTTGGGTGGCAGGGATGCACAACTGATGAAGGAGTTAGTACTCGTCTAGTTGTGCTTGTGGGGGTTGAGCTTTGGCTCTTTGGTCCCGCCTCTCAACCGTATGTTCAGGCAAGTAGGTATGATTTGACTGCAGTCTTTGAGCCTAGTGCTGGGTATAAATGAGTTAGTAAGGGTATGATGACGTGGTAGTGTTGACCTCCATGTATGGATACATGACAATGGTGTCATACAAATAGGGAAAATTAATAATTAGAACAATATTAAACTGACAACGTAACAAGCATGTACAGAGTATGGAGAAAACGGAGCAATAATGTTGAATGTGTGCATGACTGACCAACGGAGATGTATTTGAACAAATTCAAAGGAAGGATAAAAGATGGGCCCAAATTCAATAAGGTGAGGGAAAAGCATTATGGAAGTGGCTTCTAGCAAGGGATTGAATACATTATTTTGTATAGTACACGACAACTCATGACTAGGATTGGTACAACTGGTCTTGTGTAGTAGTAAAGAGCTGTTTTGAATAACTATTGTAATGCAACTGTGATTAACTGCAATTCAATAATGAATGGTTAAAAATATTGCTCAACCGCATCCCCACCCCTCTTCAGGCTGATAACTCAACCATATAAAAAAAGGGACATAGGGTATGCTGGTGTTCAAGAAAGTCCTCAGGCTGTATAACCACAAAACCAAAAAATTATTATTTAATCAAATTACAACTACAGCTTATCATAGGAAATCTTTTAGACATGGGAAAGTCAACGGAATTCAGACCATTCATTCAGTTTTCATTCTGAGTAATGAGGCAGTTTTATTATTATTTTATGTAATAAATTTTGTCTTCAGAATGGCAAATTTCCCCTGAAAGACATAAAAACCTACATAGGGTGCCAGGGAATTTACAACTAGGTAGGTTTAGGAGTAGCCTGTACTTAATACTGTACATTACACCTACTTTTATATTAATGATAAATACAACTAGCCACACAGATACTAGTATAAAAGGTAATGTGAACACTAAGTAATGATGTGATTTTTTGTATGCATCTTTACCATGAGATACATAACTAGTGGAAGGGATGGCTACACAAACATTTCAAGAGGTGCCATCTACATGTATAGGTACATATAAGTTATTTCATTAGCTCCCCCCCTCCACCATCTTTCATAATGTACTTTACAATTATAATATTAACAGTTCCACATACCAGTATGCATTTATATTTTTATAGCCATGTCAAGTACCCGTGCTAACATGCAAATATAGGACGTGTCAAAAATGCATGAATCTGAATTCACAAAACTATAGCAGCAAATATAGAAGGCTGGGTGTGTTTGTACTTTTACCATTCTTTAGCCAAAATGCAGAGTATAATGTTATCTTACGTTACCCCTGAATATACATAGCACAGCACCCTATAAAGTTGGTATCAAGTTATCTATGAACATGGTGGGCAAGTACTATGTGCGATCAACTGCCAATCATAAGAACCAGAAGTACTTACCAATAATTTTTTTTTTTTTTTTTTTTTTTTTAGAATGTTCTGTGTGAACTACCGAAACTTTTGAAATTTCTGCAGCTCACACAGGTCAAAACTATGAGGTTTAATCTGACTGAGCAGTGGCAACGTAATAAAAAAAAATCGGAATGCAAGTCACTCTTGCCATGTCTATTACTGAACATGAAATACACCTTGAATGTTGCTTTCATATGAGCTCCAAATCTCTTCACACATACAAACAACAGAGTTAGCGAGAATAAAGTACTGTACTGTACTATTACGCAGTAAAGGCAGTAAATGTGTAGAACAAATGGGAGTGGAGGTGATCAAAGTCTGCCATTTAAACCTTGAAAAGGTATCCTAGCATATAAAAATGGAAGGAGGAAAAAATCCACCATGTCCCGAGGGCCAGAAAGTAGTTGCCAAGACCTGTATCTTACTTTCTGTAGGCACAGCCAGGAAAGCATCAACATACTTTAAGGGCAGTGCACCAACAAAGTCACCCGCTTTACTCAGCATGTGTGTGTGTTAATGTTCAAATAGCTAAGGTTACAAACACTGCAATTGGGGGAAAAAAATACTGTAAATAAATAAAATGAGATATTTCAGCATGTTTTTTTTAGTCGTGTCTAGATAAATCCATAAACAAGCTTAACCAACTGAATGTTTATCTTTTCCATTAATACTGTCATGTTGTGGTAATGACCGATTATGAAACACCTGCCACAAAATTTGGATAGTAATCCTTGGCCTATGTAAAACCTAAGAAATTCATTACTTAGTGTAAAAGTAATTTTACACTTTCATTTAGTGTAAAAGATGTTCAAGAACTATTTTGCAGCAATTACAAATGTGCACAATATTGTTTTGCAAAATTTTAGCTGTGAAAAACTATACAAACAAATAGTTCCAAAGAATATATTGAAATTACTGCAAAAACCAACAGCTTCTAGATCTTTGCTAACTTTATGAAGTAATATTTGCACCCTTTAATCATGCATAGTGTCAGAAAGAACAGCCCTACATTTTAAATAACAGTACTATGTACAATTCACTGTAGTGAACTAATCTTAACTGCCAATGAGGGATGTTTGAAGATATTAACACAAACAGGTTCAAATATTACTTAGAAAATTAACCCAGGAGAAGAAATTATTTGCTTTTATTTTTCTGCATTATTATATTTTAATATCCAAGGTAACTAACAGTAAATTCTTTCACACAATTCTCTTTCATCACTTCCATCCAGGCAGGGAAATCTTAGAATCTTTCATCAATTCAATTTATGGGTAATTCAACCATATAAAATGCAGATGCTTAAATCGAGCAGTTACAGTTTTTATTACATAATATATTTAAACATTTCTTACCGATTGTAGCAACATTTTTATGGCAACTTTCTTAAACTACAAATAAACAAATAATTTAGTGATATTCTGGGATTTGTCGCCGAGATTCAAAGAAAAACTACATACTGTACTTTAACACTTTCGCATTCCGATGCCAAAATGTGTCATCCGTACTCCAACAGTAAACGTTTCACTGCCACTAAAACGTATCACCCGATGCAAAAGTTTTGGGTTTCAGTTTTTGTGATATTCTATTTTTATCAGACAGTCAGAAAATTTATGAAAGTTGCTGTTATTGTTTATACAGTGTATAAGGGGCAGTCATGTCAAACATGCGACCCATGGGCCACATGTAGCCTTATGCAAGCACACACCTGTGGCCCACACAAAGGACAAGGTAATTTGCTACATAAGAAAAAAAATATTCTGCAATAGTTTTTATTAAATAACTGCAATTAGTTGTCCTGTGTGGCCCTCATGATAACAAATGTGACCTATATGGCCCTCGGGGCACCCTCAGTTTGATATGCCTGATCTAGGGCACAAGTGGACTGACCAGATCAGAGAGCTTCCTGCTCGCTCACGAGGCCTTACTTACGACACTTTCATATATTCATTGCGGTCACACATAATCTCGTTTAAATATTTTCATTTTTGCATCTATACTCTAAAACAATATATTTCAAAACATTTTGATGCCAAATTTGTGGTTATAACCTAACTAGTAATTTAAAAAGTGCAACATTATTGTAAGCATTTTCACATCACAGGCTGTCCATACTAGTGCACATATTTTTTCCAACTGAAAATTTCTTGAAAAGTTTAAAAAAAAAAATTTTTTTTTTACTGCAGTATTGTAATCATATGCACACATTTCAATCATTTTACTTTTTATTTTGGATAAATAATAAATTAATGTTAAAATGTTCATAAACATTTGCATATTTGTCTATATCATACATATTCTATTATTAATATGCTTTTGTTTTCGCATCTATTTTTTTTAGAGAACTCATTTATGAGCATCGACACAAAATTTGTAGTAATAACATAAATAACGTAGAAAATGCAAAATCATTGCCAACATTTTGCGTGTCACTTAGTAGGGCCCCAGGGAGCCCGGAACGTTTTCTGTCAGGAACACGCAGAGGCACCAGACTACAAAAGTGTTAAATAAATTAAGTTTTCAATAAAGGATCTTATAAATTTGTACTAATTAAAGAGAAGCACAGCGCAGAAAAATTTCATAATTAAACATTTTTATTAAACTTCAGACAATCATTTAAGAATTTTCACACAATTCAACTTTGCAGCCCACTTGTCCACCTATGAAATCTCTTTAAGCTGCACCTCTCCTTCCATATCTGAGGGCTTCTGACAAACACACTTGGTAAAATACTCAACTCCTAAATTAGTTAAATTATTGGGTTGTAGGAATACTCTTCTAACTGACCAGAAAGATGAACTTCCAAACAGGAAATTTTCCTAAAATTATTTGGCAATGCTATTATTTGACTAAGAAGGAAATCTTAACAAATCAAAATCAATGTCACTGACAAGTTGCTCACCTGCTCCCTTGCATAGCTACATCAATGTCCTCTTCAAGGCACATGGATAAATGCACAAGATGCTATGAACACTTGTAACTATGCTCAAACACCTGTCAGCAGATGCTAGCAACATTGTCAGCTACGTCCAAACATCCATCACATCCTAAGACAACACTGCTGCTGCTGCTACCTCTACCAGATTCTATTTACACCCTGGCTTTACCCCTTCAAGATAATCATACAAATTATTTAAGTTTGAAGTGAACAAATCTTTATAGTAATCATTCAGCCTGATTCAATAAAGTACAAATTCCAAGGGGTAAATGCTGGATGTAAATCAAGTTCTCCATCTGTACTCAGGTTCGGCACAAGATACACCACTGGCAGGTTTCAATTATGTGAATCTCTCCATTACACAAGATTTCCTCACAGGACTTGCATGATCTATTAAATTTTTTTTAACAAGGTTGTCTAGATTAAAAGGATTTATAATCACAAGGGTACAAAATATATTTCTTAAGAATTCCTGAAGGACAAAATTAACAAATCTTTAAACATTTTCCTCAAAAAACATATCTTCAAAGATATTATATACAAATTACATTGTATCACCTTGAAAGAAAAAGTTAAATGACTTGACTAAGCCCAAGAAAATGGGTTCATATGATGGGTTTACCTCTCAATTACTTGGGTGCTCTGCCATTCCTTATTTTGTAGTGTTAAATTTATCTTTCCAAAGCTTATAAGAATATTCAACTGGTGGACATTCTATCTTTGTTCAAATCTGAATCTGTTATAGGAACTTGTGTGCCTGGTAAGCAAAGAATCAATTGGTATTCCAAATCTTTAAATCTTAAAACAGAGAAACTTGTGGCAACATATTACATTACTCTCCTAAGAGTAGGACAAAATTTAACGATTCAAACTAATCTTACCTACTCAATCGTCAATTACTAGCTTTTATCATTTAAAGAAAATATAATTTTAACTAATAAACAAGCCTTTTCACACAAACCCCATTTGGTTACAGATATTTGAGACACGGGTACCATACATCCAATCATCGATATGGTGAAGGAAGTCACTACCTATGCAAACATGAGATCAATACTGACACTCCTCTTGCATGTCTTTCATATAAATGCTTAGATTAATGTATAAAATGTATTATACGCGCATGATGCACAGTACAATAGCAAATAAATAAAATCATGTTTCAGTCATCCCACTCTTAAACTTTTAATAATTTATATATAATTTTTTTTTTTTTTTTTTTTTGGTTAATGGAACAGTTCTGAATGATACGTTCCAGAACCACTACCAACTTGTACTTCCTTAAAGCTGAACTCCAGCAAAAGTAAGTACAATAGTTTTGAATTTATAAATGACAAGTGATCTACAAAATCCTGAAGTACTCTGAACTGCTTATTCTAGTCATAATATTCTTGATAACAATAAGTGTCCAGCTTTAACAGTCTCTACTAGCATCAAAAGGAAAGCTTATTAGTTCTCACAGGACAAGCTTGCTATTCTATACCTGTGAGTCTTTAAGTGTTTCTTCTGGACTGAGCAGTTGTTAAAATCCTAATATGTTAACAATACATTTTTGCTACGAGACTTTTTATAACTGTAGAAATTTAAAATAAATTCTACATATCTAAGTTACAATATATTAAATTTTCTTGCTTGCCACACCCACAGGAGGTGGGAATTCAACATATTTGTGTCATGTACAACTATAGAACATCAGTGACTGGCAGTAGTAAACAGATGACATTAATTCATCACAGATTAAGAGGGTCAATGGGGAAGATAAATCTCACTGCTAAAGCTGAAACAGCTATACCTAAGGTATGACTAAATGACAGTAAAATTAATTTTGATATTCAAAAATGACAATTTTCTATATTCATGTGCAATAATTAATTAAATTATCAATCTTAATTTTTCCATCATATGAAATGTAATTCAAAGTCCAACTTTACAATATAACCCTCGTTATATTTTTACAGCAAATAACACACATTGAAATCTTTAGGTATAACTATCTATAGCTGCTCACAACATCTGACATTTACCCCAATGAATCTCGAAATAAATCAATGAAAATTAGTTATGAAAACATTTCTAATACTCTACAGCTAGAAATCACGATGCCAACCATGGATGATGCTCCAATGCCTCTTTCGACCTATCTCCATAGTCATAAAGGATCTCTGTTCCTGGCTCCAAGTCACGTTTAGCTAACAAAATTAAATGTGGTTGACCACTGACCTCCACTGCTTTCGTCACCAGATTACCATTACGACTGTGGTTCACCAGCCGTCCTAAGAAACCACTTTCTTCTGTGGCATCAATACTGAAAGACAATAAAATTGGAATAAATTAAGAGGACATACTGAACCACATTTATTACTACCTATTTCAACAAACTCGCTGAGGCATGGGAAACTAGCCTTGAAAGGACTTAAAAGCACTAAATTGCTGAAGATAACGGAAACCATATGTTACGGACTATCACCACCGCCTGAGTGTGGCCTGATAATTCCAGCGCCATCCATGAGTCAGTACTCAAACTCCCCTGGAATTGAACGCTACGTAGACAATGCCATCTATGGGTGGTGGCGTGATGGTGGCAAATGGCTCAAGATTCCTGCCTTGGCTAGCAAGTGAGGTCATTGTGGATGACCTCTGGTGAGGTGGCGACTCAAGATCAGCGCCATCTGTTGTGCTACAGAGCACAATGTCAATGCCCCCCAGTGAATAAGTGTTATTTCCTGGTTTCACCAGTACCGACCATTTTGCTGATGACGTGTTTGTGTCCACAGAGGTGACGTGGGGCAGCAGTGGTACCGAGGATGGCAATTTACCTTGGGCAGCCTATGTTCTCCTGACTTGGTCCTGCCAGACGACTAAGTAAGCCACCGCCGATCTGATGCAGTGTGTGTTGACTGCTGTTGAAGTAGTATTGGAAGAGATCGGCGTATCCCGGGACTGGCTTAGGGAAGAAACGGGCGACAGTGAGGTGCCTGTTGAGAAGCACTGCTAGCTGGTCACTAGAGGCTTCTGCCAGGGGTTCACTACCCTGTATTGATTGTGTTGTGGCCCCATTCAGCGTGCAGTTGAGGTTCTCTACCAGCAAGTGGCTGGAGAGTGGTCATGGGGGTCTAGGCACCTCGTGATACTGTCTATGGGCTGACCCACAGGAAAGGAAAACTCACCAGTGTTTCCCAGTACTGTTGGAAAAGGTACCGAGTGTAGTGGAAACACTGGGCTTGACGGATTCTGCATTGTGCGCGCGTTTTGAGTGTCCTGTGCGAAAGCGATACTTGTACATAAGTATAGTAATATTCCATTTTTATATACATATCTATTTATGGTGATGGTGAATATATATTGTTGAAGGAAACTGTTTTATTCATTCCCCCCTTTTTATTCTTGCATTATCTAGCCAATTCCATGAAAGCCACTACCGACTTTGGGTCGGATATAACTAATAAGGTTCATCCATCAAGAACCCAGTTACTGGTCCAGTGACCCTAACACCATACAATAAGTACTCTGAACTGCCAAAAATATTATTTACATCTAAGTAAATAACTGCTTGACACATTAACCTACACCAAAGAACCTATCATACTCTTCACTAACCGGTTTTTATCAAATTTTCTACTCTTCCAATTGCTATCTTGTCATATTTTATCATGCATTCAGTATAAGGTCAACTAATGGGGAAAAATTAATTTAGTTTATATGGCCCTGGCTTGGGAAATTGTTATTTGTTTATTTTATCAGTACAGTAAAGCAAGGTAAATATCTGGAGAAAGCACACAGCCATTATGACAACATAACAGTGACATTAGGAACTTGTATAGGACAACAAAGTGGAGACATACTACTTTGAGCATTTGATTTTCTCAATTACAGTGTAAGTGGGTTGCAAGAAGTAACACTTTGTCAACAATACAAACAAGCATACAGCTTTTGTAAACTAAGTAGCAATGTTGGGTAAATATTTCTATTAGAAGCTATTCAATTGGTACATATTGAGAGTATATATATGGGAGAAGCAAGAGTAATATAGACTGAAAATACAGTACGGGGGACTTACCAGTATTGTTGGTTTTGGAAAGTAAAGTAGTAATTGTAGCAACCCTTTGACGAGTCTAGTGCATAAATCTTCTCCCTCTCCTTGGCTTCTCGCACATCTATAAGATTTCCAATGTACTCGACAACAAATTCTCCCTTGGCAAACTGTCTTGTTGTGACTACCCCACGTCCTTTGGCACCAAAATTTTTCACCTGAGGAACAAACTTAAATTTACACTGAATATTTTACACAAATTTTTTTTTTATAGATTTAAAACTTGTGGGGCATACATCAAGAACATCAAGGCAGCAATTTTTGCAGGAAATTATAGATTTTTAGTACAGTAATCTGGGCTATTGTACTTCTGAGACATTTCTTTTATAAAATCATTTGTTACCAGGACAACAGATTCTTGTACCTTCCCTCTAATACCTTTTTATTCCAGCAAGGTCTTTGGATCCTACTCATGAATTTAATACTATTAAATATTTTTTCTCAAACCGTTATCTCAGATTCTTTGCCCTATTTACCATAGCACATCTTTAGCATTTGTTATTGTTTATACATAGCTTACCACCAAATACTTTTCTTTAAACAATTCACTTCAAAATTTTCAATTTTAGATTCATGACCTTAAATGCCTGCAATTTACTCCAATAAATCAAATCCAGTGTATAATGGTACTCATCTGCACACAATCATTTCCCAACATCTACTTTAATATTTCTACTTAATTCTTTGTAGTGCAATTCCTTACACCGTTTCAATTTACCACACCACGGGCCATACACTTAAATTCTTTTAACTAAGTTTTGTCTTTCAAAAATCTTTAGGCTAACTTAATCTTCTCACCATTTATGATTAACTCTTCTATTGCACAAAGTAGTCAAATCACAATTTACATACCATTCTTAACCCTTAAAGTGCGCATCACTTCATATGAAGTGTAAATCGTTTTACCAGTCAACTGCGCTTCACTTCATATGAAGTGTATGGGTACCGCGCACGATTTGAATGGCCCGCGGTGTAGCTGGGGGTCCCATACGCTGCCCAGGGGCTCTAGTAAACAGCGGCCATTTTGAAAAAAAATCCAGCTCACGCTCCGATGGCATGGGAGGCCTCAGTTTAGCGAGAGTCACCATGGCGAGCGCACGGTCAAACGCCTCACGAGCACGCATCACTCAGTCCCTCACCCCAGAGCAAATAGCCCACGAATTATTCTCTGAAGGTGAAGAAAGTGTGTTTGACGATTCAGACAACGATGAGGATTATACACAGTTGTCGGGAGATAGTAGCAGCAGCAGTGAAAGTGAGAATGACCGCCATGCCATGGCGAGGCCTATACGCTCTCCCATGCCTCCTCGCCCATTTTCTACCCCAATTCTACCACGACCTCACAGTTCCTGTGGATATTTTCTGTTTGAGGGTGACGAGTCAGAGGGAGGTGACTCCTTTTCTGGGTTTAGTGACTCAGATCAAAGTTTTATTGAGCCTGTGGCTGGTACCAGTGGTGTAACTGGGCGAGAAATTGTCGCGTCAGCAGCATCTCGCCCAGCCAAGCGCCACCGCATGGCACCACATGAGGCACCAAGACCCTCGTGTTCACGTGCACCCACCTCACGTGCACGTAGCCGCCGTGCTTCTCGCAGACGGTATTCAGCTCCTGGTCGCCGGTATGCATCGCTTCCTCGCCGTCTTTCCTCTGCATCTCGCAGGACGCCTGGTGTACTTGAGTGGAGTGATGGTGACGATTTTATTCCTAATATTCCTCACTTTGACGATAAAGATGTAGGGATTACAAACCTTTTCCCTAATCAAGGTGAGGACATGGCTGAGATGGAATATTTTACAGCATTCTATGATGAACCACTCATGGAATACATTGTACACCAAACGAACCTGCATGCTGCTTACCTGATTGAGAGGGAAATCACAGAATTTTCACGACTGCAGCGTTGGAAAAATACCACAGTGGCGGAAATGTATGTGTTTTTGGCACTCTGTTTGTTGATGAAGCACTGTCACAAACATGCAATAAATGACTATTGGAGCAAGGACAAGACAATACCAACACCTTTATTCGGGAAATATATGTCACGAGACAGGTTTCAGATACTCCTCAGGTGTCTACATTTTGGAAGTGTTCAGGACCGAACACCTGATGATAGACTGTGGCGAGTGAGGCACTACATGAACGATGTTATTGGAAAATTCAGAGATTTTTACGTACCAGCACAGAAGCTGGTGGTTGATGAATCTCTCATACTTTTGAAGGGACGTGTTCCATTCAAACAGTACATTCCCTCAAAACGAAACCGATTTGGCCTGAAATTTTTTGTTCTTTGTGATTGTGAGACAGGATACGTGTTACACATGATTCTGTACTCGGCTAGTGATGTAGACATTCCCGGTAACGACGAACATGGATTCTCGGGGAGTGTAGTGAAGACCATCATGGCTCCGTGGATGAACAAGGGACACATTTTATACACAGATAATTACTATACAAGTCCCTTGCTAGCTCGGTTCTTGCTAGAAAATAGAACCGGATTGGTTGGTACAGTAAAGCCACAACGAAGGGAAATGCCTGTGTTTGACAACGACATTGCAGTTGGTGAGTGTCAGAGAAGGAAAAGTGATAACATTCTGTCAGTTCGGTGGAAAGACAAAAGAGAGGTGAACTTGTTGACAACAATTCATGATGGAACAATGGTGAACAGTGGGAAAGTGAGCCATAAAACAAACGCACCACTATATAAGCCAGACTGTGTTTTAGACTATAATATCAACATGCGGTTGATTGATAAATCAGACATGATGATTGGCACTGCAGAGTGTGTGCGGAAGACATGTAGGTGGACGAAAAAAGTGTTCTTCCAACTTGTGGACATGAGCATGCTGAACTGTTTCAACATGTACCTTGTGAGAACTGGACGTAAGCCCACTTTCCGTGACTTTGTATTTGATGCTGCAATACAGTTATTAGGAAAGTTTGCAAAAGATGTCCCAGGTATTCAGCGGCCCATCATAAACCCACTGTTGCAGCATGCTGGTACTCCACGCCTCGCTCACACTGAAGGCTTCCTAGCACACAAACTTAAGTATTTGCCACCTGGTGTGAAGCGTGCAATAGCCCAACGTGATTGCTTGGTGTGTAAAACAACGACACGTAGAGACAAGAAACGGAAGCTTGTGCAAACATGGTGTGAAACGTGTGGTATCCCATTATGTGCTGTCGACTGCTTCAATGACTACCACAGTCTAGAAATCTTCTAAGTGTGCTTCAAAGTGTGTATAGCGTGTGCGAGTGTGTAAATATGTAAACATATAAGCAGAACATATAATATAATAGACTGTAATGACATATTATATTGCCGTAATTGAAAACATTTGTGTGCGCCTGTGTATACTCAAATATGCAACAATTATTGATACAAAATATGTTCAAACAGTATTTGAAACACAATTAGTGAAAAAAAATTAGATAAAATGCGCTTAGACATTGTAAATAAATAGCGCGAAAATATATTTGTGGCAACTCTGGCTGTTTGAGGACCGCGCGCAACACCTCCCGGGCGTGTACTGCATAAGCGAACATGCAGATTGTGACGTCATCGCAGAGCTTCTCGGCTCTATTGCAACAAAAGTAAGTACAATAGAATTTTTTTTTTATTTTTCCCGTGATCAGTGAACAGAACTTAACAGATTAGCAAAAAAAAAAATTTTTTTTTTTTTTCAAAATGACATGCGCCTGTGTGGATAGCAGGATATTAGACCCCGAGCATGTTAAGGGTTAATACAGTACTTATGTCTTCATACTGAAGAATCGGAATTTACAGTGACCTCTGCTACTGTTCACTTGTTAATACTGTCACCAACACCCACAAATATACTGAAGAACCATGGGGTTTGTTGAACAAACATACTTGAGGCAATAGTGAAGTCTTACAAAGGGATCAAACCCACATACCTGAAATCCTTGGGGACATGCACTAGCAACTGATCCACCATGGTCCAGGTCCTGCAGGTCCAGGACCTGCTTTTTAATCTCTCCTCTATTTTCTTCCAATGTTCTTGGGTAAGTGTAGTTTTTGGTTTTCGCTCAGATCTTCGTACAAGGAAGAACCAAGTCATTTGGGTGTTACGAAGTGCATGTGTCCGAGGAGTTCAGGAATGCAGGTTTGATCCTATCCTACAGTTTCAATAATTTCTCGTATACTGTATTGCATAGCTGTAATCTCATTGTGCATTAAATAATATTGCTAGACTTCTAACAAATTCAAGCACTGAATGCAATGACATGCCTTTTTTCTGGTAGACTCCAAGTGACTCCCAGAACCTAACATTAGTACAATCCCACCAAACCTTAACCCAACACACAAGGCCTCCGAGATCCTGCTCTAGCCTCCCAGCAACCAGGACCATGAACTGGCACTATAAAGCAAAGGAGGAGCAGGGAATTAAAGATTATCCTCAAAATATAAGTTGAATTAGGCTTTATTGAAGAAAAATAGCACCTCCAAGATAAAGAAAGCAAATAATTATCGTTGCTGGGTAAAGACTGTACCCTTAAATGATCCTGACTGCCACCAGATGGCAGCCCAGGTCACTAGGTCTTGGCCAACCTGTCACATTTACTCTAGTGCTGCCTATGCAAAATCCCATTGAAAAAGAAGTGAACAGGGCAAAGACAATGAGCCACTAAGGTTTTACCAGAAAAGAATATTTTATTATATTCAAGCCTCTATAGGATTTCAATAGAGCTGCAATAGAGATCAGCTTTTCCAAAAAATTAAGAATGCAAACTGAGAAGACAGGCAGGAGAACACGGTTCTGGACAAAAAAATGCACACTTGCACAGAGACCAAAGGACAACTAACAAGAAATGAGAACATCATTACAAAGAACATCAGAAACTGCAACCCCAAAAAGTATAGAAAATCATCTAAACAACAACTGGATCAGAGAAATACTGTAGAAGGCTGGCTTGACCAAACCTGCAAGTAGTGTACCTAGGAAAAGCAGGCCTTGGAACAAGGGACCTGAAAACCAATGGTGACAGTGCCCCAACCCAAGCTGCATGAAAAGTGCACAAAACCTATGCACTGCAGTGACAAGATAAGAGTGCAGAATGGACTCTGCCAGAGAATGCAGACATCCAGAGGAAGAAGACAAAGAAATGAAACCTAGGCCTATTTTTAACTACCCAAAAGAATACTGGCAACCCAAAAGAACAGAACTCCGTCACTATTCAAAACCCCGAAAAAACTAGCTTGGCAACTCCATGTTACCATTACTACATAGGGCATGGCAAAACAATTAGAACCCTGTTGATGTCCCAAAGGAAGGACCACAAATGCAGCAATGTCCAGCACCGACCAATTGTACACATAGGAGGAAGAAAAAAAAAAGTACTTAGCAAGTAGGCACAGAGGCAATAGGAATGGCCATCAGAGACTAAGAAAACCAAAGCACATCCTGGAAAACAGCAAAAAGCAGTATCAGGTATGGAATCAGATGGCATAGCCAAAACAAACCAGGAAAAAGCATAATAAACCTCAAAAGAACAAGGGACTCCAGTAATCTGAACAGTCAGTCACACAGACAAGTAGATGAGCTGGGAACACGGAAACTGTTTCTGGAAAACATACAGTACTGAAAATCCGAGTTGCTTACCAATCAGTGACTATGGTGGAGCAAGATCTAGCCTCCTAGACATTTATACCCAATGCACAAAACACACTCAACATTAAAGTTCATATTTTTTTGTGGATGGAATTTGCTTCAACAGCCTTTTCCTTCAATGCATTTCACTTGTCGACCACTAATGCAGGAAATGAGAATTTTACATCTCTTCAACTCGATTGTGTGTCCAGCTTTCACCGATATCCTCTTGTGATTCCATTTTAATAGGTTACCTTTGATCACTTTATTCCCCTTGGGATCTTTTATGAAGTGATCATATCTTCTACTTCTTTCTAGGGTTGTGAGGGCAAGTTCTCTTAACCTGTCCACATAGCTGAGCACTCAATTTTGGTACTAATTTAGTTGCAAACCTCTGAACTTTCTCAAGTTTCTTTTGTGCTTCAGAAGGTGGGGGTTAAATCCTGGTGCTGCATATTAAGTAATGGTCTTACCCAAGTACAGTAGTATATATGGATGTATATATGGATTTGAAAGCCTCCTTGTTTAGATTCTCAAGTTACATTCTGTGATAACTTCCCATGTGCTGCAGAAGTTATCCTGTTCACATGAGCTTCTGATTTTAATGTTGGGATTGTTTCTACTCCACGGTTTTTCTCTTATGCCTATCTTATGATATCAATGCCGATTATTTTTTCCATGTAATTGCCACCTCCTTATGGTGCAGTTAAAACACAGATCTTCTATTTCCCCCCCCCCCCTTATCCATTTTCACTAATTTACACTTATTTGGATTGAATTCCAGCAACCATTTATCTGCCTACTCCTGAAGTTTGTTGCTCAGGTTCATACATTTCTGGTTATGCAAAAGAATCTTACTTTTGTAGTGGAAATCTAGAGCCAGATTCTGGTTTGGTTATCACAGGTGACAGATGGGTTTTGGGGGCTTGGTGTGTTGGGCCATGGTTTGGTAGTATCAGAGTTAGGCTCAAGAAGCCATTGGGGGGGGGGGGGGGGGGGGGGGGTCCTCTCCTAGAAGCACTCAAGATACAGGTAGTTAAAATTCTATGATGATTTTCCTTGATATTCACAGATACTTTTACCAATATACTTTATAAAAATACTCAATACTGTATTACAAACCATTAGACCCTCCTCTTTGTTGCTTTTAATTCTCTCCTCTATTTCCTTCTGACGTTCTTGGATAAGTGTAGTTTTTGGTTTTCGCTCAGATCTTCGTATAGGGAAGAATTGAGTCATTTGAGTGTTACGAAGAGCTGGTTTAACTTCTCCATTTGGCAATGTTGTTGATGTATTAATTTTGGATGATTTCTCGCCTTTGATCTGCAGTACTCCTCTGGTGCCGGTTTGCATGGGCAGCCTGCAAAATAATGGATTTTATAAGTGTTAAAAGCATATATAATGGGAGAAAAGTTTACGTCTTGTGAGGCGATCATGAACTAGAGATAAATGTGTATTTTCATGAAGGGTGTAGTTTCACACCAGCTGCAATTCCTCCTGTATACTATCCTGATGTTCACGTACAACTTTTTCTCCTGTCAGATACACATTTTTGGTCAACTTTATTTCTGATGGTTACATTCAGTGCATGGTGTCAGTTCTTTATCTTGTTGAATAAAAATTAAAACTATAAATTTGCTTGTGCACAAAACAACTTTCAAACATCTTTCCAGCCTTTTACTCAATATAATAATAATATCCTAACACACACACTTCTGTCTTTCTATTTCCCCTCTTTAGACTCACTGGATGCTTTTCTTACAAGAAACTTGTCCAATTTAAGCATACCAAACTTGACCGCAAGAGCAGAAAAATGGGCACCACTTTCATAGTTTGCTACAAGTTCATTTTTCATCTCTATCGTGGTTCTAATTTTCTTTTTGTTTGGCTCTTATCACTAACTTATGTGCCATGGTTACTTCTTTGCACTAAGTATATAAAAATATCCAAGAAAACACGAGTAAGTTTAGAGATAAATTTAATGGGGTTGTGCTACTGGGGAAACCGACTCATTTGTTAAGCGTGCTTATGTTTGAGTGCCAAATAAACGATCGACTACTGAGCATGAACAGTGTGAGTGATGAATTCTTCAAGTTGGGAGCTGTTTGAGTACCGAGATTCCTCAGCATATATTTTTGATACCCAAACTGAAATGCTTTTCTTTAGACTATAATTTCATATATTGATAGTTTAAAAAACCAAATGGCACCAGCATCATTAGATTAGCTCTTTAAACTTGGAAAATAAGAATTAGGGAAACTAGAAGGCTTATTGGCACATACATTGCAGCTATTTGTATCCACCCCACTCATTCACACATGTCTGACTTACAATTTAAATAATATGAATCCAATGCGTATTATGTTACCTGGTAATTTGTTACATATTTATTTATTTATTTATTTATTTATGCATAAACAAGAATGTACATAAGGAATGTGAGGATACAAATATGGTAATTACAGTCTTGTAAAGCCACTAGCACGCGCAGCGTTTCGGGCAGGTCCTTAATCTAAGAAAATTTTAAGGAGGTAAATACTTGCAAAATTATAGACAAAAAATGATAACAGATTACATGAAATGAAAAAAAAGATGAGAGAAAATTGTAGGTACAGTATATTAAAGCACATAGGTAGCTAAGATTGATTGCAATGACAGCTTGAATGGTAGTCGACAAAAAAATTGGTAGGCATAATACAGCAGAAACAATATAAGATTGGTTGCAATGACAGCTTGAATGGTAGTTGACAAAAATTGGTAGTCACAATACAGCATATGGCTAGCACATAAAAGAAGACAGCAATGAACACAATGACAAATTTAGTGTGGAGGGGATAGTCTAATTGGTGGATTAAGTGAGGTCCTAATAATTTAAAATCCATGCAACCCCCCCTCCCCAACAGATTTTTATATCTAATCTTAATTTCTGATCACAACTTAAGCTTGTATTTCATTGTACTAATGTGTACCAAAGGTATTGAAAAACAAAATATAAAATACCCGGTACTTACTTTTTTCTTGCTTTGGTTGGTTTGCCATTGAATGCAAGCTTCTTTGGCGTGAGAGACAGTTTGAGTTTGGACATAGCAGATGAAGGTGAAAGAGGAGAATCTAGCCGCAGTTTCTCCTCATTAAGCGCCTGAATCTTGTGGGGTGTTGGTGGGCCTGCGTGAGGACTAGTGCTATCTTCTGCAGATAAAGGTGAAGAGGTAAGTGAAGTGGATCCAGCTAATACTGTAGGCACACCAGAATCTGTAGATGTTGCATCAACATGACCAGGACACTGCGTTAACACTAAGCTCTTAGAGCCATTTGAGGAAACGGATACATTGTTGTCAGAGGTGGGAAAAGGCTTAAGTTGCACTTCTTTTAACGCCTGACTACGTGTACATACAGTACGCTTTGGAGGTGTGGTGAGAATACCCACTGTGTCTGTAACACTAATATAGCCATTCATCATTTTTGTAGGTGTACTTGGCGCTGAACTTGGACGAGGCCGGCTCAGCTGGGCACTGGTCAATTCTGAAGCCATTTTACAGCTATCTTGGATGACAGTTGCACCTTCAACTTCAGCATCGTCAGCTGCTGGAGGAGACCTATAACAACAAATTGTGCCCATATAAAAATATGACACGAAAGTGATAAGAGCGCAGGCAATTACCGTCAGGTGCTGGTTCCTTATGAAACAGTACGTCTCACTTTTCAAAATCAAATCCACAAAGGAAAAATTATAACAAAATAAAATGAAACAGCAACACAAGACAATATCTCTGATAAGGTTACCTAATTCAACATAATACATAGGAAGCAAGGAAACTGCAGATGGCCTATTGGTCCATACCAGGCAGCTCCTATTTATATCCACCCAAACTCATTCATATACATGATTAATCTACTCTTGAAACAATCAAGGTCTCCTACTTCTATTATGTTACATAGTACAGTAATTGGTTCCACAAATCAACAACCCTGTTACTGAACCAGTATTTACCCAGGTCTTTCCTAAATCTAAACTTATCCAATTTATACCCGTTGTTTCATTTTTATTATGTGTTGATACTTTTAATTCCCTACATCTTAATCTTTACATCTTAAGTACAGTACATCTTAAAATGTAATTACCTGGAAGGAGAAAAATATGCAGTCATCTTTGTTTCTCTCTTGGCTATGGTGCCTGTGTGACCCAATTTACTGCTTAATAAAGAGCCATTGACTACCATGGCTTCCAGTCTCGAGTCTTTTGGTCCCTTAGGCCCATCCAGGTGATTAATAACAGTGTTCTCATCTTTGCTGCTGCGGACTGTTCTTCGTTTACCTAGAAAACAATTATGCACTATTAATGAATTATTTCTGTAATTATCCTAGACATTACACACACATTGAAAATAACATTTACCACAATGAACAATTATCGAGTACAGTACTGTACTGTATAAATATTTTTAGAATGAATTCCATACATCTAATGCCTTGTATTAGTTTCTTTTTCAATGGTACAAATCGAAGACTCTTTACCTAATGTAAGGTCGACGGATACTACATACTTAAATTTAATAACATTCATGGAGGACCAAAAGTGTAATTTTGTAATGGAATTAATTTAAGAAATTTTTATAAAATATCGAAAGATACTTTACATGCAATACTCATGAAGAAATTAATTAATCTCACAGTGATACAACCATGTGTACTATACTGTAGTATTCTAAGGATTGCTATTATTGAGCACCCTTTGACGTAACACACTTCTTCGTTACAATCCATTATGTTCAAGTACTGTACAGTGGTACCTCGGTTTACGAATGCCCCTCTTTACGAACTTTTCAGGTTACGAGCCCAATTTCTTCTTGAATCGGGTTACGAACTTTACCTTGAGATACGAGTTTGTTGATACGTGTATGGTCGACCTAGCACGTGGTGCCACGGCGATCACGCCTTGGTTTCCCAGTGCCTCCCTACCGACAACATGTTATCATACATACAGATTCAAGAACCGCCATTGAAACCTTGCAACAAGAACACATGTGATAACATACATCTGATCACAAATGTCATATCATTAATGCAAACACTCAAACGACAAGGCCGACGGGTACTTATCAACTGGGTGCCAAGTCATGCGGGAATAATAGGAAATGACATTGCAGACGAAGCTGCAAAACTTGCAACTAAGAGAAGAAATGTAGACATTTACATACCACAGAATCTATCACAGATTAAGAAAGTAATTAGAAACAGAGCAATGCAAAAGATGTACAGTGACCACAACACAGAAGTTGCAACATCAGGATCTGCGGGTTGGTACAAGAATTCAACCAACTACGAACCACTTAGTTTGATGAAAGTGTGCAGTAGAGCAACAGAAGTGCACTTACATCGCATCAGGCTTGGATACCCATGTGCATGGGAAATAGGCTTACAGGTTCTGGAAGATGAGAGGAAATGTCAACACTGTTGAGAAATGCCCGACAGACCACTGGAACATTATCTAACACAGTGCACAGTTACAAACCCATTAAGATTTGAACTTAGATTCAACAGAGCAGAAGAAGTTGTTAAACACATGGCAAAATCTTACTGAAGCGACCATACGAGTAATAAATGCAAGAATTTACAGTTTCTTTTCGGATTTTTTGCTATCTGAACATAAAAGTTGTTATTATATATCTCGCCATGGGTCCCAAGAAACCTAGTGGTAAGGTTCAAGATAAGAAAACATGTGAGAATGACCATAGAGGAAAAACAAGATATTCGTAAACATAAAAATGGTACGTGTTGCTGAACTAGCTGTGCAATATAACAAATCTTCAGGTGAGGAGGCGGCGACAGTAGAGGATGTCCCTTCCTCATTAATTAAGAAAATGTGTGCAGCATGGGAAGAACTGCAAAGTTTTGCTGAAAAGAATCACCCAGATAAAGCTTTAGCAGGCCGTTGCATTGATCTTATTAATGACAATGTGATGTCTCACTACAGACAAGTGTTACAAAGAAGGGAAAAACAATCTTCAAGAAAAACTGAGAAATTCATGCAGTGAGCCAGAAGCAGGTCCTAGTGGTATGCAGGCAAAACGTGCCAAAATGAGTACCCCAGCGAAGTCATCACTGCCTGATGTTATAATGGAAGGGGACTCCCCTTCCAAACAGTAACACCTACCCCCCCCCCCTCCTCACTGTCTTCCATATGCCAACAGGAGTCATCAGTAAAGGTAAGTAATAACTTTTACATATTTTTGTAGAGAAGATTAGGAATAAAATTTACTTTGAAATGAATTTTTTGGGGAGTCAGGAACGGATTAATTCATTTCCCATTATTTCTTATTGGGAAATTCGCTTTGGTTTACAAACCGTCTCCAGGAACGGATTAAATTTGTAAACCGAGGTGCCCCTGTATTGTTGACCAAGAAGACATAACCAAGTACAATACAGACACAGGCAATCCAACAATATAATATAGTGTATAGTACATGATTACAGGAGTTCAATGATACAGTAGTTTACCGATTCCTACAAACATGCATGATCTTTGCAGACAATAAATTTGTGACATTTTTATTTTACTGCAACTATGTGGGATGCTGGTAAATAACCATTTACCATAATTCTGGACAATTCCACTTTATGATTAACATCTTCATGGGTATTGCATTCACTCTTGTAATTTTATGGAAAATCTAACTCTGATTACTGTAACAGTAAGTTTATTGGAAATCATATCAGTAGTGCATAGTACGACTGATTTATAGTCCACAGTGACTAACCAATAACTAATGTATCTGATAACCAGAAATATTACTCTCCTCTTCCATGTATTAAGTGTGTTATTTTGTTTAGTCTTTTTCAAAGGTATGTCAGTTTTTAGGGATCTTATTCTTCCTAGTAATTAATCATCTGCAAACATGGTCTAACTGAATACCTCACTTTGTACTCTAGGGAAGTTTGTCAATGAACTTTAAAACCTACCTAACCTAGCCCAACCAAGCCTAACCTCACTATATATATAGGGTTTAAATAGAAATGAGCTTTGTCAAATTTTGTGCAAGATTTAATCGTACCTCATAACTATTCCTCCAAGTACAGGTACGTCTTTTATGAATATTACTATTGCATGATTAGTGGTCCTTGTAGAAAAAAAAAAACAGTAATGTTATAGCATGTATTACAACAACATGTAACCAGTGTATATTTTTCTTTATACCTGTATTATATTAAATTCAAATATGATTTTCAAATCAATATTCTCATCTATTTTTAAAAAACTTTTCACCCGTGCAAGTAGCCATCCCATTAATCCTCCAAGATTCACCAACTAACTCGACGATCACTTGTTTGGAATTTTATCAAATGCTTTGTTTATGTAAAAAAAATTATTTTATCGATTTATTGATTTTGATCCTAAATCAACGTTTCTTAACTCCGAGGGTACCTACTTACTGGTAGGTGACTAAAGACATTAGATGTAATGAAATATGCCCAACATTGAATTAAGCTAGGGAATCTATCTCAGGATCATTTGATTAGCTTTTCTAGTCATCTGGCCACTAAAAGTCTATAATGTGAGAGAAAGAGCCATTTACAGCACTCTCAGCATGGGATTTAAGATAAAGACTACCAGGTAGCAGAGGCAGCAATGAAAACTAGAGCTGTATCAATTTATCAGTGGTACTTGGACTGTTTTTAGCAATAATGGTAAGAATTTCAGCCAACTCTGCAACATAATGTATGCACTTAAATTTACATTCTGGGAAAGGTTTATATTTTATAAGCTTTCATACCTTATTTGTAGATGTTAATACTGTACTTATATACAGTATGTATATAAATGTACTGTATAGCCAACTGGCCTGCTAATTTATTTCTGATGTAGACAAGGAGCAGTGGCTACTCCTTGGCTACTATATGGAATATTCTAATTTCAGATACATGTACCAATAAGCAGGCCTAAAAGGTTCAAACAAAACACTGAATTCTCCTGGCAATGAAATTAGTAAATGTCAGCTTGTCACACACAACTCTTCTCACGTTATCATTAACTCTCACCCACCCACATTATTCATTCTTCCACCCACTGATTTATAATGACACTGCTATTGTTGCAGCAACAAAGGGAATGTTATGAGAAAATCCAAGTATGATTACTCTGAATATTATTTATTGTATATAAATAATTTAACAATTATTTAACCCATAATTAAATAATTACAATTAAGAAAAAGTACCACAAATTGACAAGATTTTTTGGCGAGTTTCGAACCAAATACAGATATTTCCAAGGTTAAAATGTGCATGATGGTTTTTCTGTCATACTGTATAAGAAAAAGAAAAAGATGAACTTTTGGGGATACAAGTCACATCAGTTACAAAACTATTTGACAACAAATTTAAAAGCCAAGCGCAAAGTAGCATAACCTACAGATACACACCGCTCTTGCAATTATAATTGCCCATGCAGAACTTTACCCAACACCATATATAAAGTCCATACATAAAACTCAACAAGAATGACCAAACTGAACAATGCCTATCGTACAATATCCAATTAACAGTCTGTTAAACATGAAATGATTAATCCATACACAAAACCTATGATGCAGAAAACAACTACAGTATCTGTACATGAAACAAACAATAGGTACAAACAGTGGGTGCAAAATGACCAAATCCCAATTTTTAGGTGGGGTTAAAAGTATAAATAAACTTTTCTTGGATAATGTGTAACAACTACTTAAATGTCACAATTACAATAAAATATGGGCCCACGCAAAACCAAGAGCAAAAACTACTGCTAACACATCCAAGTGTCAAAATGAAGTGCAAATGCAACCAATCATGTCGCTCAGTTAGTGACTTACATAATCTTAATAAGAGCATACAATAATCATGTACATTCAGTTATAATGAGCACTTTAGCCGTATTGGACAATTTAAACCGATAAAAACCCAAAATTTTCGAAGTACACAAAGTTTTGTCAAAACAAAAGCTAATCGGAACCCCAAACTCCATAGATAAGCTTTCCCCACTTCTGAAAATACCCTTGACAATGCCCAAGAGGTGAATACAACATGAGGCAGCGAACGGTGAGGGTCAGCAACCTCACTCTTCACCTCATTACACCAGAGAAACACGAGAGAGCAGCCACGGGCGGGGGAGCCAACCATTGCCCACCTTTTAACCAGATTACACCATCTCATTTCTCTCAAAACTCACGAACCTCCTGCCCCGTCCTCACCTCATGACGCCCGAGAGGTGGGTGGTGAGGGAGGTGTGAGGAGTGTGAGGGAGGTATATGAGTGTCGCCCACGGCGTCAGGGTGGGCACCAGGTCCGTTATCCCAGGCTCTGGGCGATGCCAAAACACACCCAAAACAAAGCTCACCTTTCACCATTTTGCCGCGGTGGGCAGAGCGGAGAGCGATACTCGTGCGAGCGAGGCTGTGGCTCACCATGTACTAGCCGTGATCCAGGTCTGCGGGGGGTTAATCAGTCAAATAATCACGGCCTAGCGACTGGTCTCAAGACTAATACTAGCACGCGCTCCCTCGCTCACCTCCTCCATTCAAACAGAAAATGAGACTCGTTTCGCTCTCACTCCCTTTTTCACCGATTGCTTCACAATCTCTCATTTACAGCTCTCCACACCGCTTACTTGACTCATATCATGTGTTCTGTCAACATTGCTTTCATATTTATTAATAAAATACATCATGAATGATTGTTATGAATAAGGTGGCTGCCCGGTGCCATAATGGTCCACCAGCTGATGGCTAGCGTGTGAGCTTTCACTCAGCACGAGGGAGCCTAGAGTAAATACAATGGTGAGCCCGCCACTAGACACTTCACATTAGATATTTAAAATTCGTTTAAATCCGGACTTTTAAATTTGGGAAACGTTATGCAATATAGCGTTCATGAGACAGCTGGTCAATACATAATATAAGACTCAAATCAATCTGTGTCTTGTATTATTTTATCGGTTAAACAGCTGATAGCATTTAATATTGTTGAAATTATGCAATATAATTTTTGTTAATGGAGTGTTATGGTTTCCCAACAATATTCCTATGATTAAAGCCTCCGTATACCTAGTACTAAATTATATTATCTTAACTGGAAAGCTTAAATTGAGTTGTCAGCTTTTAAAAGTCAAGTTAAACTCTATGAGTGGTAGTGGTTTTGCATGAATGTAAAAATACCAATATTATGTACTCTCACAAACCCATTGTACCTTCTTGTAAATAAATAAATAAGTCTTTCTATCGTTAACCATTCACAGACGCAGCAGTTAACATATTAGAATTATTCTGTCGATTTTTATTGTTAGTATAGTTCATTAATTATGAACCACTTAAAACATTCATCCTGTGAGTTGTGGTGGAAAGGTTAGAGGCACATATATGGCTTCAGGAACTGAACCCAAAGATTCGTTTAAGTAAGCAAGTCACTGAAAATATTTAAGATTAAGCAATAATTAATCTCTTATATATATATTCTCGTATGCCTGCAATTGATCCCCAGCTTCGTCCCTCACATGTTCTTCCCCCTCTTCCCCAGTCTTCCTTTCCCCCTCTCCCCTTTCCCCCCTCTTCTCCCATCTCCCCTTCCCCCTCTCTCCTTTCCCCCTTCTTCCCTTCCTCCCCCCTCTCCCCCTTCTCTTAAAATATTTACTGAAACACTGAAACAACTCTTTGGGTTTCTCAGTAAATATATTATTATAATCACAAAAACTCTAGGGTAAACACACCGACTATGTTACATTTGACTCCAAGAAAATTGCACTGGGGGTTTTCATAAATGCTAGTATTTCCTAAAGCATTTAACTTAGGCCAACCCCGATCAGCCTATGTCCATCCCGTATCCTCGATCATTTCCCTTGCAAACTTGTGCATGGGAACTGAAAATTTATATAACCTGGTGATCGATGATGAATTTAATATTAGTTTTAGTTCTCTGACATGTGATGGGAGAGGAAGATCTCATATTGATAATTTTCTCATTGATGAAGATCAAACTGTCACATCTGTGGGTAGCACCTGTAGCTATCAGTGATGGTGACATCCTATCCGGGCATGTTGTTGTCATAGCCGCTGCTGCCGGTGAGAACAAAATCCTCCCTAGAACTCCTCTACACTGGGATAAGGCCACTGTTGCTGACTTGGATAACTTCAAAGGGCTGCTTAATAGAAAATGTTGTAATATTCAACCTCCAATCTTCCGTATAATTTCAATCAGAACAGTCATGTCAGTGCTAGTTAGGATGGGAGAAGAAAGTATTCCCTCTTATAACAAATAAATTAAGATGTATGGCTGGTTGAAATAATCACGTTAGGGAATCCCAAAATAATTTTTTTTTGTCATAACTTATGGAAAGATGCTGGGTGTGCCAGAGATGGCTGGCTACTTCAGATCAATCGTAGCACCAGGGCTCAATGTCATCAAACCATAAAGAGGATTAAGAAAGAGAAGGATAATGTGAGAGCAAAGGTTAACGATAACCGTTCAAGAAAAAGTTATATGAACTTTGGGGGAAATTAGAAAATAAAAAAGTTCATGCAAAAGGGTAACGAAAAGCATGAATGATTCCTCTCGGCCCCCATAATATATGTAGTGTATTCAAAGAGAAATATTCAACGTTGTACAACAGTGCTATATACAGCACAGATGACATTGAAACTGATCTAACTATAGCTATATGGGACACCTGCAGTAATACGTGTATACACCTAATATTAAACATCTGCGCACTGTAACCCCTGTAATGGCTGAGAAAGCTTTAAGAAAGTTAAAAAATTGAAATTTTGATAGTCCCTTTAACATATGCTCTGATAAGCTTAACTATGAAACCCCTAAACTGTACGCTATTTCTCTTTGTGTCTAACAAACTATCTCTCACGTGGTGGTACATTGCGTTTGTAATAAGCACATTTGTACTTGTTCCCATCCCAAAGAACTGCTGATCTTCTATATATGTCCTCCTCTGATAACATTATAGAGTATTTGATTATATACTCATTGGCTTTCTAGGTGACGAACTAGACATATCTGACTTTCAGTTTGCATATAAAACTGGCTATTCAAAAACGCCTTGTAGTTTCGTGGTGGCGGAAACTATTCAGGACTACTAGTTATAGGTAGCTCTGTTTTCTGTTTCTAGATGTTTCCGAAACTTCAGACTAAGTTGAACATACTACAGATTAACTTGGCAGAAAACTGTCCCGTTATCGCTAGATATTTATAGATATATTTCTTATCGGGTATGTAAATTAGCTGTGAAATGGAGCAATAGCCTCTCTGACAAATTCTCCCCGAAAATGGAGTTAAACGAGGTATTGTTTTTAGTCCTACATTCATTACTATCATTGCTGATCAATTATTGAAAGAGTTAAAATACAGTAGAGCTGGCTGACGCTAAGGCCGATGTTTTCTGTTATACTCGTGAACTAGTTCTACTCACACCGGCCAAATAGACAGTGGAAAACGTAATAGAATATGAGATAGAAATAGTGCAAAATATAACCTACCATTAGTAAGCATCCATCAGTCTTAGGAGACTATAGAGTTGCGCTCTGGTTGTCGGTCTACCCTTCCATTAAACCCTGCTAAATGTGATGTGGTTGCCATTAACTCACAGGACTCGTTTCATCGAAATCACAAACAAAAATTACTAGGAAGCGAGATTTTAATAAATTATTCTGAAAAGTGTCTAGGCTGTTCATTCATATTCATTATATTCCCAAAGGGTCCACTTGTAAATTTTTCTGATGTTAGAAGCTGAAGGTCAGAACAAATGCCATTCTGAGTGAATTTGGCCTTCTCGATACCTGATTGAAAGTAAAGGTATGTAGTAGTTAACGTCTAAGCTTATATGGATGTGAACTACTGGACGAACAAAATGTTGACCATGGTAAGTTTAGCTGTGAATGGAGTTAGTTTAGTTCATTTATTATGCACCCCATACCCATCTTGTGGGCGGTAGTGGAAAGGGTTACAGAGGCACATAATGGGCTCAGTGAATGGAAAAAGTGTTTTAAACGTACCTCGCATGTCCATCCTCGCATTCACTGCAGTTTCCTACCTCATACCCGCATTTAAACAAATAATTCACAAACGAATCATAACTAACGTACTATAATTTTAAATAAACTTTCCCAATTATAAATGTGCAACCATTTATGAATAACGTTTTTGATTTGATTTGATTTGACTGAAGAATAAATTTTCGTCGATACCGCCATCTGTTGACTGACGGTAAAAATAGAAACTGGCAAATGGTCACGAAATTCTCGCACAGTTTCTTCACCGCTCTCTTTAGTTTCCGTCCTCGCTGCTTGCTGCACCTATCTGCACATTACCTTTTGAGGCTACAGTGCAAGCTGCTTGTTCAAGTTTGAGCTCTGTGCTCCTTGGCGTTTTTATCTCCACCAACCGTTGAATTCATTTGAAAAATGTGCATTTTAGTACTTCGTGCTGGCGAGTTGTTGGGTACTATACAGTTTAGTTAACAAACCACCAGCCTACGTTTGTTTGTTAAAGCTATAAATTTAAATCACTGTCGGGGGACAGGAAGCCAGAGCGTATTTATAAACGTTTGGATTTTATCCAGGCCTTCCTTCCCATGGCCGAATTACTGACCCCGCCCAGGATGCAACCCCACAACAAGCTAACTCCCGAGTGCCTACTCGGGTGAACAGAGGCATTAAATGAAAGGAAATGTGTCGAATTATTTGTCCCGTCCGGGATTCGAACCCGGAATTCTAGATAGTGCGTCGAGCAGCCCGTTCTCTAAACAAAGACCCCAAATCCATTCCATGCACCGGCCAAACCCCGTTTATGAATGGAAAAAAAAAAATTTGCACAAGAGTCAAAACTGATGACTTTCAAATCCTTCCGGAACAAGTGCTTTAGTGTTGAATTTTGTTCGAACCACAACGCTGTAAATGCTTCACTCGCGTAATTCAAATAATCGCCAACAGAACCCAAACGCCTAACCAGTGCTTAAATATGAACAATATGCTAATCTTGTATAAATAAAAATGTAAATGTGCGTTTGTTCAAAATCGCTAATCTCCGAAATTTCTTCACCGATTGCTTAGAAATTTTGACAACGCTCCATTCGCATACGAGCGTTTTTTTTTTTTATTTTACATACCTACTATAAGATGTCACGTCTGTGACGGGTAAAACCGTGCTTTTTGTTAACTTCTTATTTTTCAGTGATGGGGAAAACCAGATCACTTGAAATCCCTCGAACAAGAGAGTAGGGAATGGTGGGGGGGGGGGGGGGACGACGACGACGGGAGTGGGGAATGGTTGGGGGTGAAGAGGAGAGGGTTGCTGAGCCACAGCAACGCGTGGCCGGGTACAGCTAGTATATAACATCAAATTATATTTGAGAAAACAGGCTGTTCAATCAAACGGAAATTAAAATTTATAAATGAAGTCTTTGGTGTCAACCGCTGGATGAAATGGACTTGCTCTGAGAACAGGTTGGCGTAGAGAACGAACCCGACTGTACTACCGGGACCTTTATTTAAAGGATAATTTCCCCGAGTCGACTTGTCTTGCAATCGCATGCACAAATGATTGAGCTTAGGAATTCTCATTGCATTTTCAGTGGGAATAAACTTGGCCGCCTCCAGCGGCAACAATTAAATGCAATGTTGAGTGGCTAACCTGAAGCCGGAAAGGTGGCTAACTAGTAGACCAATGCATTTGTATCCTTTTAAAGTTATAATTACCTTAAAAACAAAGAACACTACAACATTGTCATTAGATCTGAATTGCGATTAGTTCTCGAGAGTACGGATCAAAGAACGGAAATGCGTGTTTAGAACTTGAAGAGTTTGGCAGTTATCTAAAGTCACTTAGTCACGATTAAGGGGGAGTGGGATTGACGCTTACGGTAAACCTAATCCAGTTAAAAAAAAAAGCTTGAACAAAGATATAATTTTCTTTATTCCAGATATTACAATGTTTAAATCTAGTCAACAAAAGGCTGCTTATCTTTTATTTACAGAACCGTCCATGATTGGTGTACATCGAGACTTTTTTAAAGTTCAAAATGTGAAGAAAATAACATTATCAAAGTTCAAAATGTCTTCACCACTGAAGGCTCCGGGATTGTCAGAACTAGGGCAGCTACTCCTAACTGAAGTCTAAAAATGAAATTATGAATTTTAATAGTCTAGGACAGCTAATGGTGGAAGACTTGCAAATTTCAAAGTATATCGCAGGGAAGCAAAATGCCGAAGCAGTGTGTGAATGTCACCAGACAAGGAATTACTTTAATAAAAAAAGATATCTTGTAGATACTCTTTTTGGAATATGTAAAGTACTTGACAAGCTCTTATGCTTGTAAAAGTAGTTTAAAAGTTCAGCAAAATGATTTAAACGACGTGATAGAAAATGATCTAGACAGACTACACTACGGTCAAGGTGGACTAATAGTTGGCAAAGATTGGAGAAAGAGTGACCATAGAGATGCAGGATTGAATCTCTTTTGTAACGCACAGTCGATGCATTGGCAAGAGTCAGAGTGGAGACTTGAGACTTACCAATTTGAATGTAATGATGCCGATGAGGCCACGTCCGGTACAACTGTGCAAGATTGGTTGCTTCGTGAACACGACCCGGACACACGGGTGATGTCAAATGCTGGGGACGCCGGTAGCTCTGATAGACAGAGGGACGCCGGTGCTGGACCTGGGGACGCCGGTGGCTCTGATAGACAGAGGGACGCCGGTGCTGGACTTGGGGACGCCGGTAATCCTGCAAGACCGAGGGGTGCCGGACCTGGGGACGCCGGTGGCTCTGCAAGACCGAGGGGTGCCGGACCTGGGGACGCCGGTGGCTCTGCAAGACCGAGGGGTGCCGGACCTGGGGACGCCGGTGGCTCTGCAAGACCGAGGGGTGCCGGACCTGGGGACGCCGGTGGCTCTGCAAGACCGAGGGGTGCCGGACCTGGGGACGCCGGTGGCTCTGCAAGACCGAGGGGTGCCGGACCTGGGGACGCCGGTGGCTCTGTAGAAATCGCAAATCCTGTACGACGTGCAAAGAAGGGGAATAACCCAGCTGAATCAAAAGATAAACATGAAATGTCTCTTGTGTTAAGAAAGCAAGCCAGGAACAAGCGTTATCGCAGAAGACGTGCCAAGTCTGTGATCAAGGCTGAACCAGATGCCCCTCCAATCGAAAACGGACAGAGGGGTAATGGGGGTGTAGGTGGTGCCTCTCTCCCAGGTAATCGCGGTAGTTTCAGTTCTCTGACTGGGTCTTCCCAGTCTTTTATCTCCTTAAGTTGTAGCGCTGAAAATAATAGCAGTTTAACTAAAGTTATTTTGTTTCTCGGGGTAGAAACTTCAACTAGTTCTCAAAGCGGTGCTACCAATGGAGAAGATAGGATAGTACCAAAGAGGAAGGGAGTACATGGAAGTGGATGCTCTTCTACCCAAGAGGATAGTGGTTCCCCTTTGACTCGGCATACAAGCAGAGGGTTATTTAAAGATGCAACTCCACCCAGGCCTGCAACGTCATCCACCAATCCATCTCTGAACATGGATTTGTCTGTCGGTAACAGTTCGCGAGTTGACAAGCGGAAGACCATACACTGCTACTCCAAATGCAAGCTCGATCCTCTCGATAGTTCCTCTATGATCCGGAATATTCATCCTGAGTTATTCTTGTATCGCTAATTCAAGTATGAATGATGGTAGAATCGTGAACTTTACTGATCCTTCATCTTCTCGCACCAATGACTCTGCTGTTTCAGTGGATACTCTGACCATCATTACCCTAGGGAGCTTTAGGGGGTCACTGCCTTCTCGCGCCAATATGACTGATGTTGACCAGACCACACACTAGAAAAAGTTTTCTAGTGTGTGGTCTGGTCAACATACTTCAGCCACGTTATTGTGACTCATCGCCTGCAATATGACTGATGCTTCAGTGGACACCCTGACCATCACTACCCTAGGGAGCTTTAGGTCACTGCCTTCTCGCGCCAATATGACTGATGCTTCAGTGGACACCCTGACCATCACTACCCTTGGGGGCTCTAGTGGGTCACTGCCTTCTCGCATCAATGACTTTGCTGCTTCACTGGATACCCTGACAATCTCTACCCGCGAGAGTTCTGGTATATCTCTAGCCCGTAATCAAACAGAGGATGAATCTACTTTTCCATCTGTTGCCTCGCCTTCGCATACCAGTGACTCGGCTGCTCTGGTGACTACATTGGCAGTGTCTACCTACGAGGATTCAGACTCTGACTGCTAGTATGGTTGGTAAAGGCAGTGGGCAAAGCCACAGAACCTATTTAACTCGTTGCTAGATGGAGTAACCAGACGTTCAGGCTTATGGCTGATGTTATATTAAAACTGCAGAAACGGGGGGGGGGGGGGGGGGGAGGAGGAGGAGATCTGAAGGTAAGATACAATGCATAGTGAACGTTAAGTTATGGAATGTTACGAAGTCGTGAAGGTGTCTTCATTAACACAATTTTTCTAAATTAATAAAAGTTTCTAAGGATATCAACATGCACTCTTGATTAACGCTTAGAATATTGTAATTTTTTGAAACAAAAATTTAATGTTTGAATATGTACTAGATATATTTTAAAGCAAATAATTTTATTTATACTGAAGTATTGTATTGACTAATTTTTTTTCATTTTCAGCAGAAGTGCTTGCTCTACCGGGATTTAAAATGGTAAGCATTTTGAATTTTAAATGAACAAATGGCTGTTATGCACTTTGTTTACACGTGTAATGTGAAACCTGAAGATAACACTGACTTCCCATTAATATGTCAGAATCCTCTTTGTGGTTTTTCTCTTTTTCAGTTAGCTTCCTAAAGTGTCTGCAATAGCCTAGCAAACTACTGAAGCTTCATATGATCCTGTACCAGATGTGGGGGAAAAGGTCGCTTGAAAATGCTGGCCTGATTGCTTTCTATCGCATCTGTTCTAGTAGTAAGTTTATTCTTAGCGGTAACTGGTTTTCATTCGGAATCATTAAATATTTCTGTGGCGAAACAACTTTTGTCTTGGGCTATGTTGGCTCCAGATTTGCTCTTATTTTGGGCAATTTTACTTTTCAACTTTGGCGCAGTTGGCTACACATTTCTTTACCCATTAAGCGTTAATCTTAAGGGGATTTTTTAGATACTTGTCTAGTACTAGATCGGAATGGGAGAGTTAAAAAAATGGAAGACTGATAAACCTTATCGCATACTAGCGTAAATATAAATTATGAGCTTCTAAAATTAATTCTAATTGTGAATGTGTAGTTGTAATTCTATAGTGTTTAGCTTGTTATCTTCTGGTAGTTCCTAAGCTTCTAGAAAAGAAAGTGATCACTATTTCAGCTAAACTTAATATGGCCGTTACGCTAAAAGTTTAGGTAATATTTTATTCCCAGCTGCTACAGGAAACTCACGGTTGCAATTGCTGTTTCTTTTAGAATAAGATATACTTATTCTAAATAATTGGTATCTTTTTAAATACAAAATATGATACTCAAAATGAACACAGGTTTAGGCTACATGGCGGTTAAATATATATAATCTGATAATCTAAATATTTTAGATGTAGTTCCATAACTTTCAGCTTATTAATTTATTTCTGGCAGCACATCAGTCTTAAATACTCGATAGGAATGGATTAGAATAGTGAACTTCGGATTCTATATTGGAAAATGAAGCTTCATCTACTGATATAATCGTTCATCCTCCACTCTACGTGATGGCAACGTAAACTATTGCAAATTAAGCAATCTTGAGACGACACTTCATATCAGACTAGTATCTACTAACATATATATTGCTTGTGCTTTAAATTATAACTAGATTTAATGGACTGTACAATACGCATCTAAATCCTTGCCGTTAAAATGGTTAAAATTGCATTAATAAGTTATTAAATGCTTTTTTCACCTGACCCAGATCAATAAAAATAATTCAACTTGACTTTACCAAACGTATTGGTACTATATGTAATAAGGGAAAGGAGGTCATGGTTTTTGACAGCTGTATTGCTCACCTTCCAAGTTAGTTCCAACCTGTAGGGGGGCGGTGGGGGGGGGTGGAAATGGGAGCCTCGCCCCTCCCCTCCTCTTCCTTTTAACAATATAAACGCTTATATTCGACTAGGTTTATTATGGTATTTACAATCTTTAATTGCGTTCATATATTTCAGCATGTAACGTAGACAGTCTGTGGAGGGGGAACTGGTACTGTGAGGCCATTCAGATGGACGCCTCGTCTTCAAGGATTTTTTTTTTTCCAAAGTCTGTAGCACCGGGGGAATGTGATACTTATGAAGACTAGATTTCCTTTGAATGCTTCTTGGCCCAGATGATGAACATTTGCTAATGGAATGGTTGGCACAAGCGGAAAACAAAAATTGAAAAACCAGATGCTATGTATGTAGATACCGTGACAAAAATTGTTGGCATTGTTGTAGTATCTACAATAATGGAGTATTACAAATAGTAACTTTATTTTAAATGAGCTCAAGCTAGGACTTGCCTTGTTTCATTAGGTAGTGATATTTTTTATTGTGAACTTGACCTACCTATGGGTTTCAAATTTTAGTGGTAATTTATTTTAAATAACTCTTCCCTTCAACGCACATTTATAATTTTAGGAGACGTAGAAATGCTTCAGTTCAGGTTGACTTAAACCCCCTCTTAACTTCACTTCTTGCTTTAGATTGACTAATTCCTGATTCACGGGTCTTAATTAAAAACCCGTGAATAGACCATAAAGATACCCGTATCTTTAGTTTTCCTTAATATGGGTTTTTATGGAATAGTTCAAATGATGCACAGTGCGACTCTGCTATAGGAATTGGCTGGTTAAGCGGGCTTTAAGGATTTTTTTTTTAAGGCATTTTATGTATCTACATTTGCAGTCTTCTAATATTTAGCTACAGCAAAGTAGTATACTACTTTCCTAGAAAAAAATGTTCGTACTGCATAGTGTAGTAACGGCATGTGAGTGAGAAGTAAAGTTATTCTCTGACTAAATGTATTTTAATTTGCTGTCTTACATTATACATTACTAGTACATTGTAGGCTGATCAGCTATGACGGTATTTGCATATTTTAAAGCAATCTATCTATTTATTTGTCAATGCACACAGAGGAAACGTAATTGATTCCTGCACTCTTAAGAAGTTGGGATCAGACATGGGTGTCTTCTGTATGGCTTCAAAGGTCCCCCTAGTGTGCAGTACAATTACATTGCTTGTACTGTTGCTTGCCGTGTTATGGATTACAAGGCGTTGCAAGATGTACCTTGTCGTTACCATTGTCGTTGCTCGCTGGGGAAATGTTGTTGGTTAAGGGGCGACGACGATACCGAGGAAAAGTAAGATAAGGATTTCGGTACCACTGGGCGGCATTCCACAGTGGCTCTTGGAGTCAACTGGGGCTTAAAAATCGCCTTGCTGCCACTTTTAAGTTGAAGCGAAACATTATCTAATACTTGTGTACAAAAACATGAATGGTAAGACAGTTTTATTTTAGTGCATTGATCAATGCAGTTAAATATTTTAGTTAGGTATAGTAAAATGTGGGTATAGCTGGACAGTGTAGTAAAATATTAGGTACACTGGACTTGAGATTGAACATTTAGTATAAGAGTAAATCTCATAAATGATAGAAAGTGTTCATGTAGTAGGTAATGTAACAAATGTTGTAGTTATAGGAAAAAATCTATGCATTTGACACGCTGAACAGCTTTTCTTGACAAGACTTTCCTATTGGAGTAAATTGTATTTTATGCTACATGCTGGTTTTTTTTTTTTTTTTTTTTTTTTTTTTAGTTTTTGCAATAAAGTGCACTTCAACTTTGTTTTTTATTACATATAGACTTGTTGAGCTCCTCTCTTACCTCGGACGTAAATGTATGTGGGGGAAAGTTTTGCTGTCTAATGTTTACTACAGGTGGAATTATAGTTTGTGTTTATTTTACAAGTTTAGACCTTAACTACCCTATTATCACTAGTGGTCAAAGCCGGACTGAGGCCCAAATACGTGCTAATTTTTTTTTTAATATCCCTCCAAACACGCTTCGTACCACATTCATTGTATTCAGCGGGGTCAACTGATGGGCTGATATACTACTATGGGAACCCACTCGTTTCTTCCTAACCTACCGTTAGGGGCATGACAGCTGAGTGGGTAGATTCAGATTCGAAGTGCTGTGGTTCCGGGTTCGATCTCCGGTGGAGGCGGAAACAAAATGGCAGTTTCTTTCACCCTGATGCTTTTTCCTGACAGGACTTGTATGTGTCGCCTACCTCCGGAGGCTAGCATCGTCACAGCGGAACTTTATGCTATTCTCTCTGCTTTTCGTCTCCTGCTTTCTTGTTGTCAATCTTCCTTTGTAGTTGTTGTTGACTCTCAGTGCCTTCATGGCTCTCGGGTCCTTTAATCCGGTCCATCAAGTGGTCGTCGAGATTCAGCATTGGCTGTTTCTTATCTCCAGTAAATTTAAATCAGTTGAGTTTTGTTGGGTTCTCAGCCATATTGGTGTCTTTAAATGAGCGTGCGGATGCTGCCGCTAGGGAAGCTGTCCGCTCTTGTCCCATCTCCCGTAAAGGTAGTCCTTATTCCGACTTTTACCCAGTTATTCATTCCCTCATCCTTACCCGTTGGCGGGATTGGTCTTCTGTTACTGGTAATAAACTGCGTACTCTCAAGAGTTGTGTGTCCTCGTGGCCGTCCTCCTACCACCGTAACCGGCGATGGGAAACGGCTCTGGCGAGGTTGCGTATTGGCCATACTCGCTTAACTCGTGGTCACTTGATGGGGCGCCGCCCTGCTCCTTATTGTCCAAATTGCATTGTCCCTCTTACGGTCGTGTATATCCTTGTTGACTGTCCTGACTTCCGGGACGAGCGTGTCTTGTTTTCCGACCGTCCCCCGCGGTCGCTTGTCCCTTGTTAGCCTTCTTGGTGACTCGGATACTTTTGATATCGTTCGCCTTGTGCGTTTCTGTTCTCGTATTGGTATCCTTGGTGATATTTACGCCCTCTGATTATCCCGCATATTTGATGGTGCTACATAGCCTTCCCGGTTTGGTGACTTCTTTTGATAATTACTTACTTTCACCCTGATGCCCCTATTCACCTAGCAGTAAATAGGTACCCGAGAGTTAGAAAGCTGCTACGGGCTGCTTCAAGGGGGTGTATAACAAAAAGGCCTGGTCGAGGGCCGGGTCGTGGGGATGCCAAGGCCCCGAAATCATCTCAAGATAACCGTGCTTTACTGTAGTGTGGTTGGTCAATTACAAATTATAATAATATACCATTCACACACCATTCTTGTAGTGACAGGCTACCCTTAGTAGAATCTCGCTAGATGGGGAAACCCGGGTCTTGCTACCCTCTCATGATATGTGACCTCCTCTGCTCTTTCACCCCCTTGCCATCTCTCTCCCACTCCCCAGCACCACCCCTCTGAGAAAATTTGAGGCAATTGGATGACTTGGATAGGCGTCTGGCAATCGCTCAACTCGTACTCGAAGTCCATTCCATCCAGCGGTCGACACCAAAGACCCATTCATTAATTTTAACAGGCTGTTCATTCGAAACAGGAATTTTCTCAAATATAAACTTATATCATATTGTGCACATGTAGGCATAGGTTAGGTTAGGTGTTTAGATTCTGTTGGCGATTATTTGTAGTACGTGGGTGAAGCATTTATAGCGTTGCGGTTCGAACAAAATTAGTCGGTGAATCACTTGTTCCGGAAGTGTTCGAACGTCAGCAGTTTGAGTTGCAGCCCGTCCTCCAAACAAAGATCCAAAAGTGATTCCATGCACCCGCCAAACCCCCTGTTTATGAATGAAAAGCGGTTTACACACGACTCACAACTGTTGACGTTCGAACATATCCGGAACAAGTGCTTCACTGACTAAATTTCTTCGAATCACAACGCTATAAATGCTTCACCACGTACTACAAATACAAATAATCGCCAACAGAACCTAAACACCTAACCTAACCTATCCTATGCCTATATATGCACAATATGCCAATATATTATAATAATTTATACTTTAGAAAATTCCCGTTTTGAATGAACAGCATGTTAAAATTTATGAATGCATCTGTGGGGTTGACCGCTGGATGTAATGGACTTGAGTCGAGGACGGGTTGTGTGTGTAAAGTTTTTCATTCATAAACGGGGTTTGGCGGATGAACGGAATCACTTTTGGCCTTTGAGGACGGGCTGAATCGCCAGAACTCCGGTTCGTCACCACATTGCTTCAAAATTTATTTCATCCTTGATGCATCACGCCATTATTTGTCTCCCCCCTTCCCCCCCGTGTCTTCCTTTCCCCGACTTTTCTTTTTTTTTCTGTATGGGGCAATATAAACAGAATTTACTTAAGCAATGAAAATGTGGCGTGGGGTAAATAGCGGGAGAAATCACCTAAACTCTACGGAGAGAGAGAAACGACGCAGCCTCTGATTTCATTTGACTCCATGACTTCACTGGAGGGTGCGGCCTTGTGGTGATTTACTTTACGGGGACGAGGCGTGGCCGCGGACAGCGTCTGTGGCTTCTGCTCCAGTCTCCTGTGATGGTACACGAGGAAAATGCGTACAATTTGCTTTGTCACCCATATTTCGCCGTGCATGGAGAACCATACATTCTCTATTATTCCTTCATCTGGTTGATGAGCCTATATACCCAGCGTCTACAGCTCCTTGTAGCAATGCTTCGTTGATGGGGTGGGAATGGAGATAAAACGGAAAGTTGTGTGTGGCTCACCTGAATCAATTGCCTTGTCTGGCTAGCTCGCCTGGTTAGGCATTGGGTAAAATGAACAGTAAGAGATTAGTGTTTTTAGTCGCGGGGCTACTATTCGGGCCCTTCAATGGTTACTTGAGTGTACTGTCGGTTATCCCTGAGATTACCTGTGCTTGTCCGTCCACTTGTTGTTCTGCGGTGGTTGGAGGTACAGGGCAGTAGAGTCGAATTTGATTACTTGTCTTCTTCCCAATACGTTTCTTCTAAACACACTTGTGGGGTGGGCGACCAGGCCCAAAAGTCGGACTGTTATGGAAGATCGTGCTCCATAACTCGGTTGTAGCGGGCCTAAACATGGCATCTTTGGTTCTCGCTACTGTTCCCCTCCGTCCCTAGCTGCTGCTTTGGCAGATTCGACTTAGGTTCCAATCACTGGGGACTGTCACCTGGCGAGGCTGCCCAGAGCTGTTACAACTGCGCGTCCCTCACCCCAAGCCTTGGACTGAACTCCCCCCCTCCACTCTTGTTCAGAGCCGTAACTGATTCATTACCGCCTTGCAGAGGAGCATTTTGATGAGCTCTTCACTTCTGGAATAGATCGTAAAGGTACACCGTTGTCTCGCATTAACACTTCTTCCTGCATTACTTTTTTTGTCCCCTTCATTTAGTAAGTTTACATAGATTGGCGTTTTTTTTTACCACCAAAACGGCAACCATTTCACATTATCTTTCCCCCTCGCTTCTTCCTCTTTCCCCTTCACCCTTGGCAGTTTAACACGGCAGACTTGAAACTCTCTGCAACCTTCAGCTATTACCTGCAGGTAGTTTTCCTGTCCCCTAATGTTTACTATTTTCGTGTAACCTTAACTGACGCTGACCTCCGCTCCATCCATCGCTGTTCCTCATACGGTGAGGTCTTCGGTGTTTGATGGAAGAGATTGCCCCTTAAAATCTGAACTTAATCGTCCACATGTTTGTGGAATGTTCCCGGTTGTCAGGCTTTCTCCTGATAATTCCTCCTCCCTTCCGTTGTCAGGATGATCGTACGTCTCTCCTAACGTCCTCCGGGTTACTAGACCCTCGATACTACCCCTTGGTGAATCTGATTTCTTTGTCGCTCGCCTTTTGTCCTTTAGCAGACAGTAACGCAAAATAGCTTGGATGAAATTTACACCCAATCCGCACATAAGAAAAGTAACTTTATTTTCAGATGATTGGTTTGGTCTCGGTCCTTTTGTAATCATATCCCGAGTGACATTTTAGTGCCTTATGATTATCCCGCAACACAAATGCAAACAGCATAGCCTACACAACTTGGTGACTTCTTTTATAACTACATTGATCTGCAAACAGTTGTGCTCTACCTCGTAGAATGTCTATATTTTCATGATAGGAAATTTGACTTGAACAATGTTCCCTTTAGTCTTGTGTGTCGGTAAAATCCTATAAATCAGATTGCTTTTTCTTTGCTAGATTTGTTTTTTTAAGCTCTTATTGGTATGCTATTTAGAAACTAATGAATATTAAGATAGACGGTGCTAGTTACAGTTTTCTGAGTAGGCGCCATCTTTTGACAATTTGCAACCACGAAATTCGTATAGTAGAGGAAGTTACAGAACTGTAGTTACTAGCTAATACATCGTACCCAGTCTCAGTCCACTCAGTTCATTAAACCAACATCGTGATCCTCCCGCCCCAAGAGAGACTAACTACACTACATCTAGTGTAACGGTGTGGACGGGTTTGGAATGATCATGGCCGTTTGTTGTTGTTGTTGTTTTAGATTCATCTACTCGGAACAAAAGTTCCAAGTAGCACGGGCTATGGTGAGCCCGTAGTGGACTTACCTGGCACAGGAGCGGGGCTGTAACTCTGATTGTGGCCGACTGAAGGTATCTGTTGAAGGAGAGGTGGAGAAGAGAGGTGAAGGAAGATGGAGAGCGGGGAGGGGAATGAGGAGAGGGGCGGGGGGGGGGGGGGGGGGAAGAGGTCTTCTGGATGAACGCTTCTCAGTAGCGTTCCAACACTGGTGAGAGAAGGACGTGATTTGGCGATTCTCCTGTCTGTGTCACCCATTTTTTGCCTCCCCCCCCCCCCCCGCCGCTTCCCTCCTGATCTACGCACAAGCAGGTACTACCATATGCATACGCAGTCCTACAAATTGGGGCGGCATTTTAGGCTGTGTGATTATAGCTTAAAAAAGCCAAATTTACGAGAGTTGTGCATAGCTGTATAAATGTTTCGATATTTTTTATACGAAACTTAGGGAACAACTTTTTAGCAAACGAATATTTTCTTTATTTTGTGATCTTTAATAGTGTCAATTAAACAGATAACTAAAGTTATAAAATTTAACCATGGGGTTTAAGCCTCTTGTTAACCTCTGGAGTGTTAAATTAAGCCGTGACTTGTGTTTACCGACCAGTCAATAATTATATTTTATCCTGGAAAATTGACCAGTACTGAAGAAAACTGACATCAGCTGGAGACACCTAGTGTCTGTAATTCTACAATAAACCTATTGAGTGACTTGAATTCGAGAAATAATAAATTCTGAATTTTTTGTTATATATTATCGTGTGAATTTTTCTCTTACATGGGAGTTAATAAAATCCTTAAACATTTCACCTTATTTATGTGTACGTTTAGACAAGTCTGTTGGTTGAAATAGGAATACAAAAAATGTATTTTTGTACGCTATGAAATAGGTATAATGACAAAAAAATACATTGCCATAGTAACTTGCATTTAGCTAAACACGTGGAGAATTAATAAACCACACTGAAATGTATTTAATTTTCTACACATGAATACAAAACTGTTAATAAACGGAAAGTTAAGAGATAACACAAGTTCGATGCAATAACGGATAGAGTTCTAAGTATAACATGGAATTATAACATCCATGTGTCATCTAATATGTGCTGCGTCTAATGCGGCCCATGTGGTTATATCTATCATAGGCAGACAATGAGTCACAATAACGTGGCTGAAGATATGAAGATTAAACCACAGGCAACGACGCCGTTTCAGTCTGCCCTGGACCATTATCAAGTAGATTGTTCTGGACCATTATCACAATCGACTTGATAATGGTCCATGCAGGACGGACCGAAACGTCGTCGTATCCTCATCTTCTGGTGTGTGGTTTAGTCTCCAGAGGCTACATTTATTACATCTTGCGTCTAAAAATGGTTATTGACACAGGTTGTGAACGTCATCTGACAGGTGGTGGAACTTCTGGAGGAACACGTGGAGCGTCTGGTGGAACTTCTGGAGGAACAAGTGGAGCGTCTGGAGGAACATCTGGAAGAACACGTGAAGCGTCTGGAGGAACACGTAGAGTGTGCTGAACGATGATAGGTCGGCCGGCATGGGTGGATCGGGTTTGGAAGGACTTCATCAAGAAGGAATTCATTCCTGTCAAGATCCTCTTTTTCCTCTTGTTTGGAGGTGAGTCCATTATTATGTATATTTTTACATGTATTGTAATGTTTCAATTTATTTGATTAAATTACCTTGATATGAAGGTGACCATTTTTTTATGTGCACTATTATGCATGTGTGTTGTTGAGAATGACGATGAATGAATGACATTATAGGAAAAGATGATTATATATATATATATAATATATATATAATTGTGTGTGTGTATTCACCTAGTTGTGCTTGCGGGAGTTGAGCTCTGGCTCTTTCGGCCCGCCTCTCAACTGTCAACTTTTTCACACACACACACACACACACACACACACACACACACACACACACACACACACACACACACACACACACACACACACACACACACACACACACAAACACACACACACACACACACACAGGATGTGGAAGCAAACTCTATTCATAATTTTAAAATTAGGTATGATAGGGAAATGGGACAGGAGTCATTGCTGTAAACAACCGATGGCTGGAAAGGCGGGATCCAAGAGACAATGCTCGATCCTGCAAACACAAATAGGTGAATACACACACACACACACACACACACACACACACACACACACACACACACACACACACACACACACACACACACACACACACACACACACACACACAATCTTGTATACCACATATGTAAGACCTATCCTTGAGTATGCGGCCCCAGCATGGAACCCATACCTTGTCAAGCACAAAGCGAAGCTTGAAAATTTCAGAGGTATGCCACTAGGCTAATCCCAGAGCTAAGAAGCATGAGTTACGAAGGCTGAATGAAATGCACCTCGCGACACTGGAAGACAGAAGAGTAAGGGGAGGCATGATCACTACCTACAAAATTCTCTGAGGAATTGACAGGGTAGATAAAGATAAACTATTTAACACGGGTAGTACGTGAACAAGGGAACACAGGTGGAAACTGAGTACCCAAATGACCCACAGGGACGTTAGAAAAAACTTTTTCAGTGTCAGAGTAGTTAACAGGTGGAATGTATTTGGCAGTGATGTGGTGGAGGCTGACTCCATACACAGTTTCAAATGTAGATATGACAGAGCCAGTAGGCTTAGGAATCTGTACACCAGTATTGACTGTTGAGAGGCGGGACCAAAGAGCCAGAGCTCGACCCCTGCAAGCACAAATAGGTGAGAACAGAGAGGAAGCAGCCCGTAACAGCTGGCTAACTCCCAGGTACATATTTACTGCTAGGTAACAGGGGCATCAGTGAAAGAAACTCTGCGCATTTGTTTTCGCACCGCCAGGGATCGATCCCCAGGCCACAGAACTACGAATCCAGAACGCTGTGTGCGCGCGCCTGCGTGTGCGTTTGTGTGCGTGCACACTAAGTGAACCTGAGCGTTTTGGCTCCGGATTTTGTGATGACCTCCATAACCCGTATGTTAAATTAGGCTCGTTTTTCATTATTTTACATTTGCTTTTTTTAAATTGGAAAAACCACTTAGACCATCTTGCAGACAGCTTCTGTTACGCTGTCTCGTATCAAGTGCATAAGAATTAAGGAAACTGCAGAAGGCGTATTGGGGACAATGTTAGGTAGCTCCTTGTTTATATCCACCCAGATTCATTCATATACTATATATGTTTAATCTACGCTTCGTATATTTTCCCATCATCTGTGAACATTATAATGGCGAAATAGCAACCGGTTCTCAGGCTAGGCTCGTGCAGGCTGCGACCGACCCCAAAGACGCAGTAATGATACTATGCGTTAAAAACTGGCATTTCTTAAATATAAAATATTATCATAATATATTAGAATTTCGTGTATAGTTAAATCGAAGTTAGGCGTTTAGGTTCTGTTGGCAATTATTTGTAGTACGTGGGGTAAAGGATTTACAAAGTTGCGATTCGAACAGAGGTCGTCATTGAAGCACTGTTCAACAAATGTTCGAACATTATCAGCAGTGAGTTGTGTGTAAAGTGTTTTTCATTAAAAAACTCTACCCGTTCTCATTAACAGATGCTCGTTAATCCAGCCGCCAAACTCCCCCCGTTATAAATTAAAAAAAAAGCGCTTGATATTCAAAAATTTCTCGAACAATGCTTGCTGGTGATCTCTGTTCGAAGCACAACTCTGTAAATTCTCTCCAAAGAAAGACTCAAAAGTGATTCCTTGCATCAGCCCGTCCTCCAAACAAGGACCCCCAAAAGTGATTCCGTGCATACGCCAGACCCCCTGTTTATGAACGAAAAATGGTTTACACACGACTCACAAAAGTGTAAGCTGTTGAAGTTCGAACACTTCTGGAACGAATTTTGACGAATTGACGAATTTTGTTCGAACCACAACGCTGTAAATGCTTCACCCACGTACTACAAATAATCGCCAACAGAATCTAAACACCTAACCTAACCTATGCCTATATATGCACAATATGCTAATATATTATAATATTATTAATTTATATTTGAGATAATTCCTGTTTTGAATGAACAGCCTGTAGAAATTTATGACTGCGTCTGTGGGGTCGACCGCTGGATGTAATGGCCTTGAGTTGAGAACGGGTTGAAATTCTTCACCCACGTACTTCAAATGCAAATAATTGTTGGCACCTAAATATCTAATCTAATCAAGCCTAACTATATATTGCATTCTAATATAAAATTATATTCATATATGAGAACAAACCTATTTTTAATACACAATTCGTTAAAATTGACGAATGCGTCTTGGGAAGGGGGGGTGTCGGCCGCTGCTTTATCGAGCCTGGCCTGAGGACAACTTTAAGGAAAATATGACAACTTAAACATAAAGGAATGTCAAAAGCGCACTAGGCACAAAGTATTTAGCCCTTACTCCCTTAGTCACTGATATGATAGGTAAGCACTGGGTTTAGGGAGTGGAACAACTCTTGAAATCAACTATAGGTAAACCATCCTCTTCCCTGTTATGGCCTGGAGCATCCCAGCGTATACCCACAATTATACATCACGCACTCAGCTGACCTTCCACCACGCATCTATACCTTCATTGTATTGCAAGTCCCTCAGATATTTAACAATGCCCTTGGAATAACACAAAAATATACCTCTTCCATTATGTAGTCAAATTGAAGGGTATACCCATTTCCGTATCAAAAGAATATTACGAAAATTTTCAGAACATGACACAAGGCATGAGGGAGGACGAACTGGTTAAGAAAAAGACTTTTTTTTTACCATGAACGCGGCCGTACATTTACACATTGCTAACCAGCATGTAATATTGAAAAATGCAAGACCATGCAAGTAAGCAAAGGCAAGAAAATCACGCGGGGCATAACAATGCCCATCACAACTGGATAACATTACAAAGCCAACATCACTATGCAGCAGATTGATGAAGAAAATGACCAAGGAGTCAGAATCCACCAGTCATTGAAAGTTGCACAGCAAGTGGGAGCTGCAGTAAAAGAAGCCAACCAAATCCTACGAAGAGTTAAACAAACCTTTGACTTCAAGGAAAAAAAAGTAGTTATCCAACTATTCAAATCTCTGGTGCGTATACGTACTGAAGTACGTACACTTGGACTACTGTATCCAAGCATCGATACCTCATCTTCAGAAAGGCATATCTGCTTTGGAGAAAGTTGAACAGCGCGACAAAAATCATCCCAGAACTAAGCCAACTCTCACACCAGGAACGGTTGAGGGCTTCAGTGCTAACAACACTGCAGACCAAACATAACAGGGCTCGTCTTATGGAAACTTGTTACATACTGAACAAGTTGGAGACATTAAGCCAGACCACTTCATTAAAAGATTAGATACAAGGGGCAACAGCTTCGAGCTCAACAAGAAATAATGTAGGACAGAAAACAGGAGGAACTTTTTTCACCCACAAGGTTGAACTCGTGGAACTGCCTACCTGCAGAAGCCATAAATGCCAAGACATTATGGCAGTTTAAAGTACATCAGGAAAAGGGCGGGGGGGATCTTTTGAAAAGCCGTCGGCTTCCTGTCTCCATCGAGGCCACTAGAGAATGGTGTTCCATAAGTAAATTGAAGTGAATATTAGCTTTCATCTGTCTTACATAGAGTTAGGGATCTGTTCTGTATATGGTGCAGTTGGTTAATGTTTACTCGACCACATAATATGATTGATGTGTGTTCACAAACGTAAATTGGAATTCTAATTCTAATTATATAATATGACAGTTTAAGAAAAAATAGAGAGCTACTATAGAATAGGGAGTTATTGAGCAGTACTCAACCACAGAGGTGAGGACAAGTTGACTGGAGATTTCAACGGGACTGAAGCAGCAACCTTTGTCTCCGGCCGGTGGTGGAAATACCACGTTAGAACTTGTTTTACCATGTATCTTTGTGTGACCATGGCTTCTTATCACACGAACACTTTGGGGGCCGGTTCAATGCTCTATTTACTGTCGACTCTAGTCACTAGCTCAAACATATATACGATCCCTCACTAAATACTTACCCTGTTTTGGCTTTCGATCGCATTTTTTTTAAATATATAAAGATTAGACTATTGAATTGATTATGTATTTCATCCATACCCATCCTGTAGGTGATAAATAAAAAAACATAAGAGACACATAATAGGCTCGGGAACTGAATCCTAAAATTTATTTAGCTGGATCACAACAATCTTTGCTAAGCAGTTTACAATTGTGGTGACCTTTGTGGTGAGCACAAGACAAAAAGCGCAAATATATTTATATATTTTATGCGAACACGCCTGAATGGTCCCTAGGACTATATGCGACTGAAAATATATTTTTATGTTCACATATTTTTATATATTTTTTGTTTACTGCCATTTCATATCCTCCAGCTGCACGGTGTTCCCGCCGAGATGACACTGCCTGAAGTGTTTTAAAACATCTGCGTTACCAAATGATCAATGAGCGTTTTTCTGAAGTTGTTAATTTGGCTGCCAATACAAAAGTTCCTCTAATAGCCGACGGGGGCAGGAAGCCGGCTGTCTGTCAAATATACCTCCGTGCAGACAGTAAGTCACAACAACGTGGCTGAAAATTTAGACATCCAGCCCAAACATCTGAAAATAAAGGAAATGACGACTTTTCGGTCCGTCGTTACCACGAGGTTACTTGAGATGGTTTCGGGTCTTAGCGTCCCCACGGCCCGGTCCTCGACCAGGCCTCCTCGTTGCTGGACTGGTCAACCAGGCTGTTGGCCACGGCTGTTCGCAGCCTGACGTAGTCACAGCCTGGTTGGTCAGGTATCCTTTGGAGGTGTTTATCAAGTTCTCTCTTGAACACTGTGAGGGGTCGGCCAGTTATGCCCCTTATGTGTAGTGGAAGCGTGTTGAACAGTCTCGGGCCTCTGATGTTGATAGAGTTCCCTCTCAGAGTACCTGTTGCACCTCTCCTCTTCAACGGGGGTATTCTACACATCCTGCCATGCCTTCTGGTCTCATGTACTCACCTAATTATACTTGCGGGGGTTGAGCGCTGGCTCTTCGGTCCCGCCTCTCAGCTGTCAATCAACTGATGTACAGGTTCCTGAGCCTACTGGGCTCTTATCATATCTACACTTGAAACTGTGCATGGAGTCAGCCTCCGCCACATCACTTCCTAATGCATTCCATATGTCAACCACTCTGACACTAAAAAAGTTCTTTCTAACATCTCTGTGGCTCATTTGGGCACTCAATTTCCACCTGTGTCCCTAGTGCGTGTGCCCCTTGTGTTAAATAGCCTGTCTTCATCTATCCTATCAATTCCTTTGAGAATCTTGTATGTGGTGATCATGTCCCCCCTAACTTCTGTCTTCTAGCGACGTGAGGTTTAATTCCCGTAGCCTCGCCTCGTAGCTCATACCTCTCAGTTCGGATACTAGTCTGGTGGCAAACCTCTGAACCTTCTCTAGTTTAGTCTTATGCTTGACTAGATATAGACTCCATGCTGGAGCTGCATACTCCAGGATTGGTCTGACATATGTGGTATACAAAGTTCTGAATGATTCCTTACACAAGTTTCTAAAGGCTGTTCTTAAGATTGGCCAGCCTGACATATGTCGTTGATGTTATCCTCTTGATATGTCATGGATTTAGCGGACAGGTCTGGCATGATATCAACCCCCAAGTCTCTCTCTGACTCTTGAAGAATTTCATCTCCCAAATAATACCTTGTATTTGGCCTCCTAATCCTTATACCTATTTTCGTTACATTACATTTGCTTGGGTTAAACTCTAACAACCATTTGTTCGACCATTCCTTCAGTTTGTCGAGTGGTGTCATGTGGTGTTATTTGTGTGTGCAGGTTTGGGATCAGCCCCTCTACTATTTTCCACGGGTAAATTATTACGTATCTTTCTCCACCAGCGTTCATGAGAATACAGATCTGGGCATTTTAGTCGGTCCCAACAGTTTAAATCTTTTACTGAGTGGATTCTAGCAGTAAAGGATCTCTGCACGCTCTCCAGGTCAGCAATTTCTGCAGCTTTGAAATGGCTGTCATTGTGCAACAGTATTCCACTCTAAAGAGCGCTAGCGTCTTGAAAAGTATCATCATCGGTATAGAATCTCTAGTGTGGAAGGTTCTTGTTATCCAACCTGTCATTTTTTCTTCTTCATTATTCTTCGGCTATTTTATTGTGTTCTTTAAAGGTAAGGTCTTCCGACATGAATACACCCAAATCCTTTACATTGCATTTTCGTTCTCTGTTATGATTTGACTGCGTTTTATATGTGGTTTCCGTTTTTATATTTTCATTTTTTCCGTAGCGCATGAATTGGAACTTCATTAAACACCATATTATTTTCTGTAGCACATAAAAAGACCTGATTTACATCTGATTAGAGGTTTGCTGTGTCCTCTATGTTATCTACTCTCATAAAAATCTTAGTGTCATCTGCAAAGGAAGATACAGTATTATAGATTGTGTCCTTGTCCATGTCCGATATGAAGATGAGAAATAGTACTGGATACATAATGGTCGTGGACCATTATGAGATGTGTAATGAGAGTGCAAAAGAAAGTCAATATATAAGAAGAGAAGATTGAAGTATATCATGGCAGTTAGTAGGAATATAGAAAAGAAAATTGCAGAAGGCTTAATGTTAAAGAACAAGAGATAAAATAGACACAAAGGTAATAGCAACAATAGAAAAAGAACCTAATATGGCTAAAGATAAAACATGACGTTTCTTAAGAAGGTAAGTTCAGTTCATTTATTATGCACCCCATACAAATCTTGTGGGCGGTAATGGAAAGGGTTACAGAGGCACATGTTATATATATATATATATATATATATATATATATATATATATATATATATATATATAATAATTGACGATCACTAAACACTGATCATTTATATGCGGAAAAACCACAAAGAAATGTGAAAGAGAGATGAACGTTTCGGCTTTAACAGGCCGAAACGTTCATCTCTCTTTCACATTTCTTTGTGGGTTTTCCGCACACACACACACACACATATATATATATATATATATATAATATATATATATATATATATATATATATATATATATATATATATATATATATATATATATATATATATATATATATATATATGTGTGTGTGTGTGTGCGGAAAACCCACAAAGAAATGTGAAAGAGAGATGAACGTTTCGGCTTTAACAGGCCGAAACGTTCATCTCTCTTTCACATTTCTTTGTGGGTTTTCCGCACACACACACACACACATATATATATATATATATATATATATATATATATATATATATATATATATATATATATATATATATATATATATATATATAATATTTACATTTACATACATACAAGAGCTGTTACATTCTTGTACAGCCACTAGTACGTGTAGCGTTTCTGGCAAGTCCTTAATCCTATGTTCCCTGGAATATGACCCCCGCGAAGAATCGTTACAACCAAGTACCCATTTTACTGCTGAGTTAAACAGAGGCTACAGTTAAAGATTTTCGCCCAGTAAATCCTCCCCAGCAAGCGTCTTACCACTGCGCCACGGAGACTGCTATATATAACTGAACTGTGGAGTTCAGGGACTGAACCCCACAACGCATTTAACTGAGCAAGTTACAGTCTTGATGAGCTACTTAACAATATCGATGTACATCGTGACATCAACAATGGGTTTTGAGACCGACCACAAGTACAGGTTTCTAAATTTAAGGAACTGACATATGCGGAGAGCTAGTGACACAATTGATATGTTTATTCTGCTTTTCATCACGTGTTAATTTTCGTGATACACACTCACACATTTTATATATATATATATATATATATATATATATATATATATATATATATATATATATATATATATATATATATATATATATATATATATATATATATATATGTGTGTGTGTGTGTAATTTTACTTACATGAGACGCCTTGTTACCAGATTCGAGTCTACAGATTTGATGGCAACAGCATTCTGTTATCAGCACACAGCTAACATAATAGCGAGTGACTTGTTTGAAAACTGGGTTCGATGTTCCTTGAGAAACCACAAAATAGTGACAGAAATGTATACTCGCTTTGGCTATGCTGGCGGTGCTAGTTTTTTGTTGTGGTGGGTAGTTGGGCTGGTTTCTTGAGGGAGATCCCCACCAGCCATTATGGGACATGCTCGCTTCACGGGGGTTGGCAAGTTGCCAAGCATTAGCTCCTTCCTCAACCTGCCTTCCCCGCTAACCCCTCTCCCTCTTCACTCTCTCCCTCCATCCTCAGGCTTCTTTATGGGAATTCCATTATCCACAGGAATTCTCCATCCTTGCACGTTTTCTCCAACCACTTGGGCTGGGCGGTAGAGCGACGATCTTGTTTCATGCAGGTCGGCTTTCAATCCCCGACCGTCCAAGTGGTTGGGCACCATTCCTTTTCCCCGTCCGTCCCATCCCAAATCCCTTCTAAGTGTTAAATATTCGTAATGGCTTGGCGATTACTCTTGATAATTCCTTCCTTCCCTCTACTTTGGTTCTTCACACCACTCCCTCCGGTATCTTCCTCGTTTCCTCCCTCTGGTATCCTTCTTCCTCTCAGGCAGACGCATCTTTCTCCGTATAAGGGCGTGTCTACTCGTGGACAAAACGTATTTGCCTATTAGGTTATTACTAAGCAGCCTGGAGCATCGCAGCGTATTCAAAGCCACGATGTACGTCATCACGCACTCAGCTGACCTGCATGCATCTATACCTTCAATATACTGAAATTCACCCACATATTCAACATTGGCCTCGGAAAACATGAATATATACCACATCCATCATGAACTAAAATTCAAAGGAATAATGCATCACGTCATAACACGAGAGGGGTGCAACAATGTAGTAATCTGTGAAGATTAGCAAATAGAAGGGTGTGTAAAGCTCTCAATATTTATTCAAGCAATAAAAAATGTGCAGCTTGACATGGGACGCTATTTAAGTAGCATCCCATGTTACTTAACGACTAGAGTCCTTGTAGCCTTTACTAGACTGGGCCAAAACGCTCACAGTGAAGGGAACCCTAGAAGAAACATTACCCGAACCTCTGTCTTAAACTCTCGAGAACCTCACGTCGGTATCCAATAGTATTTCCACCCATGACATCGTGAGTTTAAACATATCGACTTGGACAATCGCGAAGTTTCCGGTTCACAGTTTATATGGCATAGACGCGGAAGGTGGAATACCATTATTTATCGTCGTGGTCCTCTAGGAAAAGCACTCTTAAGTCTTTCAATGTGAGTAGTCTGACTCATTATGCGAGGGGCTGGACCAGCATCTTGATAAGCCAACCTTGTATAGGGGCTCAAGTTGAACAATTACAAGAATGGGCAACTCATTTCAACACGAAAAGTATCAGGCTATCCATTACCCACGTAGTCACTAAGCTGAATTCTCAACTGCAGGACAATCCTTCAATATCAATTATTGGTTATATTCCAATAATTGTGTTTGGTGTATTAATGGCCAGATGATGTCCAGATATATGGAGAAGACGTTGTTTTGTCTAACTGAAAAAGTAAAATATATGGCTAGGCTAGAATAGGCCAGGTCAGTTTAATTTAGCTTGGCTTAACCTAAGTTAGGTTAGGCTAGATTCAGTTTGGCTCGGCTCTTTAAAGCTCTTGCGTGATCGCTCAATTAACATTCCTTTTTCTCACATTTTCTAAATAAATTGAGGCAGGCGTAGGGTAATAAGATACATATCCACTGATGTATTATCAAAGAGATACAATCTTTTACATACTCAAAGTAATGGGAAGGAATTCAAATAGCTAGAACAAGAATCAACCACTGTCAAGACAAAGAAATTGTATGAGCTGGACAAATGGATGAGTATTTGACCAGTTATCACAGCTTCTAACCTGTTTTGTTTTATTCGTAACACCCGTAGATGATAAGATGATAATTTTGTTAGTCCTGTGAACAGTGAATGAGCACAGAGGAGTTTATGGGTAACAATTGCATATGTTCAATGATGCATAGAGTGATTCCTGGAATTAGATAAAAAAAAATAGAAACTACGATAGCCTACCAGTATTTCGCTGAATCAGTGGTGGATTTCAAAGTTTTCTATTTTTTTTGTGAAAGAGCTAGCTCAATATATATATATATTTTGGTTATTCCTTAACCAATAATTTGCAATAACTCTCCATATAAATTATATTAATGGGGGTGGTAGAAGATAATATGCAAGGTTATACGTGAAAACTATACAAACCTTTCTCGAAAGCCGTATGATCTCATCTTTAATCAGGCTAAGGGCCCTCGCCAATACAACGAGGTGGTTCTCCCTAAAATAAATTCATTACATTTCGTACCGCTTCAGTACAAAGTCACTGTTGCTTAAAACCCCTTCAGTATGATGTTCCTGCTTCACACAACTTCAATATGACACTTTTGCTTCACACCGCACCAATATATAGGTTCGGTACCAGTTCTTCGTGTGATGCATCTCTGCCACAACCTGTCCTCACACTTAACGAATCGTAATTTTTACGCTATCGGTCACAACGTTAAAATTCCCGTGGTTTAGTGAAATTCACAACACCGTAATATTGACGTATTATTGGAATATTGAGCATCAACCTCGGTATGTTAGGAGTGTTGCCTAGGTTAGTACGGTTCTGATGGGCCGCAAATACGCGTAAACAGGACATATTTTCTATAAACGTAATTGACTAATTAATTCTAACTAGTATTTTTATCTATAAAATAGAGTATAAGATTGGAGGATCGGCTTCTAGATAGAATCCCAGCGACTCCTATGAAGTATGAAATGTGAGTTTAATTGTCTACTGTACTACCGCCCACAAGATGGGTATAGGGTGCATAATAAATGAACTAAACTAACTACTGTGTTAAAACAGATTTTACGGTTGGTATCGATGTTGTTTCAACGTCGATAACGTTGACTGAATTTTACTAGAGCATCTTTTGTCCACTGGGCTGCCCGTCTTCCTAAGGTTTCCCAACGTCAAGAAACCGATCAAATTAGTGCCCTCTTTTAACCTTGTAACGGGGGGTGGGGGGAAATAGCTCTATCTTGTCCATTATTCCACCCCCCCAGTTAACTAACGAGGCCGGGGGAAACAGCTCTCTCTAGTCCGTTATCCCGTCCTCAGTTAGCTAACTATTCTAGAGCACTCCCAGAGTTCCTAAGGCAACCTCTCTGGTTCAACACCTTGTAACCTAGGTATTCGACTACCTAGGTGCTAAGACTACAAGGCGCCGTCACTTGATCAGTTACCCGAAACTCTAGAGAGAACTCTAGAATACATAATCATTGCCACAAACGTATAAGAGGAAACGGAAGGAAAGAAATGAATAGTGAAGTAATTAGTGAGGGTTTGGGGTGAGAGGGAGAGAGGTGGGAGGAGCGAGGAGGGTCATTAGTTGAAAGTGAGAGTTTAGAGAGGGGTGGAGGGAGAGGTGTAGATAGGTAGAAGGAGAAGAGTAGATAGTAGAAGTAGACTAGTAGATAGTAGAAGACGAAATGCTGCCACCATCCATTCATGATCATTACATACAAGACAAGGAATGGAACTTGTCTGTATCACAATATTCACCAAAGATGTTATCAAGAGATCATTATTAGTATGGTCCCATCTTTATCATGTACTCATTCTAAACCATGAAACCAGTAACCACAGAGGCTTTCTCACCTCAACTCAACTCTCTAGGGAACATAGTGAAAGACCATTTAAATAATAAATTCAACAATTATATTTTTCATGATAAGTATCATAACTTAAGCAATCCAATTAAAATGTTAACGATTAATATTCAAAGTGAGTCATCCTCCAAGAATCTGAGAGCACTACAATTGACTGCCCCTGATCATCACACAACACTTGTAAAACACGACCAAGTCACCTTACTGCTCAACTCACCAAGTGTCTCTGCCTATAGCTGGATAGAGGGGGGGGGGGTCTGTAGCTTGACAGAGACTGTCTCGCCCCTGCCGGCCGACAGCCTCCCTGCTAGGGACGTCTTCTCTGCTCTGCTGACTGCCGTTCTGTCTGTTAATGCTTAATGCTTAATGCTCAATATCGAAAGCTCTCCGAGTATATATTGGGGACCCTAGTACTAACTCCGCCCATAAGTAGATAGCCTCCGGCTCTCTACCAAGCCACTCCTTAAACGTCGGCATGTTTGAAGGCTAACAGGCTACAATTATAAGCTTAGCGGAAGCAAGGTGAAATTCTCATGATCTGACCTCAGGTCACTTGAGGTCATTAACGCTTTGAGGTGTGAGATCTCAGGCCGACAACCTGGCGCCTCTCAGATCCTTGTCTGTGACTCATGTACTCCATGTATGTATTAAACTAAACCAAACACTTTTACAGTGTTACAACCTACCAGAGGACCCAAAACAGAAAACGGGACCGTACGTCACTTTCGCCAGCCGCGTTCATTTGCTAGTACGGCAATTTTTGACCTTGTGTAACGCATGCGATCGAAAAGCGACGTTCTTTGTAGGACAGGTTGCACTGAGAGGGAGAATGGGAAGGGAGAAACAATGTGGGTTAGGAACGAAGGGAGAGAATGAGAGGGAGTGAGAGGGGCAGGCAAAAAGAGGGAGAGGAGCAGAGAGAACGGAAGGGAGAGGGCAAGAGTAAACAGGAGGGAGGGATGCACAAGGACACGGGAGAGACAGAGTTTAGTTTAGTTCATTTATTATGCACCCCATACCCATCTTGTGGGCAGAGACAGACAGACTCCGACCGACCACCGCCGGAAATACCATCTAATAATCTATAATACTAAAACTAAATGGTTGTTTTGTCTGTTCAACCAGTTTTAGCATTTAATGAACCTCAATTTCGGTGTTGTGGCATCAGTGGCCTCTTTGTTACAATGATAGGAACTATTAATCAGGCTGTTAATAGAGCTTATAGGGCTACTATATATTAGGTACTCACGATAGAATATAGGAGCCAGAAATAAACAGTTTTGTTGGGGGACAGTTCACTACTCCTCCCCAAGGTCGAACTACACTTCAGGCTTGTATCGAGTTCTCCCCCCCCCCCCTCCCTACCCAAGGTTGACCCCCCCCCATCCCCACCCAAGGTTGAACTGTTAACCGTTCCCAGGATGCAACCACACAACAGTCGTCGAAATAACTCCTGGGCACCTATTTACTGCAAGATGAATAGAGACATGAGATAAAAGGAATCATGCCCACCCAATTCTGCAACCCGTCCTCTCCAGACACATTCATCAATTTTAACATGCTGAGTATTAAAAATAAACAAGGGGTTTGGCTGCTGGATTAACGAACTTGGATCTTTGTATGCAAGGACGGGCTGAATTCTGTCCCGCCTGGGATTCCAGATTGTGCAACCCGCAGCCCGTCCTCCAAACAAAGACCCAAAACTGATTCCATGCACCCGCCAAATCTCCTGTATATGAATAAAAATCGGTTTACTCACAACTGATGACGTTCGAACACTTCCGGAACAACGACTGACGAATTTTGTTGGAACCCCAACGCTATAAATCCAACCCGTCCTCGACTCAAGTCCATTACATTCAGCGGTCAACCCCACAGACGCATTCATAAATTTTAACATGCTGTTCATTCAAAACGGAAATTTTCTCAAGTATAAATTAATATTATAATATATTAGCATATTGTGTATATATAGGCATAGGATAGGTTAGGTCAGTTGTTAAAGTTCTGTTGCCGATTATTTGTATTTGTAGTACGTGGGTGAAGCATTTATAGCGTTGTGATTCGAACAAAATTCGTCAGTGAAGCACTTGTTTCAGATATGTTCGAACGTCAGCAGTTGTGAGTCGTGTGTAAACCGCTTTTCATTCATAAACAGAGGGTTTGGCGGGTGCATGGAATCACTTTTGGATCTTTGTTTGGAGGACGGGCTGATAAATGCTTCACCCACGTCAGCCCGTCCTCCAAACAAAGACCCAAAAGTGATGTGGGGTCGACACCTGGATGGAATGGAAGTCGAGGACAGGTTGGAATTTGCATGAAGGACACTAACACTAGTGGCGTCGACGAAGACAGGAAGCCACAGATTATCGAAGGTCCCTCCCTATTTGTATTGATCTTTTCCAATTGGATTTTAACATTTAACAGTTTTGATAGTTACGGCTTCGGCGGGTAGGCGGTTCCGTGAGTGCCCTGTGGGTGAAAAGGTATCTCCTGTTCTCAGTTTGATTGGGTAAAAATAAGAGCTGTGTCATATGGACTAATAAGTCGTCTGCTGTTTCGTTAATTGTTATGTACACCACCTATAACCTCCGCTGAAGTTACCTTGAGGTGACTCAAAGGATCAATGTTCCCGCGGCGTGGTCTCTGACCAGGGCTTCTGGTTGATGGTCTGGTCATTCTGGCTATTACACGCTCTTCAAGCTCATTCAAAATTAGTCAAAATTGTGTCGAAACGTCCTGCATTAGGTGCCCCCGGACACGATCTAGCTAATAAGCACCCAATATCCATCCTGAGGGCGATAGTGGAAAAAAAATATAGAGGCACAAAATTCGTGCATGGACTGTATGGCAGCACTTGACACACCATACCAACCTTATTTTATCCAAACTAGTACACTTCTAATCTTTCCCGAGCACAGTAACTCCACTACGTACTTCATTATTCCACTGGGCGTCTTATCGTTTAAGGACCTCCATGTAGCCTTGGATCTACCCCCACCCCCCCAACCCTTCTCCACGAGCTACGTATGAGTAAGCGAGGGTACTCATACCATATGAGAGGGTATGAGCTACGAGGAGAGACCACGGGAATTAAACCTCATGTCGCTGGAAGAAATAAGTTAGGGGGACATGATCACCACATACAAGATTCTCAAAAGAATTGATAGGGTTGATAAAAACATGCTATTTAACACAAGTGACACTCATTAGGGGACACAGGTGGAAATTGAATGCCCAAATGATATTAGAAAGAACTTTTTTAGTGTCAGGGTAGTTGACAATGGAGTGCACAAGGAAGTGAGGTGGTGTAGGCAGACTTCATGCACAGTTTCAAGTGTAGAGATGATAAGAGCCCAGTAGGCTCAGGAACCTGTACCTCAGTTGAGAGGCGGGACCAAAGAACCAGAGCTCAAACCCCGCAAACACAATTAGGTGAGTACACTATTCGTCCCTGACACACACGGGCCAACCGATGCCTGCTTCTGCATTTATATATATATGCTTCCTTCCTGACCGTTAGTCGTGCAGTTATGTGGGTGATACTATTCCATGTTTTGTTTGCTCCCTGAAGATGAGCACTGTGCAAACCACATACACACACACACGCGCGCGGCCCCAGTATGGAGCCCGTATCTTGTTAAGCATAAGATGAAGCTGGAAAAAGTTCAAAGATATGCCACTAGGCTAGTCCCGGAACTAAGAGGCATGAGTTACGAGGAAAGGCTGCATGAAATGAACCTAACGTCGCTGGAAGATAGGAGAGCTCGAGGAGACATTATCACTACCTACAAAATTCTAAGAGGAATCGACAGGGTAGATAAAGATAAATTGTTTAACACGGGAGGATAATCGAACAAAGGGGGGGGGGGACAGGTGGAAACTGAGTACCCACATGAGCCACAGGGACGTTAGAAAGAACTTTTTCAGTGTCAGAGTAGTTAACAGATGGAATGCATTAGGCAGTGATGTGGTGGAGGCTGACTCCATACACAGTTTCAAATGTAGATATGATAGAGCCCAGTAGGCTCAGGAATCTGTACACCAGTTGACTGACAGTTGAGAGGCGGGACCGAAGAGCCAGAGTTCAACCCCCGCAAGCACAACTAGATGAATACAGATTCAAGCTAAGAAAACAAACGTGACGAAAAAAAATATTAGACGGTTTTCTTTTGCAAACAGTGGTAGACGGTTGGAACAAGTGATGGTGGAGGCAAAACCCGTCATTAGTTTCAGTGTTAAATTACATCGAACTGGGAAGACGGGTCACCACGAGCGTAGTTCTTCTCATCCTGAAACTACACTCAGGTAATTACACACACACACAAACCAACAGGTATTTCCCAGTGGGCACAATATCTAAGAATAGCATTGATTCAACGTTACTCTTTGATACTGTTCCGACCATTGAGTCAGTGTGTAGTCTGTGGTTGTTCCGGGAGCGTACTCCTCACCACACTAGGAAAAAAGCGACCGTAACTTTACATGTTTTTTTTTTATTTTTTATTTTTACATGCAAGCATGCGTATAAGTACAATAAAACAAAACAGAAAACAAACTAGAACAAAAGCAGAATACAAAAGTACAAACTCGCAAAATTACAAAATAACAAAAGTTCTAAATCACAAAACACCGGCCGGAATGACCGACCACAAAAACACAACAATAATTACAAACACAGTGGAATACAGTACAGAAATGACAACATTATAACACCCAAACCCTCGCCCAACAACCCAAACACCGGAACATAATAGAAAACAATCCTACTGGCCCCGGATACCACACACGGAGAGGCACCAATACAAAATGATAATAATAACAAAAAAGGAAATACAAATATATAACAGAAACAAAAAGAAAAGCACAACCGCGATACATGACAGTGAGAACAAAACCAGGCCGGGCCACGCTAGCAGCCTGAAGGGCACTTAACACCATACTAACAAGCGCACAACCAGTACAATAATAAAAAAACACATAAACATAAAAACAGGACATCCACAACCACAACACTCGAACAAACACCGGAACGCACAGGAACTGGACACACACACAATCCACACAAATAAACCCACAACCACAAACCGGAGCACGTAGAAACCGGGAAAACCAACCCGCCCCACCAACACACACATGCGACCTACAACCATGCACACAAATGGAAACAACCCACAACATATAGCAAACAAAGGAATCACGGGATAGGAAGACATTTCTCGGAGACAGGAACATATTTCTCAGGGAACTTATCCAGAGGATACTTGTGCTTATAAGCCTCCCAAACCAAATACTCCATGTCGGTAGGGGAACGATCCCCCTACCTCCTCGGGGCCCGCATAAGCTCAGGAATCTCCAAATCAGGCGGAAACGGTCACTCTCGAAGCTCGCCGACGCAACTCGCATAACGAGGCAGGGGAGTGCGAAACACACCCTCCGAGGAAGCAGAAGACACCGAAGAAGTGTACGTAGGCCGCAGAGACGGTCTCGCCGCCGAACGCACAGGAGAAGGCGAAAGCTTCCGAGACGGTAACCTCCTGCGACACCGCAGAAAATACAGAAGAGACGGCCGGAGACGGGAGAGGCGGCAAGACCGCCGCCGATGAAACAGGGAATGAGGAAGGGGGCACCGAACCCCCAAAGCGAGCAGCCTTTTTCAACACCACCACCAGGTCACCACGGTGACCATGAACCTCATCAGGGGGAACCACCCCCACGAAGAACCGGAACCATCCAACGCGGGCGACGCACCCGAAGCAAGATCCACAGGCACCACACCAGAAGGGAAGTCCGAGACACTGTCACCGTCAGCCGCAGGCACATGTACTTCAGCCACCATCGTAGAATGTGACGCAACCGGAACCACTCCGCCATCGCCGGAAGATCCAGAGTCGTCGAAATCTCCCACATCAGCCCGGGCAGAAGAAGAACGCTTGGGCTCTGGCCGCACATCATCAGATCCGGAGGCCGACCCAGAGCCACGGGCATCACAAGCCGGACGAACCGACGCTCTCCGTAGGACGGCAGCATTCTTAACCACATGGGGTACCAGGCCGAGCACAGTAGGAGGCCCTGTATCCACCCCAGCACAGCCGAGACACATGGCGAAGGCGCAGGGACATGCGCAACAGTTGGAGAAGACGAAGACGACGTACAGAGAGCCACCGGAAGACCCACGGGACCATCAGGGACACCAACAGGAGCAGGCTGAACATCCGAAGGCACCATAACCCCTGGAAGAGGGGCCACCACAGCTGGAGACGCGTCGGCCACCACAGCAGGAGACGCGTCGGCCGCCACAGGGGGGCCCCCAGCAACTAACGAGATGGCCACATCCCCACTCACCGAATCCTCCTCCACAGGGAGTGGTGGAAAATCCTCCTCACGGAAGAGGTTCACGGGGGCGATGACAGCCTCAAAACACCCGGCAGCCCGATGCCCCAGCCACACCGAAAACATGTCCGCGGTTGTTGGAAATAATACACCCGAACATAATATCCGAGGAGCCGGACGGAGGATGGAATGTCCGCCCTCAGGCGCATCCCCAGGGTCCGAATGCTCGTTCACAAACCTTGGAACTTCCCCGAGGAAAGCTTGTGCAGCCTCACACTGACGACAGCACCAAACCTCCCGAAGTAACGCTGCAGGAGGTCCTCGGGAAACTCCAAGGGCTCCTCATGAACACTCACATACGTCAGTGCACCACTCCGATCGGAAATCTCCACAGTGCCGGCACCACCCGGCAGGGGCAAGGATCGCCCCCTCGAAGCACTGGAGAAACGCACGGTTGACAATCACTCGATGAGCGGTAACCAGTTCAATACTGTAAATCACATCCACGGAGACACAGAGCATGTCACACATTACAATTTCTACTTCGGGATACTCGGCACGGTCAAAAATTTCCAGGCCCACAGAGTTCACACGCACAACAGGGGGAAGAGGTTCCCCCCCCCATCACGGAGCGTCACCGACGAACACCCAAGCACCACTTGACGGCAAATGCAGGGAGGGCAGACACCCACGTCCCCGGTCGACCAAAGCGGCAAGCCACTACCAACTCCTGTAACTTTACATGGGACATGATATCACTTCACAAATCTCTGCGACTGACGTGGAAGCATCGGCGAGCCTCCATATAATGACAATTGCTCCCATTTTAATGACACGTAGTTTCCTGTTATCAAGGACAAGAACCCTGTTAGACTTATCGAGCTTCCCCTGGGTCACTAACTGCTAACAAACGTTTTCCATCTGATGCAACCCACGACAGATATATAATTAATATAATTATCATACGCGGCACCATCTCCCTGTGAATCAACCATGTGTTTTTTCTTTATATCCATTTCCTTTCTCCTGTGTTCACCAAGCAGTAAAATAAGTACCCAGCCGGGAGTTAATTACTGTTGTGGACTGCACATCGGGAAGGTCAGTAATGAGTAGTTTTCTAAAGACCTCGGGAAATAAAAATATAATGGGTTCAAGAACTGGGCCCAATGTTCTTTAGGTCAAGCATTTTTACATTTGTGACAAACTGTCAACTAATATCATCGTAACATAATGTCCAAATTTTGTTGGGATAAGATTTCACTTCCGCATCAACACATCATTCCAGCAGACATTAAACTTCACACTTAATTAAGCTTCTATCCTTTCCTCCCTACAGCCATGAGTACCCTCTTCCCGTTCATGACTATCCTGGCTAGGTCGCTGGGCATCCAGGAGCACGAATTGTCCATTATTCTAGCTATTAACCCTATCATTGCACTTCTGGGACCTCCCATCACTGGGTTGTTCGCTGACAAGATTGGCAACTTCAAGGTATGGCGTCTGGATTACTTTCTGCGAAACCTTATCTATTGTTTGATATATGAACTATATCGTTTAACATTGTCATGTCAGGAAGCCTAACATAATTCAGCCTAATTTAATAAAGAGAATTGCTTAAATAAATATTTAATTCATTATGCTGACAACCCATCTACGACGAACAACATCGATAACCAGACAATAAATGAACTTCATTTTTGCGGTTGGAAGAAAACGCTCACAGAGTGGGGGACTTATTTTATTTTATAATAATAATTAATTATTTAAATACAAATAATTAATTAATAATAATAGTCATCATTAATGATTAAATACTTGATAATTCTTAAATTTCTTAACGTTTTTAGGAATTTTCAGTTTATTAATAATAATTCGTTATATATACGATAAATATGATTTAAACATGTAATTGATTGCAAATTCACCTTAAATACTTCAGTTTTAATAAACTATTTGTACCTCGTTAAAATAATGAGTATATAAAAGTATTCCAGATTTAGGTTAGTTCAGAACCCCAGCATCATGATTAATGGGCAGTCAAGAAATTAGTATATAAGGGCGAAACTCTTATAACTGAAATTTAACGTCAATTGACACATTTCGGCAAACAAAATAACTATTGTCACTTGATGCTTTCATCCTTGTCTCACAACCAAGGGACCCAGGTTTATTACTCAGGCAGGACAGAAAATGGCGTGCGTGTTTCTTTTTTTCACCTGATTTCTCTGCTCACTTAGCAGCTAATAGGTATCTGGGAGTTAGACAACTGTTGTGGGTAAGTCAGTAGGGACCTAGGGGGATATCAATAACTCAAAGTACTGTGCAGGCTTCCGGTCCCCGACAACGGGAATTATAAGCTCTATTTACAAGACCTACACAAAATGAGGTTTATGACAAGCACCCAGCTCACTAAAGATATTTGGACGAATGTACAAGTGTATTAATACCACTGATGTTTTACAGGTGCTACTGAGTGCCTTGACAGTTTCAAGCGGTGTCGCAGTGCTCACCTTTCTGGCTGTGCCTGTCGGTCGCCAAAAAATAGCTCTGCCAGACCTTCTGCCTTTCAACCTCACATGTGCCCAGCCCGAAGACCTTCATCCCCACCTCAGCCTCCAGGAGCCTTACAAGTGTGACTTTCTGCCTAAATTTGAAAGCATCAACCTCACTCTGGCAAACTGCACACATTGCACCTATCCCTCGTAAGGTCTCTCTCTTGTCTTATGAAATGTCGGGTGAATTTTGTCACATTGTGAAATCTTGCTATTCTATTATATGGATCACTACTTCCAGCTAGAAATACATTTTAAACAAGCTTGAAGAAGAGAGGAAAGGTGGTGAAGAGTAGGGAAGGTGGTGATATGTAGGAAAGTTCGTGAAGGATAGGGACGATGGTGATGGACAGGGAGGATGGTAATTGGCAGGGAGGGTGGTAATGGTCAGAGGGGGTGGTAATAGAAGAGGGTAGTAATGGGCAGGGAGGGGTGTAGGCAAGATGGTTTACAATGATGAACATAGTACAATATGTAGTGAAGATGTAGTGTCCGTCACCCGATTGCCCACCCACCCACCAGTATGTTTGTATGTAGATGTATGCACTTCGGAATATGTGTTTTTTACACGAAAGCACAATTAATTTATTGTTTCTTTTTCCTTTTATATATATATATATATATATATATATATATATATATATATATATATATATATATATATATATATATATATATATATATATATATATATGCATGTTATTACAGTAATACATTCATAAGTGTTTTGTAAGATACATTAGGAAAGTGGGATGTACAATAAACTAGCCCCATTATATTGGGGGAGGAGGATGGCAGGGCCGGGTGTGGTGTCCTAATAAGGGATTATACGGAGTTTGGGACTGTGGACAGGATAATTGAACTCCGGCTTAGTAATTATATATCATCCACACAAGCTGAACTGCAGGCCATTCTGGCGTGTTTGGAGGAAGTACGTCATGACGACAAAAATGTTTTTGTATTTGTCGATAGCCGAGGAGCACTGGAGTCCTTAAACAGTCGAAACCCAGTCTTCATGTCTATAGTGGAGGACTGTAAGAGAAGAATAACTGAGATACAGCTGAAAGGTTATAGTGTGAAATTCATGTGGATTCCATCTCATGTTGGAATAGTGCTCAACGAGGTGGCGGATGACTTGGCCAAACGTGCCACATCAAAACCACAAGTTGACATTGAATGTGAATTCACAATGAGACAAATAAGAAGCAAAATCAGAAATATTCAGGCACGGGCGGGAGTGGAGAGGAGAGAGATAATGTATGAGAGAAGTCAAACCATGCAACACTACATGTATGTGAGTCAAAACACCCATTTCACTTATGGTAAAAGGAGAAATGCTTGGAGTGACTCTGTGTACATGCGGCTCAGGCTTGGGTACAAATATTACTGGGAATATGGGATAGATGTTCATGATAATGACACGAAGTGTAAACTATGTGGTATGTTAAGGTCTCACACCCTTGCCCATTATATTCTTGATTGTCCGTTGATTAATGTATATAGAAACACTGAGATAAGGACTGTTCCTGAACAAATAGCCTGGATGTGTCACAACGGAAAGGTTGATGATATTCTTGAGAGATATAAGAATATTGCACCAAGATTGTAATATTTTGTTGAATTATCTGCAGGTGTCTTGCAAATTGTCTATACAGTATACCTAGGTCATAAAAGTATTTGTGTGTACGTCTGATACCATACTACTTGTGAAGGAGGAAATGTATATGTTTACTTCTCAGAATGTTTGGTAATGTGTTTATTTGTGATGTGTGTCTATGTATATATTAACACGTTGTACTGAATGGGGTGAGAATAGCTTGAGCTACCTCATCCCTTTGTGTGTATTTTACCTCAATAAACTTATTTCAATTTCAATTTCAATTTCATTATATTATTGTCGATGGCAATAATATAATCTGTGTATTTACACAGAAAAATTAGGTGCACCCGTCGGTTTGTGTATTGCAGACAGTATAATAGTATGTGTTAATGTGTGTTATCGACACACATTTCAACAACGACACACATTTCAACAACAACAGTGTTAATGTGATTGTTATCGTTCACCAGGTCGTGGGGAAGTGCTGAGGAAGATGGGTGGAGGACTGTGAATGCGAGCCTAGCTAGAGACACCACCACCCTGGAGGTGGCCCAGTGGTCTTGTTCTTCTCAGGTATATTCCTCTGCACATCTCTATACTGTTGTCATGATGCTTAACCAGGCAATATGAATCAAATATTAACACTGAGCGGCCCGGCGCTCAACTTGGGGAACACCCCAAGGTCGGCCGTGAGCGTGCACCCGCATTAAGATGTGTTATCTTTTAAGTTTTCTCACCTCAATTGTCGCGGTACGTCGTTCATTTTGGTATCAAATTGTTCGCAATAGAATTCTCTAAAGGGATATATACATATAAGGTAAAAAAATCACCCCCCCCCCATCCGCAGCAAACCCGAAAATCAGTCAAGGGTTACCTATGGGCGAGCACCCACTGGCACACCAGCACTCAAATGTTACTACTCTTTTCAGTTCGATAACATAAATTTTCATGTTACGTCGTTCATTTTGGTATCAAATTGTTTTTTAGAGAATATAATTCTCTAAAGAGATATATGCATATAAGGGCAAATGGAAAAAGGGCCATTTGCGGAAAATAGAACGTGATTTTCTTCGTCCACGTGACATTTCCGTGTGAAATTATAATATTTGACCAATACATACAGAAATCACAATAATGCGATATATCAAGTGAATAAATTTGTCTCGGTCTCAGAGAGATTGTGAGATCCGTGTGAGATCAGTAGCACTCCTGGTTGCAATTCTTTTCCATACCGTGGCGCAGTCGATTTAAGCGCGTTTGGGATCATCCTGGACGTAAGTTCAAACGCTCATCACGGCCTTGTGGATTTATTCATAATATTTGACCATTTGGTCGAATTGATTAGCGCCTTTCTGGTGGTTATTGTAATCACAGATTGCCTTTGGTTTGTTCACAGTGACCTGTTGCAATGTAGATGTTCTATCAGGTTTGCGTACTCGTTTCCTTCGTTTCACTTCTTGTGTATCTGCATTGTAGCAAGTTGTGATGAGTGAAACAACTCTTTCCATAGAATTATAAAAGTATTATTTTATCTATTGGCAGTTTACCTTTGCTTGTAGCTGAAGATCTTTTGGTGCACCATGCTGCAATCTGAGAGTATCACAGGTATATGCACCTTGTTCAATCAGCTTTTCACTCAGTCGAACAGTTATAGTAGTTATCCATATATAAATGGTAACCTATGTTCTTCAGTGATTCAATCAAGCCCAGAACTGTTTGAATTGTTGTCTTCCCAACTCCTGCATACACTTCAAAATCAAAGTATGTAACCAGTTTGCGATTCAGCTATCATGTACAGCTTTACTCCATACTTATCAAGTTTATTTTGATTATAAACTTTGAAAACTAGACGGCCCCTCCACGACATTAAGCCTTAATCCAAACAGATTTTTCTGAGGAATGTATAATATTTTGAATTTATGTGTGAGATATGCCATGAATATTCTAACTTTTATTAGTCTGTCTTGATTGTCTTTGGGAATGGTATTATTGTTGAGTATGAAAATACTTTTCGATTCATATCGTCTCTAGTCATAAAATTATTGAAAGAAGGTACATGCTGCAATTTACCTGTTTGCCAGTTCATTCTCAGCATTGGCATCTTCACAATGCCCATCAACATTGTCAGTCCCAAATATCTGGCAAGCTCTTTTACACTCACTTCATCCTACTCATTGTTTGTGTTGTTAGAAGGATTGTACATGCTTTGTGATGCATACAAGTTTGTTTCATATACCATAAATTTCAACAAATCTCGTGTAATAAATAACTAAAAATCCCTGAGTGCTTATACTGGTACAGTCAAGCCTGGTGTTTCAGTAAAACTGTCTGCTAATGGTGCAGTGTTGTCAGTAGACCAGGCTTCACCAGAACAGGTGCGTGGGATACGTTGAGGATGAGCGGTACGTCCAGTACGAGTTCCAATAGCAGTATCAATATCATCACTCTCCTCACTTTCAATTTCATCCTCATCTGCTGTTTCAGTTTCAACCACCTCACTGTCACTTTTGGCACTTTCAAGATCAAGATCAGAAAATTCTTCAACTAAAGCCTGGAATTTTGTTGCTGTGAGTTTTACTTTGCGGTACTTATGGTGAACACAACTTAGCTTCTCCCTCAGACGTGTTTCTTTTTCTTTCATCCTGGAATGGCTCTGTTCTTGATCACATCCATCTTGGAGTAAATGTAGTGTTTATAAAGGCAGTAACAAATATAGCTGAGGAAAAATAACCGGAACAGGCTCATGTGCTGGACATGAGGGGAGACCGCAGCAGTCACGAGCATGGGCCTACTGCGTGGGAGGCGGTGCCGTGATGCCACATAGGCCATCACAGAAAATGGAAAAACGTTGGAGCACATCTTAAAACGTCCCATAAGGATCGGGATAAAATGGAACTTTAACAAATATTTTAATTTTGAACGCAACATGTCCCCATGTTGCGTTTTGTTACATGTTTTGAAAGTTCTCCCGCCCAAAAGTGTTAATCAAAATTAGCTTTGGTTTCCTTTAGTTAAGACTATTGGTGTTGAGAAAATCATTTGGAGGCAATTGAGTGACAAACTGGCATTCTGGCGATTCCCATTCATCTGCCTTAACCAACTCGGTCGGGTCACAATGGGACAAAAGCCAACCAATCTGGAACTCTACTGAATTCATTGGGAGGTTTTACACTCGGTAGTCTTTATGTCTTTAAGTAGGAAAGGCTGAAGATCAATTTGTGGATTTATATTTCCTGTCCTCAAAGTGAGTACATATATACTGTACAGTACTTTAATGCATTATATTTCAAATGGCCAAAATACTGTAATGCATATATATGCCACAGAATTTTTACTACAACTACAATAACATAAATTAGAGCGCAGATGTTCTCTAAACCTTCCTACACACCTCTACTGAATGCAGTAGAGCAGAGCAGTATGTTTTCTACAGTCAAAATAAATCATATGCACTACTGAATGTTATGTACTTCAACATAAGATTCGTATTTTTAGAACTTTAAAATAATTATTAGCCTTGAACCCTGCAGGAAGAAGATTCAGGTGGATGGATGAACAGGAGCTCTGGGAGGAGTGAGGCTGCAGCAGGGTGCCTGGCTCAGTGCATAGCAAAGGTGCCGCGTGAGGATCTTTGCTCCAACACTCACACCATTCAAGAGTTCAGACCTGTCTTAACCTATGTTCTGTTCCTCATCATGCGCCTCATCAATGGACTGACGCTCGGTAAGGCCTCATAAGTTAATTGAAACTCACAATATATTGGTCCTGTGTTCTTTTCCCAGGCAGAACAAGTTATTTGGACATTTTTCCTATTTGCCTAGCAATAAATAGGCAACTGTTGTGAGTTACATCCTGGAGAACTTCAGCAGTTGGCCTAGAAACCCCAACAGGCTTTATAGGGTTCCTGCTCCCAGCAATGGGAGAAACATCAATAACCATAAGAAAGAATGAATTTCCGTCTGTTCAAAGTTGGGGGCCAGACTCTCGGGCTAGCCTCACCAAACTGCTCGGGACTGGTTGTTATGGATTATTGTTACCAGTAGCTTCCACTTCCCCAAGATTTTGGTCTTTACGCCCACTTCAGCATAAGCTGACCGAGGAAAATCATTTAGTTAACACATCTAGATAATGGTATTATCATTATTATATTACATGACTTGATTATGATCCTGGACATACCCTGGACATACCAAAACATTGTCAGTTCCTCATTTTCAGACTTGTGGCTTGGGTGTTATTATCTGACACATTACAGAGTTACAAACCGAATCAAAATGCCACATAGTCTTTATCAACTTGAAATCTCAGCAAGAAATTGTTTATCCTGTTAAAAAACGGTAACTTATCAAACACAAACTTTCACTTTTAGGGCTCCTATGATGCATATCTAATTCAATTTTTGTTGGAATATTAACCTCTGGACTGTGCACATGATAAATTTGACACCCGTGTGGTGTGCTGAAAAAAACTGTCCTGACAAAAATAATTTTTTTATTTGACATTGTTAATTAGCAGCCACGAAGCACAAAAATCTAAGTACAGTACAGTAGCCTTGTGGTTTAACTACAGTAGCCCAGAGAAGTTGCATTTTTTTCAGTAGAAATAAGGTGAGGTGCACAAAGGAATGACTTTGTCAATTTATTTTCATTGTTTCTCACTTTATTTAGTTTTTGTTCTAACAACTGGTATTGATGTGCCAAATGTGGTGTTCATTATGTATAACTTTGAAAATATTCATATGTACACATAATAATATATAATGTATATACAGTATGCAACAGCAATCACAAAAACACTGATCCAAGTATGCGGAAAAACCACATTTGTAAAATTTGAGAATGCAAATGCGTTTTCTGCTCAATTCGCCTTCATCAGAGCAAGATAATCAACTCTTTATCTTGCAAGATAGAGAGCACTCTCTATCTTGCTATGATGAAGGCGAATTGAGCCAAAAACGCGTTCAGCATTCTCTAATTTTTGAGATGTGGTTTTTCCGCATATACAGTACTGTACTGCATATGTAAGCCTAAATCTTATAATTTCCCATTGCACACATTTTGACTGTAAATATATGCATGGTAATCACTAATTTGCTGTTGTTAAAAGTTTACTGGCTCCTGGCATGACCACCCTGCATGTTCAGACACTGGATGGGTGTTGTGCCAGACATAGTCCTCATCTTCATACTAAGGACCTAGAGGGGAAGTTAGGAATTCAGGATTTTTCTTCAAGATAGGGGATGGTTACTGGAGGCCTGAGGAAGCAAATGTGAGCCCTGTGTATGCAGGGGAATTTGAATTTTTTGATATGCATATAAGCACCTTAAGGTGCTATGCACAGTGCAATGGTTAGCTAGCATAATATTTAAACATTCTAAAGATAGACCCTAAGATTAAAAAAATGCATTCTACCAGCAACAAGCATGACCCTCACTAGAGGAGCAGCAATGGTAATCTTGAGAGAACACAATGGTGACTACGGCCTCCAACGTCTCTGTGGCAGTCTGGGGGGCATCATCCTCACCCCTATCTCGGGACTCCTTATGGATGCCACAGGAGAACAAGATTTCAGGTGTGTGGACTTATTTACTGTCTTTACATAGAGGTTGAAAGTTCAATCTAACTGTACCTTCAAGTGGCAATCTTTGTAGTAGAGAAAATAATAATTTTGTCACAGACCCTTAAACCCTTTTAAATTTGATTCATGAGAAGACATTCATTGTCCCTTTCCAGTTTTTATTAATTAAAAAATGTCCCCTCCCCATTCCAATTCCAAAAACTTGGAAATTTGGCCATGGTGCCTGCCTCAACTTGCAGACGTGTGTGTTGCCCACTTTGTGGCGAGTCTGGATGTGTCAAGTCTCCTTGTAAAACCCTCTTGGCTCACTGCATTAACTGTGGTGGTGACCACCTAACATATTCATTCATATGTGCCTATTATAGAATGGAGGAGTCAGTTATAGAACTCAAATGTATGGACAACATCCCCTTCTCCTAGGTGAGACATTGGCTTTGATGCCAAGGCCTTTTCTCTGAATAACTAATCTCTTGACGCAGCTCATTGGGAGTCCTTGCCAAACTCCTCTTCTGGTCCTCGGGCCGAAAATTGTTTCCTTGCTTCAGATATGTTGTTTGAACCATCATGAGCTTCCTCTGATCACTGCTATTGAGTGTTTCCCCCTCAACTTCACTCCTGACATGTATGGCTCGAGGCTCTTCTCTATGCTTGAACCCGTTTCTTAGCCCTCCCACTATCATTATGGGATCCTCCAGAACCCAGTCTCCATTCTTCCTTACAGTTCTCCACTTGGTCTATTTGAAATCCTACTACCCTAAAGGTAACAGCTTATGTCCATCCTCATCACCATCATCCTCAGCAATGTCTTTGCTGAAACCATAGTGGACATTGATACAATACTGCTACTTACCTTCTCCACCCTAAGCCTCCATCTTTCAGCATCCAGTATAAATCTGAATCCCTCATCCTCTCCTCAGGTAAAGAAGGCTTCGATCCTTCCATCACTCTCTTCCTTGTTCCAGGGTTAGGCACTGTTGCTGTTTTGGAGCTACTCTACAAACGTGACCATCACCTTCACTTGTCATTGTATGTCCAACATTCTTTCCTTGCCTGTCTTGGGCCGTTCTTCCTTACATGGCTTTCCTATGCCATCTGACACTGATTTCATGGATCTCAACCTTAGTACCCTCTAATTTCTCTACTTCTTTATTTAGACCTCTTTCTCTCTGTCTTATTTTATTTTTTCAAATACAATTTCTGTATGCCTTTTATTCAGTGGAACATACATCGATTATTATACCAATCATACTGAGCTTAAACTTTTTTCTTTAATTTTTCTTCATTGTGATGCACAACCACTTGGGCTGGACAGCAGAGCAACAGTCTCACTTCATGCAGGTCGGTGTTCAGTCCCCGACCGCAGTTTCAAGCACAACCCTCTTCCTTATATGCCCTGAAAGGTCTCTCCTCTTTCCAAACTGGGGGTTTATTATTCACTTTATGTAGACCTCACCATTTGCTTTTGCAGTACGTACTGATTATTTCTGTTCAGCTTTTAAAACCCTTTCCTTACTGTTTTGTTGCATACCTACTGGAGTGCAGATAGACAAACACTCCCTCATTCTTAGCACTGTCTAAACTGAACTATGATTTGCCTTGCATATTCATCGACCTCACCCATAATCCATCATTGTTTTGACACATAAAAAAAAAATATGTGCTTGTGCCTTATCATGGGAGCCTTCCATTCTTCAACCCAGAACCTATATAGAAACTGATACAGTACAATATTTCAAGTTACATGACTGCCATGATCAAAATTGCCTTCAATACTAAATGCTGACATTATAATGTTCTGCTTGCACTATGTTTTGACTGATTGCATGGAGATTGAAGGTAGTTGGCAATCTTTTCCAGAACTGATTACCTGCTTGCTGACATTTCTGGGAATATTCACAATGTACCACCTTGTACTGTGAATACATTACCATATGGAGGGCCCTGCTTGTTAAACATTGTAGAGCCCTCATCTGTATGGCAAAGGTTTATACTATATTGTCCTGAAATGCACTTTCTTAATGCTGCTCAATTTACAAATAGATTGTAGTCTGCCAATGGCATTGGCTTTTCTGTTATTGTTCCCAATCATATCCTCAATATGTCACCTCCCCTTAAAGTTTTTTTTTATTTTTTTTGCAACAGAGCTTTAATGCAATTTGGTATGCTCTAAGAGAGTTACATTTCATTTGTCAATTTTTTTTTTTTATAGTAGTTGACTTAGAGCACTTATGCTTTATAGTATTTTAACACCCACCTACCCCCACATATGACTCGTGGGTGCTTACTGAAACACAATTGTGCACCATATTGTTAGAACAGCACTGTCTTGCTAACAGCTGTGCACTCCTTGTAAAATGTACTGATTTTCAGCATGATCAGAATTATTTGTTTTTCCAATGTAAATTTGAGTCATGTGTTTGACAAAAAACTTGATGTATCTTCTGATAATTTACATTACTGGTACTGTACTTGAAAGTACTTTTTTGTTCTCGAATTGACATCCTGAATTATATCACGGAATTACCGAGTACTGTACTTTGTGCCAAACAGTACTAAATAGGTTTCCAGGCTAGGCTGTACCTTCTTTCGATAATTACTTGCTTCACATCATATAACTTCACACGGCACATAATGCACAATATAACTTCACACAGCAGTTCTTATCTCCCACAGACCGGCATTTTACTTGTACTTCGGGCTGAAAGTCCTGGCTGGTCTGGTTATCCTCACCCTCAACCTTGACTTCAGGATGCCTTCAAAGAAAGTCACCAAGGATGCCAAATCTTTACTGAAAAATGCTGAGGTTTTGGTCTACTTGGTGGTTATGCTGATATCAGGTGAGGTGGAGTGTGAGAACACTACCCTGATTGTATGGAAGTACTCTGCATGGTTAATGTTGGTGGCAGGGGAAAACACGTTTGTGGTGGATAATCAGTATCTGTATTTACTTGTCTGGTCTAATTTTTCAACCCTGCAACCTATCCTGAGACTGGTTAGAAGGAAAATTTGAACCAGATTATTGCTGCTTTAGACCCATACAGTTATCAGAACTACTTCAATTCCCATTAATATTTATTTTATTTGCTGGTAATTTGTTATAATTAAACAATATATTTTAGTGTGCAGATTAGGAACTGAACCCTCAAATAGTTTCCATGTATGTATATTGGTATCTCTCTCCTTTCATTTCAAGTAGTGGTGGTCCCAACAGTACAATCTTTAGCAGATTCTAAGCTGGAAGTAAAAATACCTCTGATTATTTCAGCTTGGATACCACCCCTGCTCTGAAAGGAGACAAGGGCCATAGCCAGGATTTATCAAGCATTTACTCGTCAACTTACTAAACTTGCATATCTTTCCTCAATCATGGTGACTTAAATTTGTATTACTGAACAGATTATGAGCCAAGAATTGCTACAGGGTTGTCTATAACAATAACCCAGGGTTGCAAAATTTCTAAGCTTGTAAACTGTTTAACACAGACTAAGTCAGTATGATCTAGAACAGGATATACAAGTTTCGTAAGTAAAACTTCACGAGGATGATGACCTTAAACATCTTTATGTTTCATCAGGTGGATTCTTTGGACTACTGGATGCATTCCTGTTCTGGCTACTGCAGGATCTGGGAGCAAAGAGGTCCTTAATGGGTCTTACTGTGACAGTGGGCACTGCAGCTGGAATTCCTATCCTTGTGGCCTCGGCATCCATCATTTCCCGTCTGGGGCATGCCAACACCATCATCCTCGGCCTCGCCTTCTATGTCGTCCGCATGATAGGTTATTGAAAGTTTTATATTTTCTCAATAGATTCAGTAGCATTTTTATAATATTGGCTCAATAAGAATCTTTGTTTTGTCTGCATTTACTTCCAGCCATGCTGGCATATGCCAGTAATGGCCGAATTATGCTCGTAATCAGACATATATTGGCCATGCAGAGGCCATACTGGCACATGAGCATTTATGATAATCTTTTATCTCAGGATACTCCTTCCTCACAAATCCATGGTGGTGTATGCCCTTTGAGGCTCTGGAATGCTTTACTGTATCTCTGATGGAGACTGCTGCTGTATCGTATGCTGACGACCTGTCCACACCTTCCACTATTGCTACACTGCAGGGGCTGTATGGAGGAATCCACTATGGTTGTGGTATGTACACAAATGCAAAAGAAACTTACTTTAATTTGTAAATTTATAACAAGTTATTTTGTAGATGGAGAATCAAATTGGGCTTGCTATTCAAATTACAAGGTAAAAAATCAAGGCAGAAATTGGCAAAGATCAGACTCAACGTGACAAAGTCTTGGCACATGAGAACAAATTAAACTTTTATTTTTTTATTAAACAATTTTAGATACTGTAGACTAAATCTACAAATTGTTAATCCAGTAAATAAAATTTTAAATAAACATTATCACCGATGTTCTTACAAAATAAATTTTGACATATAACTAATCTTGTGACTGGATATTGCAGGCCGTGCTCTTGGGGGGCTGGCTGGTGGCGTCCTGATAAGGTATCTGGGAATCCGTAACACCTTCCGAGGGGCAGCTGGTGTGTCTGCCTTTGCCTGTATAATATACTTTTTCGTTAATAACTACTGCTTCAGCAAGCAACAAGAAGAGAGGAAGAGAATTAAAGAGGAAATGAAAAAACAAGTAACTAAAGCACCAGAAGATAAGATAGCAACAGAGGAAATAACCAAACCAACATGTGGTAAAAATGCAACAAAACAAGAATACGACAATCCTGCATTTGAAAAGGACGGAAATTCCACAGATATTGAAAGTGCAACCCAAAACAACCACACAAATTCTGGATTTGAAAAAGAAACATAGTTATTATAATTATTTAGCATCTTTCAAATTTGGGAAGCCACCTTAATTATAGACAGTCAAATTCATGCATGAACTCTGATGTTATTGTCACATTAATGCTCCTTTTCCAAAGGGCCGCTATAGTGAGTCAACAGGTCGATATTGGCTGTGCACACATGTCCACTATACTGTATAGTTGGTGTAGTGGGGCAGCAGGAGTGTCTAAGCCTATTTGGATGGATGTGACCTCATTGTTAGTGTTATTGATTTTGCTCTTCAGGCATTTGATGCATCTGACAGTCTTCTATGCATCATCGTCGAATTGGGTGATTAAGTTACTGAAATTCATGGTCACTGTGGGTTTTAAGAGAATAAAACACAAAATTGGTTGTATGACAAGTGCACAACCTTTCATTGCTGCCTGGAACATCTTCAGGTGAGATTTGGTGTTTAGCAGGCATGGTTAAGGGGATATATACATGGATAGAGATGAGGTACAGGTTAGGTGAATCAAGCCATGAGACTTAGGTGTTGGGGAAATGAGCAGGGTTTCCTCTGTTATGACATGACAGCATCATCTATTGGTTGGGGTCTCAGTGTTAGTAATGAGGCAAAGTCAATGTTCTCAATATTTATATTACCTGGTAGTTTTTGTTTCTTTGGCGAGGATAGCTTCCCGAATTTGTTATTTGCAATCACTTGCAGAATCAAGTATTTTTGTGTGTTTCAAGCCTTTTTTTTCTAGTGAGTGCCACATTGTGATATCATGTAATTTTTTGGAGTTCCTGCTTGTAGGTGACAAGTCAACTTCTTGAAAGTTTAGTAGTGGTCGTACCAATAAAGGGCTGAACTAACATTACATCTTTCATGGGGGCAAGTGCATTGTATATCACATTGGCTTTCTGGAGAGGGTTGTTTCTTCTGTTTGGGATGTTCTTCATTATTAAGTCTGCTTAATAATTAAATCTGCTTAATAATGAACCTGAAGAGAACAAACAACCCTCTCCAAAAAGCCAACATGATATACCAGTACAGTTGCCCACCATGAAGCATGTAATGTTTGTTCAGCCTATAGTGGTATGACCACTAGTAAACTTTCAAGGAAGTTCACAAATCACCTACAAGCAGGAGCTAAAAAAAAAAAAAAAAAAAAAAAAAAAAAATAATATAATAATAATCACAATGTGGCACTCACTAGAAAAATGCTTAACACAAAAATATGATATCTGCAACTGATGGCAGAATACAAATTCTGAAAGCTATCCTCATCAAAGAGACTTAATATAAGCATACAGAACAGTGACTTTGCCTCATTGCTAACACAAACCCCAACCAATAGATGAAGATGTCATGTCATAGAGGAAACCCTGCTCATTCCCCCCAACACAAGTCCCATGGCTTGATTCACCTAACCTGTACCTCATCTCTATCCATGTATATCCCCCTAACCATGCATGCTAAACACCATATTTCAACTGAAGATGTTCCAGGCAGCAATGAAAGGTTGTGCACATAATATATCGATGTTCCAGGCAGCAATGAAAGGTTGTGCACATAATATATCGATGTTCCAGGCAGCAATGAAAGGTTGTGCACATAATATATCGATGTTCCAGGCAGCAATGAAAGGTTGTGCACATAATATATCATACAGTCTTTCTTGTGTTTTATTCTCTTAAAACCCAGAGTGATCATGAATTTCAATAATTTAATCACCCAACTTGACGATGATGCAAAGATTGTCAGACACATCGAATGGCTGAACAGCAAAATTAACAATGTTAACAATGCGGTCACTTTCAACTATATATACTGAATAGCTAGATAATGCAGCACATTTGTCTTAATTTTCATTCATAACATTTAGATATGCAATCAAAATCATATACAGTGGTACCTCACCTTACGAATTTAATCCGTTCCCAGAGACGGTTCATAAACTGAAGCAAATTTTCCCATAAGAAATAATGTAAAATTGAATTAATACGTTCCACACTCCCAAAAATATTAACCTAAAGTAAATTTTATACCTAAATTACCCAAATCTTTAGTACTAAAGTATGTACACATTATTGCTTAATTTTATTGATGACTCTCGTTTCCGTATGGAAGACGGTGAGGAGGTAGGGGAGGATAGGTGTTACTGTTTGGAAGGGGAGTCATTATAACATCAGGCAGTGATGACTTCTCTGGGGTACTCTCTCTCCTACGTTTTGCAGGAGTACCAGTAAGACCTGGTTGTGGCTCAATGTTTGCTTGTCTTACTCAGAATCTGCCTAAAGACACTTGTTTTTCCCTACATTTTAACACTTGTCTGTAGTACAGACAATTGTAGTCACATTGTCATTTAACACTTTCGCGCTTTAGATTAGAGATAACTCGTCGCTGTTTTTTCTTACGATTCCGCATAACAGCCTACTTTTCTCGTCCATCGAAAAAATATTTATATAAATTCCATTTTTTAACCGAAATGGATGGGGATACTTTTGTTTTGTAGAGAATTTATTTGCGAATTTTTTGGTACCAGAATGAATATTACATCACATAAACTTCTATGAGTAAAAAAAAAAATACACAAAGTATGTTTGGGGGTGTGGCGAGCGTGTGGCAGTGGGTTCCCTTTAGCCGTTGATATATCCAACACGTGGGAAATATTTGTATGTGTTATGTATATGTCTGTGTAGGGAATTTTACTGCGATCACTGTCATACAAATTATAAAATGTTTCAACAAGTATAAACATGACAAACATCAAACGAACGAAAACAATGCGTTCGTTTCTGCCGCGAACGCATACTGAGCGACGTGGTTCTATATTTGGTGCTTCTCTTACACATGCTTTGTACAAATGTTATACAGTTCATCTTATGGAACATTTTATTGCGAACACATTGGTATAAAAAAGAAATACGTACATAGAAAAGTAGGGTCAGGAAACGTATAAACTTTCCAAGCATGATTTCCCCCCTGTGTTTTCGCCAGTGCGCTCGCGGCTAACTACTCTCCACTTCACACACACTTGCGGGTAGGCAATTACCTATATTAAACATTCATATGCATATGTCCGTGTAGAGAATTTTATTGCGATTCCAATGATACCAAAATTAGCGATGTAGGACAACTGTAGGCTTCGCAACCATTAAGAGAGTGGAAACATTTTGTTGCTGTTTGGCGCTCTCGGCGAGTGATCTGCATAGTTTTTTATTTGGTGTTGATACTCCTTATGCTTGGGCGGCATTTTATAGGTATGCTCCTATAGACAATTTCATTGCGAACACAGTGATACCAAATTTAAATACGTGCGCCTTCAATTATTGTCAGGACAGTCAAAAGAGTGTACACTTTTTCGGTCTTACCGCGTAGGCGCGCGAAGTGCCGAAAGCATCTGGGGTATTGTTTTTTTTTGAGCGCCGAGAGCGCGAAAGTGTTAAAAGGTCAATACAATGGCCTGCTACAGCTTTTATCTGGGTGAGCCTATATGTCACACATTTTATTAATAAGAGACATCCTCTACTGCCTCTACTCACAACTATTTTCTTAGGTTGAACCTTACCACTGACTTTCTTGGGACCCATGGTGAGATATATAACAATTACTTTTGTGTTCAAGTACCCAAAAATCCAAAAAACACAAATGCTTTACAAAGAATTCAGGAGTGATTGTCATTAGATGGGAGGCACTGGTAAACTGAGGCACGATCGCCATGCCTCAGGTTGGCCATAAACATATAAAAAAAACTACGTTACCCAAGGTAAAGTGTGTAAAAGAGGGGCATTCGTAAACCGAGGTGTCACTGTATGTATATTAAATTAACTTGGTTCACAAATATATTTTTTCGATTAAGTAGTGTTTTCTTTTTCCAATGTTATCAAACTTTCTATATTATACTGCCCTCCTCCCATTGTTACGAGATTTTAAATGGTATGGGTACCAAGTCTTTAGCATGGAGAATAAGAAAATCTGGCATCCCAGCCCAATTTCCTCCCCTGTAACATAATTAAAAAAAAAAAAAGATTATATCATTGTCGGGACAAGTATGAATTTTTACAGCATTTGCAGTGGTATTCTTAATCAGCATATAGAAAAATACCTTTGGCAAGATTTTTTAACCCTTTAACTGTGCAACACATCATATGATGTGTTCAGTGACTTGCAGTAACTTGTGCTCCACATCATATGATGTATTGGAGTACTTCTCAAGATTTAAACGGCCAGCAGATACACGGTGTTCAACACACCTTCATCAGGGCTCTTGTAAACAGACGCCATTTTAAAAAAAAATCGTGGGCCAAATTTCCGGGTGTGAGGGGCCCTCAGTATTGAGTGAGCTACCACGCCTGACGCACGCAGCATGAGCTCACAGCACTGCTGTTCAGCTTGTAACCACAGCATCGCCTAAAAATGCCATAATATACATGTTCATGCTATTATTTAGCGATGATATTATTACAGAAGACTCCTGACTGTGATAAAAATGACCAGGATTCTGACAATAGCAGGATTGTCATGATAATCAGCACTGTAGTGGGAGGAGTAATCTTGGTGGGGAGTGAGGTAGCATTGTCTGCTGACTCTGTGTGACCACCTTTTACTGTCTGGACTCACTATACCAGCTTAGTTGTTCACTATGGTAAACAAACCATGCAAATACTTATATATAACGTCTGTATATAAAAGCAAAAACAGTATGGTGGGAGGAGAATGGTGGCGAGTCAGGTGAGGTGAGGGACAGAGGGAGTGGCAGCCAGTGGCAGGCTGCCACTGCCACTGAGCATACCAACTTAGTGGTTCGTTATGGTGAACACGAATGTAGATGCTTATATATAACGTGTATATACAGTGTAATAACAACAAAAGGAGTGTGGGGGAGAAGCCATTTTGGTGATGGGTGTGGCAACATCTGCATAATTTGTCATGTTGGTAGGGGTGGCCACTATACTCTTTGGGCATTATACCGGCTTAGTTGAACAGTTATGGTGAACAAACCATGTAGATACTTATATATAACGTCTGTATATATGGTAATAACCCCACAAACAGTATTGTTGGGGGTGAAATTTTAGTGCGTCTGACCTTGAATGTGTGAGGGAAGCAGCCGCCACCTGACTGTGTGTAGTGACGTCTCTTAGTGCCTGAACTAACTATATCAACTTAGTTGTACAGTTGTGAACAAAACATGCAGATACTTATATATAACGACTGTATATAGTGAATAAAAGCAAAAACAGTATTGTGGGAGGAGAATGTGGGTGAGTCAGGTGAGTTGAGGGAGGGAGGCAGTAGCAGCCAGTGGTAGGCTGCCACTGCCACTCAGCATGCCAACTTGGTGGTTTGTTATAGTGAACACGAATGTAGATACTTATATATAACGTCTGTATATAGTGAATAAAAGCAAAAACAGTATGGTGGGAGGAGAATGTGGGCGAGTGAGGTGTTGAGGGAGTGAGTAGCAGCGAGTGGCTAGCTGGTGTGGCGGTCAACTCCTCGTTTTTTGACTCATAATAGCAACTTAGTTGTTCGTTATGGTGAACAAAACATGCAGATACTTATATACAACCTGTGTATATAGTGTAATAACCGACAAAGTATTTGTTCACTGTTTGACGAACATAATAATTGAATCAACAATATGCACACCATATTTTTGAGTACAGCGATGATTCACTCATTTTATTATATAAATATATCACACTACACACTACTGTATTGAATAATATTACAGCAAAAAACTGAAAAATCAATCAGAGACATTGAAATAATTAGGTAATTATCTCTTTGTGGCAACTCCTGCCTGACAGCTGGCGAGCAACAGACCGCCTGGGACGCACGCTGAGTCAACGTCTTGTTTTTTTGCCAGACTTCCCCACCCTATAGCGGGCAATATATGCCACTTACGATTTTTTTATTATTTTTCCCATGATCAGAGAACACAAATTAACAGGTTTAGAAGAAAAAATATTTTTTTTTTTTGGTATGTGCCTGTGGGTGACAAATGCTAAAAAGCCCGGAACTACAAAAGGGTTAAAGAAATTAATATTTTCCTACTGAAATTAGAGGGTTGCTTTTCAATGGAAAAATTACTGTTATTTTTCCAAAACCTTTCCAGATATACTGTTATATATGCTGATGAAGGATATTGAATCAAAAACTAAATTCTATAACAAATTCAATAACTAAATTATTGTGTATAACTATAATCTCTAGAATGAACCAGTCTTTTATATACCTAGATATACATTATATACATGTATGCACGTGCACACACATGGTCAGAAGCTAGAGGTGTTAACCTCTCAACTGCGCAATGCGCCTGCAGTCCCTCGACAGGGATGCACAACACGCCTCCGGGTATTTATATTTTTAGCGTTCCATTCAAAACTCCCACGGCCACATGAGGTTCACATCAGCTTTCTCAGGGTTCTTGTAAACAGACGCCATCGTTAAAAAAATCATGGGCCACATTCCCAGGTGTGAGAGCCTCAGTACTGAGTGAGCAACCAAGGCTGACGCACACAGCATGAGCTCACAGCACTGCTGTTCAGCTTGTGACAACAGCATCGCCTAATAATGTCAAAATATATATATAACTTGTATTATTTTGCCATGATAGTATTACAGAAGAGCCCGAGTGTGATAATGACTGTGTACAATGTTTAAATATCAGTGATTCAATGCTGTTCACGATGTTCACAATGCTAGCCACAGCACCACAGCATTATTTCGTCCATCTAGGATTCTTCAAACGACTTCCTAGGTTCCTTTACAAAATAAACTTGTGATCAATTACTCATTTACAGGATTTAGTGACCAGTATTGTGATAACGCAGGATTGTGGTGATAGCACTGTGCATAGTATTGTGAGAGGAGGAACTGTGGTGAGGGAGCGAGGGAGAGAATCAAGGTAGCCTCACTGTGTGTGTGGCAGCCACTCTTGTTTTGCTTTGTAATAACAGCAACAGGAGAATGTTGGGAAGAGCTATTTTGGTGAGGGAGGTAACGTAATCATAGTGTCGTTTGCTGGCTGCAGAGTGATTTCTCATGCAGTGTATGGTGGCCACTGTAAAATTTGGACACAATACTGGCTTACTTGCATAGTTCTGGTGAATAAAACATGTAGATAGGTATACATAACATGTATAGTGTAATAAAAACAATAACAGTATGGTAGGAGAAGCAATGTAGGCAAGTAAGATGTTGGAACAGTGAGGAAGACTGGCTGGTGTGGCAGCTGACACTTGCAGAGTTCTGAGTGTGTTGATGGTGAATGTATATAGTGTGCGATAGTGTATAGTGTGTAAATAGATTGTATATATACATAAATTAGAATGATGCATGGGAAATATGTGCAACTTATGTGTACACGTGTTATGCACGTAACACAGTGTCTTTGGACAGTACGGATGTTCTACTGCCATAATATAGTGTACATGCTCATTATACATAGAATTGGCACGAAAAAACAAATAAAATGTATTTGGAATTGTGCGCAAAAAATTAACAAAAATATATTGGTGGCAATTGGTGCATCTTGAGCCGGGCACGCTAGTGGCCTCGGGGATATACGCCATGCGCAAACAGGGATTGATGACGTCACGCGCGAACTTACGAACCCCATAGCAGCCAAAGTAAGTACAATTTTGACTCAATTTTTGTTAACATATCCATACCCAGGGAAGGGTTTTGGACACTTTCAAAAAAATAAAGATTTTTTTCCAGAGAATTTATTTCCTGCGCACTGGGGGGTGTCATATTTGGAAGCCAAGCAGTTGAGAGGTTAAATATGCCAAAGATAGAGGATGGAAGAAAGAGGCGATATGTTCTGCACAGCACAGCACAGTCAATTGAATGTTGAATTGACAACATTTACAAAGAGGAATTCTTGAAACCTACAACTATATACTAGTATTCTCCAAGGTCAGAGATTCAAGCTAAGGAAACAAAGGTCCCCCAAAAATTTTAAAGTTCTCTTTTTGCAAACAGTGGTAGACGGTTGGAACAAGTGGGAAGGACATGGAGGCCAAAACCGTCAGTAATTTCAAAGTGTCACATGACAGAGTACTGTACTGGGAAGATGGGGTTATACAAGTGATAGGGTTACCCTAAGACCAAATGCTATATAATAAAAACCAAATGTTTCCTTTCTGAATACTGTTGGCATAAATCTTTGCCTTTTTATAAAAAAAAGAATAACCTTTAATTAAAAAAAAAAAAAAAAAGCGTTGAATGTAATGAAACGCCATTTTTTGGGAGAGTCCCGGAGGCTCCCCGGAGCTATCCAGGCTGATATGTATATCCCTAACCTTTGGCATCAGTGTGGATGGAGTTCTAGGCCTACCGGGGATCATGAGCCAGAACCTGGCTCTCCTCAGAGAGCCATGAGGAGCAAATGGCCTATAGAAATGCATATGTAATTTGGAGCATTCTATATCTGCCATTGACCGGGACAGGCACCCAGAAAGGTAAGCGCCTGAAAACAAACCCCCCTATTCTGGTTAAAACAAAGAAAATACCCAAATGAGTGGACAGAATTGCCCAAATGAAAACGAACAATCAAGCATGATGTCACACGAGCCGTGCCACTTGTCTGCGCAGCTCCCCCCTCCCCGGGAGAGGGAAGGGGGAGCCTCAGACCCACCGCACCGGCGATCCAACGACTAGTTCTTAGACTGGATGTTCGACTTCGGATGCTAGACTGGGTTCTTAGACTTAGACTTTGGCTCCCCCGGAGCTACTTCACCAAAGACAAAAACTAGAGGGACTTACCCGGGAGGCAGTTGGTGTTCACATCTGAACTCGAAGTCGAGACAACTGGCTGCAACCGCTGACCCAAAGCGACACAGGCTCGACTAGGCCCAGGAACATTTACGAGGTAGCGTGCAGCCAGGACCCTGTTCAACCGCCAAAATCCCAAGCCCGAATATCAACACAAGACATGTTACCAAAGAATGCAGCAAAAGCAGCAAACTTACGAACGTCACGGGCACGAGGATAGACCGCAGAATGGCTAGACCAAATAACCCTGTGGACAACTTGAGAGACCTGAATCTGGGAACAGGGAAGAAGGGAAACCATATCAACCCAAAGGGCGTCCCCGGCCACCGAGGCCGTGGCATACAAATAACGGCGGAGTGCCGCAACTGGACAACACAATGAACCCCGGGCCTGACCAATCAAGCATCAACAACCCAAGGCCCCTCCAGAAAGCAGCAGTCTCATCCTTCGCCAGAAACGAACAAGACGGCTGCAAACGAACAAACCTATCACCATGACCAAAAGAGCAGAAAATTCTGTGCCGGAGGAGAGCATGAAGCTCCCCAAACCGACTGCCAAAGGCCAATGCCAACAAGAAAAGAGCTTTGGAAAAAAAAACCTGAACCGAAGAGGCCACAACAAACCGAGGCGAAGACAGAAACGAGAGCACTCTGTCCAAAAACCAGGATGGTTCAGGCCGCGCATGAGCAGGCCGGAGGTGAAACAACGCCCGAGACAGCTAGCGAAATGGTGCAGAAGGAATATCAATACCGAAAGTAAGCTGCAGCGGCTCGGCCAACACCGGTCGGACGAGCAGACAGCACATTGGACTTGTGATCCTGTGATCCTGTGATCCTGTGGTCCTGGGTTCGATCCCAGGCACCAGAGAGAAACAATGGGCAAAGTTTCTTTCACCCTATGCCCCTGTTCCCTAACAGTAAAATAGGTACCTGGGTGTTAAGTCAGCTGTCACGGGCTGCTTCTTGGGGGTGGAAGCCTGGTCGAGGACCGGGCCGCAGGGCCACTAAAGCCCCGAAATCCTCTCAAGATAACGCCGCACGATACGAGGTGACAATGTGTCAAGACGACGGTCCCAAACCTCTACGAGAGAAGGACAAGACCACGTCAACAAAATCGCAGGATATCTATTAAGAGACAAAAAGAAAAGTTAGGACCGCCTGCAAAACCCTATACCACCGTCGAGACGAAGCACGCAGGTGAGACACCATCAATGAAGCAACCTGATCACCAGGGAAAGGGAGTGAAAGGGAAGGTACTCCACTGGATAAGGAAGAACCTAAGCAACAGAAGACAATGAGTCTCTGAGGGGTGAGGTCTCAGATTGGCAAGACGTCACAAGTGGAGTCCCGCAGGGGTCAGTCCTAAGACCTATACTGTTTCAAATATATGTAAATGATCTCCCAGAGGGGTATAGACTCGTTTCTCTCAATGTTTGCCGATGATGCAAAAATTATGAGAAGGATTGAAACAGAGGATGATAGTAGGAGGCTACAAAATGACCCAGACAAACTGAATGATTGGTCCAACAAATGGCTGCTAAAGTTCAAGCCAAGTAAATGCAAAGTAATGAAACTAGGCAGTGGAAACAGGAGGCCAGACACAGGATACAGAATAAGAGATGAAGTACTTAATGAAACGGAAAGAGAGAAAGATCTAGGAGTTGATATCACACCAAACCTGTCTCCTGAAGCCCCTGCAACCACAGGGGAGACATGATCACTACCTACAAAATTCTCAGGGGAATTGACAGGATAGACACGGATAAACTATTCAACACTGGTGGTATGCGAACAAAGGGACACAGGTGGAAACTGAGTACCCAAATGAGCCACAGGGATGTTAGAAAGAACTTTTTCAGTGTCAGAGTAATTAACAGGTGGATTGCATTAGGCAGTGATGTGGTGGAGGCTGACTCCATACACAGTTTCAAATGTAGATATGATAGAGCCCAGTAGGGTCAGGAATCTGTACACCAGTTGATTGACAGTTGAGAGGCAGGACCAAAGAGCCAAAGCTCAACCCCGCCAAGCACAAATAGGTAAGTACCAAAAAGATGGTGAGAGACTCGAGAATTACCAGACATGAGGACTCGAGAAGACCGAATCAGCCTCTTCACGGACCGGACCGATCATTTGAAAGAGGCGGAGCCATAGGGAACCGCAAGGTGTAGACACCAAGCAAGCAGCACCTGAAACCAAGGCCGGCAAGGAACCAGAAAGAACGTCCGCCAGGGAACCAGGAACCCAAACCCGGCGAGTTGGGAGAGAACCAACCCAGGCAAGCAGAAACACCCCGTCCGGGAGGAACCTCCCCCACCCCTGCGGGACCCCCCTAAAGGACCAACAGGTCCGACAACAAGAACCGCAGACTTCGCAAACAACAAGGATAAAATGGTGACAAAACTGAAGAGCCAGGGCCTGGGCAGAGGTCAATGAGGAAAATGAGCACCATGTGCCGAATCATGAGACACGAAGCAGAATCGCAAGACACAAAGCAGGTTGCACTGCAGGAGCAGTGCAACCAGCTCCAGCAGGGAAGAACAACGCATGAATCGCTGAGTAATATATCGGAACTACTCAGGACGTGCACCGCACTAAAACAAAAATGTACTTTCTAGAAAAGGAACACAGAAAAGGCCGTAGCCTGGGCCGTAATCCTAGCTACTCCTGTCCCAATGAAAAGGAACTGTAGCAGCAGGAAAGGTTGATTGGAAATCTACATCCACCTGCAGACATTTCAACTCAGAAGCTGGCAGTGACATACAAGGAGAAGATGAAAGAACTCAGTGCTTTCTGAACACTGAAGCAGTCCAATATCAAGGTACTGAACCTGCAGATAGTCCAACCTAACACCAACATCAGCCAATAAGCCAATAAGCATATACCAAGATACACAACAATGTGTAGTATAGAGGAAGGAAATACGGAAATACGCAATGAAAAGACCGTAAAATGGTCAAAGCACCGGTAGCTAGGGACAGGAGTAAAAATAATAGGACGAAGAAGACCTAGGTAGCAATCGGGAACATAATGTACACGATCAACTACATATATAGAGACTCCAAGGTATATAAGGGTGCAGCCAGGCACTGAATGACAGGGAATGAATGAGTGTCCAGATAGCACTGACCGAGACAATGAATGAGTGTCCAGATATCATTGACTGAGTCAGTGAATGAGTGTCCAGAGTCTAGAAAAGATTCAGTCGCTGAAAGACTAAACAAAAGGCATCGAAATTCGGGGCTGTGCCCCACAATGCAACAAAGAACAAGATATACAGACACAGTAAGGTCACGTGAAGACACACGCATTTGGGCAAACAACACACTACAACAATACCCAACACGCATCCAAAAATCGAGAACCAGAGCCTGGCTGACTGTGTCGCCACACCATAGAATCTCACCTGTAGAGCGTAGACACGACTGTCACGACACAGCTGAGCCGGGTAATATTCTGGGAGCATCGCTAGTGGAGTATGTTCAGAGGTGCGTGCACAGTAGGAGAAGATGAGGAGTATTGAAGAGGTGGAGGTGGCACCACTATAAGCCACCTCACACCCATAAGCAGAGGAAAATAACTAGGTGATTTCCCCCATATATAAAATCCAGAACACCCCCAGTATCTAGGGGGCTATGACTGGAAAGACAAGATGAACGAGAACAGCGTATAACCCGCGATAAAGGATGCGGAACACCAACACGTTTACACCACCCATAAACAAAACGATCACCCCCGGCCCATGCGCCAGAGGTCCGAACTGCACCACCCGTCTTTTGGGGAGGGTGCCAACAAAGTGTATTTAACAATTATTAGTAATATCAAGACAAAGTACGGAGAGACGATGTGATTACAAAATAATGAAACAGAATTGAAAGATGACAAGGAGTACGGGAGAGGACCAACGAGTCTGAGAAAGGACTGGAGAGAAGCCTCATCGGAAGTCTACAGATGTTCCAATAATATTTTAAGTATCGAAGATCTTCTAGAACCTTGATAAACAAGCACAAAATGACAGAGGCTCATATGGGCCCATTGGTATCCGTGACCAATGGTCATGCAGGAACATGATACGATTTGAACATGATTGCGACATGATGTAGAAGAATACATGTTTAAGGGAAGAAGGTTGGGAAAGCGGTTAAAATTATCCACAGGAAGGACGGAACCGACGGACCCGAAGGGACACTGAACTGAAACCCGGGGAGGGGCCGACGCCCAAACAAACTTGTATTCAGAGGGAAGAAGGAAAATCCCCACTCCTTGTAACAAAGCCCCGCTCGGAGGGTTGGAAAACACAGGCGGGGTCCAACGGGGCCCATGGCCTCCAAGTCAGTCCCACCCCAACCCCAGGAACCTTCACGTCAGTTTCCGAGGGCGAGCCCTCCTCCAAAGCCCCACCTTCACCAGAAAAAAATGGGGCCTACCTTGAGGTGATTCCGGGCTCAGCGACCCTATGGCCCGGTCATCGACCAGGCCACCTCGTTGCTGGAATGGTCAACCAGGCTGTTGGACGCGGCTGCTCGCAGCCTGATGTATGAATCACAGCCTGGTTGATCAGGTATCCTTTGGAGATGTTTGTCAAGTTCTCTCTTGAACACTGTGAGGGCAGCCGGAAACGCGGGAGAAGAAGAGGCCCACTGGTTAGACCCCGATGCTACGGCTGGAGGAAGGGGGTCGTAATGCCTCCGTCGCCTCCCCAGAAGAGGCAACCCCTGAAACTGCCTGAGCCTCAGAAACCTCTAGACCTCTCCCTGACTCCGAAACCCTCAGACGCTTCAGAGCCGGAAGCAAGAGATGGGGGGGGGGGGGGGCAGAATGAACCACGGCAGGGGAAGAACGAGGGGGTGCAGACTGAACCAAGGTCAAAGTGACCAACATCCCCCCAAGTCCGGGACCCTATAAGCAAAGCGGGACAGCCTCGAGGCATCTGGGGAGGCAACCGACCGAGAGCGTTGCCGCAACCAAAACCTAGCATGCAACGCCTGAGCTGCCTGCACTCGAATAAAGTCATCATCAGATTGGGTGAATTGAGTCACAAACAAGTAACAGTGCTCACAGGACTCAGGATCGAAGGTGTCACTGACTCAACAGGCAGCATGATGGAGGCAAAAACAATGAGTGTCACCCTGATACAAGGACACAGAGTAACCCTCAAACTCGAAAAAGGTGAAAGGAGACCCCAGGGTCGCATCCATCGGACCCGTGCACCTCGGCAGGGATTCCCAGGGGGCCCCTAGACTGGTATCGCTAAGGGTAAGCCCAGGCAGGGTACTGCTAACTGGTGCCCAAGTCTACCAAACTGCTAAACTGAACCCCCAGGATGTATTCACTCAAAGGAGCAAAGCAGGGGTACCACCGAACACAGGAGGTCAACACCCTAACTAAACAGGGACAAGGGACACAAAGGCTAACCCCCCTACCAGGCCAAAATAAAAAGAAAAGAAAAACCCCGCAAGAGGATAATGTACCCAGGAGGAACAGAGCCGGCCACTGTAATAGGTAAAAACTAGCTGCACAGTACTGCGCGCCCCACCAGTGCAATGAACTATCACTTACCCCAAGGTAAACAAGGGAGGAAAACCCCCAACACTCGGGGCGGTCAATTACCAAGCAGCAAAAGACCATAGAGGTAGACCCCAAGGCAACTTGTGGAAGAGAACCCCAAGCCCCAAGGGCTGTACTTACAGGGCACTTAGGGAAGACAACCCTAAGCACATGCAGCCCGAGTACCTGCGAATATCACTCCCAGCTCGCACACCACCGTAAGAACAGCACTGAACACCAAGCACAACACGGCAAGAGAACTGGAGCTGGAGCCATCCGACCGTGCCTAATCACACCAACCTAAGAACTAATGGTTAGATCGCCGGAGTGGTAGATCTAGGGCTCCCCCTACCCCACTCCCAGGGAGGGGGGAGCTGCGCAGACAAGCGGCGTGTGACATCATGCTTGATTGCTTGTTTTCATTTGGGGAGTTCTGTCCACTCGTTTGGCTATTTTCTTTGATTTAACCAGAATAGGGGTTTGTTTTGAGGCGCTTACCTTTCTGGGTGCCTGTCCCAGTCGATGGCAGATATAGAATGCTCCAAATCACATGTGCATTTCTATAGACCATTGTCCTCGTGCCTCTCTGAGGGGGCCAGGTTCTGGCTCGTGGTCCCCAGTAGGCCTAGAACTCCATCCACACTGACTGATGCCAAAGGTTAGGGATATACATATCAGCCTGGATAGCTACGGGGAGCTGAAGGGGGCTCCCCCCAGAAAAAAAACATTAAAATCCCATTGCCATCATGATCTTTTAGTACTTGCCTTCTTTCATCTTGCTCCAAGGTATATTCTCAATGTCCAATACATTCCACAACACCCGCACCATCCAGTGTGGTAAAGAAAAAGAAGTTATTATGCGGTGGATCCTTCTGGGATACAGCCTTGATGATCTCCTGGGCAAGTACACCACCAACAATTGCACACACAGGGCTGACTTGTCCAAACACCAACCTAAAGCAAATAAATATCAACGAATAAGTTTTATTTGCAAAATAATGTCATGAAGAAATATTACTTGATTTAACCCAATAAGATACTTCTACTTGCTTTTGTAGCCCATAAATTATCTGTTCAACAGTAATATCTTGAATGAATAAAACCTGGTAGTAAATATGCCAAAAGGGACACAAAGCCATAAGTAATAATGTACATTCAGATAGCAGAACACGGTAAATGTAGCTATAGTCAGGAAAATAATAAGGTGAAACGAGAGATCGATAAAACTAAGGTATGCAATATAAATTGATGACACTTTAAATCCTTATATGTTAACACTTTGCACGGCCTGGTATGCCCCCCCCCCCAAGGTTGGCCTGGCATTTCCCGCGAGCACTCACCCGCACTAAAATGTATACGCCTTTCAGTTTTCTCGCCTCAATTTTCACGCTATGTCATTCATTTTTACATCAAATTGTTCACAATAGAATTCTCTAAAGGGATATATATATATATAAGGTCAAATGACCCAATGCACCACCCACAGCACACATCCCAAGTTCGGCTGAGTTTTACACGTAAGCACGCACCGACCATCTGCACTCAAATATTTATACTCTTTCCAGTTTTGTTATTGTAATTTTTGTACCAAGTCGTTCATTTTGGTATCAAATTGTTCACAATCGAAAGGAGCACATTATAGAACTAGTCTCATAATAATCAAACAATAAATGGAATACTGTATTAACAAATATTTTTATTTTGGACGCTCATCACCACACAAGTATTTATAATATTTCCAGAGTTGACCTCAATTGTCATGCTACATCATTCATTTTGATATCAAATTGTTTGCAATCTAGAGGCACACATTTTAAAACTAGTCTCATAATGATCAGAAAATAAATAGAATTTTAACAAATATAAAAATTTTGGACACAACATGCATCCCTACCCGCCATCCATAGTTATTTATGGACTCAATATCTGTCCCCGCCTGCCGAAAGTGTTAGGACTGCCAGATCCTTTTCACACTCAGATAAACCATTTTACTATTGTTAATCCGATATCTGATCCTTCTAAGTATTTTCTTTTCCTATGCATATTAATCTCTTCTGTAGAACAGTGTCAAAAGCCTTAATAAAGTCTAGGTAAACAGTGTTTAGAAGTCTTTAATCAATCACCTCAAATATGCATGAAAAGACCCAAAGCAAATTAATCTGCTCTCTTAGTAAGACAAATAAACCGA
>NC_091189.1:16497705-16542422 GCF_040958095.1 Procambarus clarkii
ATCTTGGGCATAGCATTTTACCAAATCACCTCATTCTTTGGGGCACACGTGAGGAACACAAATGCGAACAAGCCTGAATGGTCCCCAGGACAATATGCAACTGAAAACTCACACCCCAGAAGTGACTCGAACCCATACTCCCAGAAGCAACGCAACTGGTATGTACAAGACGCCTTAATCCACTTGACCATCACGACCGGACTAATAAGGTGATAGCCGAGGCTATTTGAACCACCCCACCGCCGGCACTCGGATAGTTATCTTGGGCATAGCATTTTACCAAATCACCTCATTCTTTGGGGCACACGTGAGGAACACAAATGCGAACAAGCCTGAATGGTCCCCAGGACAATATGCAACTGAAAACTTGCACATTGTTTCGTGTTCTGTCTTGTGTTGATACTTTTAATACCCTATTAATATCCTCTAATGCCACATCATCCTTCCCACCTTACTCAAATGTAATGCCACATCACCCTTCCCACCTCACTCAAATGTAGATATAAAATCAGGGAAACGCAAGTTCTAATCAGATGTGTATTTGTGAAGTCTTTGAAAATGTAATAAGTTTTACGAAACGCGCCCGTGTCGCGTCAGACTAGAAATAAAAATGAATTTTGGAGAAGTGATTTTTGATTTACCTCCAACAGTGAAGCATAATGTACGAAAGATTGAGAAAATTCGTGTTAGAATTATTAATCTTACTTTTTCGGTCATATTTAATAAAATATAAATATATATATATATAAATATATATATATATAAATATATATATATAAATATATATATATATAAATATATATATATAAATATATATATATAAATATATATATATATATATATATATATATATATATACAGTGGTACCTCGGAATGCGATTGTCCCTGTATGCGAGGTTTTCGGAAGGCGAGGTGTATTTACTCCAAAAAGTTGTCTCAGAAGGCGAGGGTTACTTCGGGAGGCGAGTTTGGACGCGAGTTTGTTGATACGCGTACAGCCGACCTAGCGCGTTCGTCGCCCCTCCGCCCCTCAGTTTATTATTGTCTCGCGCTCAGTGACTACCCCCACATCAATTCTTCTCGCGGATTTTCAGTGTTTTGTTGGATTTTTGGTGATTTGTCTATACAATTTGTTATTATATATCTCACCATGGGTCCCAAGAAAGCCAGTGGTAAGGATAAAGGCCAGAAAGCTCATGTGAGGATGACAATAGAGGAGAAACAAGAGATCATTCGGAAGCATGAGAACGGTACACGTGTTGTTGAACTTTGTAGGCAGTACAACAAAGCCACATCAACAATATGCACTATACTTAAGAAGAAAAATAAGATTATGGGTGCTAAAGTGGCAAAAGGCGTAAGAACATTAACGGCACAAAGACCACAAATACTTGAAGAAGTGGAAAAGTTGTTATTAATTTGGATACACGACAAGGAGTTGAGGGGTGATAGTGTTTCGGAGGCCATTATTTGTGAGAAAGCCAGGGTGTTGCACGAAGACCTTCTAAAGAATACCCCTGCAACGAGTGATGCAGATAAGAAAGAGTTTAAGGCAAGCAGGGGCTGGTTTGAAAAATTTAGAAAGAGAAGTGGTATCCATAGTGTTACAAGGCATGGGGTTATGTGATGTGATTATGGAAGGGGACTCCCCTTCCAAACAGTAACTCCTCTCCTCCTCCCCCCTCCTCACCATCTTCCATACGCCTACAGCACTCGACAGCAAGGTAAGTAATAACTGGAACACAGTTTTGTAGGTTTATTTAGATGAATTAGGTAAATTAGGTATAAAAATTTAGTTTGATGTGGGGTTTTTGGGGTAGTCAGGAACGGATTAATTCATTTCCCTTTATTTCTTATGGGGAAATTAACTTCGGAATTCGAGTTTTCGGAAGGCGAGGCGTCTCCAGGAACGGATTAAACTCTTATTCTGAGGTATGCCTGTATATATAAATATATATATATATAAATATATATATATAAATATATATATATATATAAATATATATATATATATATATAAATATATATATATATATATAAATATATATATATATATAAATATATATATATATATATATATAAATATATATATATATATATATATATATAAATATATATATATAAATATATATATATATATATATATATATAAATATATATATATATATATATATATATAAATATATATATAAATATATATATATATATATATATATATATATATATATATATATATATATATATATATATATATATATATATATATATATATATATATATATATATGTCGTACCTAGTAGCCAGAACGCACTTCTCAGCCTACTATGCAAGGCCCAATTTGCCTAATAAGCCAAGTTTTCATGAATTAATTGTTTTTCGACTACCTAACCTAACCTAACCTAACTTTTTCGGCTACCTAACCTAACCTAACCAGTAAAAATAGGTTAGGTTAGGTTAGGTAGGGTTGGTTAGGTTAGGTTAGGTAGGGTTGGTTAGGTTCGGTCATATATCTACGTTAATTTTAACTCCAATAAAAAACAATTGACCTCATACATAATGAAATGGGTAGCTTTATCATTTCATAAGAAAAAAATTAGAGAAAATATGTTAATTCAGGAAAACTTGGCTTATTAGCCAAATCGGGCCTTGTATAGTAGGCTGAGTAGTGCGTTCTGGCTACTAGGTACGACATATATAAATACAGTGGTACCTCGCATAACGATTGCCCCAAAAGACGAATACTTTGGGTAACGAACGGCCCGATCGGCGTCATATCGTCCCGTATGACGAACGCTGGTTTGAGTAACGTCAACACCACACGGTGGGGTCGCGCTGCTACTTGCACATTCTTAGACGCCTCCGACGATGCACATAAATTATGTTGTTCTTGTTTAAAGATGCTAATGATGCTGGGATATAAAAGGGTGACTGCTGAGATGTTGCAAAGCATTGACGTTTTTGTAGGAAAAAAGAATTGAAATATCTGATATACAACAAATGTCAAAAAAGTTCGTTCGGTGTTCGGCAGGTAGGCTGCTCCATTATAACAATCTTTCTTTGTTTCAAATGTGTTCCATTTGTTTTTTATTTGTCATTTACGTCTCAATAATGGAGAAGCCTACCTTACATACACTGAATAAACCATTATGACATTTTCCTTTCTTCAAATGTGTTCAATATTTATTTTTCATTTGTCTTATAGCAAAAGATTCGTTCGGTGGTCGGCAGGTAGGCTGCTCCATGTTTCTTACATACAAAAAACGTATATAATAAAAAAAATGAAGAATTTTGAAAACCAGTACAAATGTCAAAAAGGTTCATTCGGTGGTCTACAGGTCGACTGCTCCATGTTTCTTAAAAAAAAAAAAAAAAAAAAAAAACGAAAAATAAAAGAACTGTTGAAACAATTTGGAAAATGGACAAATGTCATAAAGGTTCGTTCAGTGTTTGTCGGGTAGGCTGCTCCATTATTGAGACGTAAGTGATAAATACAAAACAAATGGAACACATTTGAAACAAAGAAAGATTGTCATAATGGAGCAGCCTACCCAACAAACACTGAACGAACCTTTTGCTATAACGAATATGAAAGACAAGGGCTGCTGGCTGGGTTAGTAGTGCGTGAGCAACCATTTGTAGCACACGTGCCTCTGGCTCTCAAACACCTGTCCCACACGGTGTTGAAAGACTGTACTCAGTCAGTGCAATTCAGACCCTATTGTTTGAAGAACATAAGGGTCATAACATTGGTGAAGCTAGGCGCAATAAGGGCTTAACACAACGGTCGGATGCCTGTGATACAGCACCTATGAGGATGATACAGCGAGCGTATCCAGGTGTAGCTCTGAGCCCCACCCTTGCCATCTCTAATGTATATAGATGATACATAGATGAATCGTTTTCTGCGTTCAGTGATGATGCATCTGATACAAGTAGCATAGATGAACAGTGTTAGCGGCTTCCATGGTGGAGGTGTTCATTGATATTTTTAAGAATACCTAAATCTTTTCCTGACTGATGGACACTCTTTGAGGCTAGCTGAATCTCTTCCTGACTGATGGACACTCTTCGAGGCTAGCTGAATCTCTTCCTGTGTGGGACCTTACAAAGCGATCTTTTCAAGACTACCTTACAAATTGAGCTTTTCCTATAATCGTTTCAATACTACTTTATGCTTTACAAGCTTGGCTACATACCACCTACAAGTACTAAAGCCAAGGGTGCACGCGAATGCATTATTTGCAAGCACACAGAACGATGAAACAGGAAACAAAAATCTATCTGTAGCTGGTGCAAAGAGAGCAAAGTCGCGCTGTGTACCATGGACTACTTCGTTGACTATTATGCACCTCCAAAGTACTGAGTGTGTAATACAGTGTGTTACTGTGTAAATAGTATGTGAAACTGTACATATTGTAATATTAGTGAATTTTTACCACGTAATATTGTGACAATAAACATTTATTGTGGATACATTACTGACACATGTATCACAGTTTCATGGAAAATTATGAACATTCTACTGTATACATATTGTAAAGGTCACAAATATGCATCATATACGATAAAAGAAACAAATAAAACCGCATTGGAAATGCATAGGAAAAATATTTGAAAATATATTTGTGGCAACACACGGTGCTTGAATGGCCTGCGCGACCGTGTCTGGGAGCTTCACACACGGGCGACCAGCCCCTGATGACGTCACACCGCACCTTGTCCACGCCCTCACAGCCAAAGTAAGTGGAATTTAGTAATTATCTTTACATAGACATGTTCAGGGACGGTAATTTATCATTTTACAAAGAAAAATTATATTTTGGGGAACATTTGATGTCATGCACACTAGGGAAATTTCACAATAAACACAGTGCATCACACTGGTTACATGGGAGACACTCGTTTTGTATGACGTCCGTTTCGCATGACGAACATGGAACGGATTAAATTCGTTATGCGAGGTACCACTGTATATATATATATATATATAAATATATATATATATAAATATATATATATATAAATATATATATATATATAAATATATATAACTGAAAACTCACACCCCAGAAGTGACTCGAACCCATACTCCCAGGAGCCACGCAACTGGTATGTACAAGACGCCTTAATCCACTTGACCATCACGACCGGACAAAATGAGGTGATAGCCGAGGCTATTTGAACCACCCCACCACCGGCACTCGGATAGTAATCTTGGGCATAGCATTTTACCAAATCACCTCATTCTTTGGGGCACACGTGAGGAACACAAATGCGAACAAGCCTGAATGGTCCCCAGGACAATATGCAACTGAAAACTCACACCCCAGAAATGACTCGAACCCATACTCCCAGGAGCCACGCAACTGGTATGTACAAGACGCCTTAATCCACTTGACCATCACGACCGTACAAAATGAGGTGATAGCCGAGGCTATTTGAACCACCCCACCGCCGGCACTCGGATAGTAATCTTGGGCAAAGCATTTTACCAAATCACCTCATTCTTTGGGGCACACGTGAGGAACACAAATGCAAACAAGCCTGAATGGTCCCCAGGACAATATGCAACTGAAAACTCACACCCCAGAAGTGACTCGAACCCATACTCCCAGGAGCCACGCAACTGGTATGTACAAGACGCCTTAATCCACTTGACCATCACGACCGGACAAAATGAGGTGATAGCCGAGGCTATTTGAACCACCCCACCGCCGGCACTCGGATAGTAATCTTGTTAGAGTAATGTCATGGGCTTTATATATATATCTAGGAATCACATGAGACAAGCCCATGACATTACTCTAACAAGAGAAATGTTGAACAAGAATACTTGCATAATAGACAAAACCCAAGATTCAAGAAGATTACAAATTCTTGAGGCAATTCACATAAGAATAGAGCGACCTACCATGAACACCCAAATCACGGAACTATTTACTCTACCCACCATGAGAGTAAGGACAAGACAAGAACATATCGATGCCAACACAGAAAACAATGTCCAACATAACAGGCCAATTACACTGGATTAATCTTTGTGTTTAGATAGGAGATGCTTCGTATGGGCCAATAAGCCTTCTGCAGCCCCTATGTTTATCCCTTATGTATCCCCCCATGTTTTTCACCTTCATTGTATTATCACCTGACCTAATGCGGGTATAAAATCAACTAGTATTGCAAGATCTGTTCACTTGAGAATGAACCATGGAGGTTCGAAACGTCGTGCAAATTATACAAATAAGTGTAATACACTCTATAGTAAATCACTTCTTTTCTTCACCTTAAAAGTACGAAAATGAGTTTTGGAGAACTCCTATTCCAATTAAGCCCTGATGCTAAGAAAATAGTTAGAGGGATAGAAGCCCTAAACCAGAAAATAATAAATACAGAATATGCGGTCATATTCAATATATATATATATATATATATATATATATATATATATATATATATATATATATATATATATATATATATATATATATATATATATATATATATATATTTATATATATATATATATTTATATATATATATATATATATATATATATATATATATATATATATATATATATATATATATGTCGTACCTAGTAGCCAGAACTCACTTCTCAGCCTACTATTCAAGGCCCGATTTGCCTAATAAGCCAAGTTTTCCTGAATTAATTTATTTACTATAATTTTTTTCTTATGAAATGATAAAGCTACCCTTTTCACTATGTATGAGGTCAATTTTTTTTTATTGGAGTTAAAATTAACGTAGATATATGACCGAACCTAACCAACCCTACCTAACCTAACCTAACCTATATATATAGGTAAGGTTAGGTTAGGTAGCCAAAAAAAGCTAGGTTAGGTTAGGTTAGGTAGACGAAAAAACATTAATTCATGAAAACTTGGCTTATTAGGCAAATCGGGCCTTGAATAGTAGGCTGAGAAGTGCGTTCTGGCTATTAGGTACGACATATATATATATATATATATATATATATATATATATATATATATATATATATATATATATATATATATATATATATATATATATATATATATATATATATATATATATATATATATATATATATATATATATATATATATATATATATATATATATATATATATATATATATATATATATATATATATATATATATATATATATATATATATATATATATATATATATATATATATATATATATATATATATATATATATATATATATATATATATATATATATATATATATATATATATATATATATATATATATATATATATATATATATATATATATATATATATATATATATATATATATATATATATATATATATATATATATATATATATATATATATATATATATATATATATATATATATATATATATATATATATATATATATATATATATATATATATATATATATATATATATATATATATATATATATATATATATATATATATATATATATATATATATATATATATATATATATATATATATATATATATATATATATATATATATATATATATATATATATATATATATATATATATATATATACATATATATATATATATATATACATATATATATATAGTGACGGGAAAAGGAAAAGTAGGTGTTCGTGCAGTCTCTAGGCAGATGGAACACAAATGCGAACAAGACGGGGAGCCAGTCAGCCGAATGGACAGCACGCTGGACTTGTGATCCTGTGGTCCTGGGTTCGATCCCAGGTGCCGGCGAGAAACAATGGGCAGAGTTTCTTTCACCCTATGCCCCTGTTACCTAGCAGTAAAATAGGTACCTGGGTGTTAGTCAGCTGTCACGGGCTGCTTCCTGGGGGTGGAGGCCTGGTCGAGGACCGGGCCGCGGGGACACTAAAAAAAAGCCCCGAAATCATCTCAAGATAACCTCAAGAAGCCTGAACGGTCTCCAGGCATATATGTAACTGAAAACTCACTCCCCAGAAGTGACTCAAACCCATACTGCCAGAAGCAATGCATCTGATGTACAGCTTGTTCGCATTTGTGTTCCTCGCGTGTCCCCAAAGAATGAGGCGATTTGATAAAATACCATGCCCAAGATTACCAACAGAGTGCCGGCAGGGGGATGGGAATTAGCCTTGGCTACCATCCTCTTTTGTCCGGTTGTGTTGGTCGAGTGGTTAAGGGATCCTGTACATCAGATGCATTGCTTCTAACAGTATGGGTTCGTGTCACTTCTGGGGTGTAAGTTTTCAGTTATATATTATATTATATAATATAATATAATATAAATACACACACACACACACACACACTGTCATTTATCTTACTGTGCATTATAAAGTATGCTGGAGATGTCCTTTTCAGCTGAGAGGCATACTTTTTTGAAGACCAATCTACATCCAGCGCTTGACTTAAAGGAACGAATGTTTCTGTGTGCTTCACCATCTTTGTCTCCTCAACAGTCTGCTTCTTACCATCTTGCTCGATTTCCTTCCTCTTTTTCACCTCTCTGGAAGACATTGACAAAAAGGTATTAAATCCCACCCCACTGTCAGAAACAGAAAGCCTAAACAGGTACAGTACTGTGCTTAAGATTTATATCGAGGTCCTTTAGGCCAACTGGTGACCATCCCCAGGATGCAACCTACAACAGTTGCCTTACATGTAGGTACTATTTACTGCTATGTGAAAAAGCATCAGGTAAAAGGAAACGTGTCCTACTATTTGTCCCGTCTAGGGATCGAACCTGGGATTCTTTATTGCAAGTCGAGAATATAGACCACTGTACTGAACCCCTGCAACTTCTAATTGAACAGCAATTGAGGAACAGGATGGTTAACCACTATGCTGCACCAACAGAGAAAACTCGGTCGGTGGGAAACTGTGCCAACCGAGAAAACACCTTTTAAATATTTCGCACCCGTTCAAAACAGGTGCGCTGTAGGTTGTGCACAAAATGAACTCCTGGGACCTTCAGTGAGAGGCAACCATCTTGGAAAAAATTCCCAGAATGTCTTAAGGCTGCTGGCTGGCTTAGTACTGAGTGAACAACCATTGGTGGCACACGCGCCTCTGGCTTCCAAATATTGTACCTGTCTGACACGGTGTTGAAAGATCGCTCTGTCGGTGAAATTCAGACCTTATTGTTTGAACATAAGGGGTCATGATATTGATCAAGCTAGGCACAATAAAGACCAAACACAAAGGTCGGATGCAAGTGATACAGCACTGATGAGGACGATATAGTGAGCATATCCAGTTGTAGCTTTGAGCGCCACTCTTATTGTGGACACATTACTGACACATGTATCACAGTTCCATGGAACATTATGAACGTTCTACTGTATACATATTGTAAAGAACGCCAATATGCATCATATACGATAAAAAATAAATAAAACTGCACTGGAAATACATAGAACAAATAATTGAAAATATATTTGTGGCAATTTGCGGTGCTTGAATGGCGCTCGCGACCGCCTCTGGGAGCTTCACGCACGGGCAACCAGCCCATGACGCCCCCTTCTCCACTTCCCCACAGCCAAAGTAAGTGGAATATTTAAAGCATTTTACATGTACATGTTCAGGGAATGGAATTTATCATTTTACAAAGATAAAAAAAAAATTGCAAACACTTGATTTTATGTGCACAGGGGGAATGTCACAATAAACGCGGTGCATCACAGTGGTTAAGGACCCAAGGGCATATGGCTAAACTTGCATCTACTTTACGAATACCCAGTATATTAAAGTACTCCACTTTATCACTAAATATTTAGAGAACAATTTTTAACTTACTCAACATATTGATGATCCTTTAAGTCGGTGAACATGTAACCAATCATTCCAAACACATCACCAGCAAAAAATAAAATTTTATTCTTGCGGCAGATGTTGTTGATTCGGAGCAGCTGTTCTCGACGGCAGCGACTCACACACACTACATCAAACTTGGTGAAATATTCATCAGTTTTGTCATCAATATTGCTCGTGTCAGAGGAAACTTCCACCATTGGGTTCAAAATCTGCGCTCTTTCTCGGGATGCCTCAGCTATCTGTAACGATGAAAATTTCTTGTACTGTATTTACCTCCCTAAAATTTCACCTTATTCAGTACAAGTATAAGTTCTTAGATTGACTTCCAAAATTAAAACACAGTCTATCAGTGTTCTCTAATGAGAACCTTGCATTTTGTTTAGTAGTTGCAGTATAGAATATTACTGTAATGAAAAACTTATAGGTGTGAGTCCATAGAAAAATTCTAATAGATTTTTTTAAAGATTCCAAATGCTGCCATATACAGTACAAGGCTAAAAATCAGATCGAGTGAATAGGGAAAGCACTTTTCCAAGCTGTACACTTGGTTACTCTACTGACTTCCCTAAACCTAGATTTTCTGAGCAGCACGTACAGTAAAAATATTTTCGTAGGTGAAGTTAGGTAAGGTTTTGGTCTTTATTATATAGTATTTTAAACTTTTACACATTTCTTCTGGGTGAGTGATTTCAAAGTACAGTACTGTATACTGTACTGTATAAAATTTTATGATGCAAGCACTAAAAAATTTAGATTTTTTCTTGATTAGAATTTATTGGCTTAATTCTCAGTACAAAATCTTATTTGCCATCAATTATTTAACATATATAAACCTACAATATATAAAACAGATGACAATCTTATCAGTGAACTACACTTAGTAACATGATATAATGTTAAGAAAACACATTTTGCTTATAACCATGCTTTTTTAGTTATCATGTTTAGCAGTTCATATTCACTTAATAATTATTCATATATGCTGTGATATTATGTCTTTTATAAAATACCATTTTAATACCAAAGAGACATACCCAGGATTTAAAATTAGAGTTAAAGTCTGACAAAGGGTCTTCTTGGTTGCAGACAATTAGCAATCGTTAGCTTCTCTTACTTTTAATGTTCACCAGTGCGTATTTACTGTTCTTAATTGGCTTAGTCTTCAATATTTAATTTGCCAAAATTGCAATGACAATTTTTATTTGTTTTTCTTAAAATATATATTTAATATGAGTTACAGACACAAATAGAATTTCGGGTTATTAATCCCAGAAAAGCAGCTCTAGTAAACTGAGGCAGGTTGGCCCCCGTGACCGGGAACCACGGGCTTGGCCGACCCAAACGTGTACCAACAAATATCGTTAGTCGACGACACTATCGTAAGTCGAGTCGCATTTTTCAATCAAATTTATATCGTAACTCGAAATTATCGTAAGTCGATGCAATCGTAAGTCGAGGTGCCACTGTACATACTATATAGTTGTCACGTCTGTGACAGGAAATTTATCTGGACTTCACTGGTGTGAGGACTTCACACCAGTGAAGTCCTCACTGGTGTGCACTCTGGCACGTTTTGCCTGCATACGACTAGGACCTGCTTGTGGCTCACTGCTTCCTTGTCTAAGAATCTGTTGGAAGACACTTGTTTTTCCCTACATTTTAACACTTGGCTGTAGTAAGACATCACATTGTCATTTAAAAAGTCAATGCAACGGCCTGCTACAGCTTTATCTGGGCAAGTTTTTTCAACAAAACTTTGCAGTTCTTCCTATACTTCACATATTTTCTTAATGAAGAAGGGACAGCCTCTACTCACAACTATTTTCTTAGGTTGAATCTTACCACTGGCTTTCTTGGGACCCATGACAAGATTCAGTTTTTGAACAGTTTCCGTGGTGTAGTGGTAAGACACTCGCCTGGCGTTCCGCGAGCGCTATGTCATGGGTTCGTATCCTGGCCGGGGAGGATTTACTGGGCGCAATTCCTTAACTGTAGCCTCTGTTTAACGCAACAGTAAAATGTGTACTTGGATGAAAAAACGATTCTTCGCGGCAGGGGATCGTATTCCAGGGACCATAGGATTAAGGACTTGCCCGAAACGCTGCGCGTACTAGTGGCTGTACAAGAATGTAACAACTCTTGTATATATCTATAAAAAAAAAAAAAAAAAAAAAAAAAAAAAAAAAAAAAAAAAAAAAAGATATATAATAACAATTTTTATGCTCAAATGGCCAAAAATCCGACAAAAACTGTAAATCCTTGTGAAGAATTCAGGCGGTATAGTCACTGGGCGTGAGGCACTGGTAAACTGAGGCGCGATCGCCGTACCACCACGCACTAGTTGGCCTGTACGCGTATCAACACGCTCGTATTCCAAGGCAATGCTCGTATTCCGATGTAAATTTTCCGAGTAAATCCTGCTCGTAATCCGAAAAACTCGTAAACAGGAATGCTCGTATTCCGGGGTACCACTGTATACCGTAGATACAGTATATATATAGCATTTATAAACAGTACACTGTATTTTATTAAAATAGCTAATAATTAGAAGAAAAACTTAAATTCTTGAAAACATCATGGCTACTCACATTTTTACCAAGTGCATCATGTGGAACAAGAAAATTTGAGCATGTTTCAATTTCTGTAATTGTGCGATGGTCCAACAAGGTAAGAGATTTTACTCCTGAGAGAACCAAATTCTTTGCGACCTCTGCTCCCATTCCACAAACTCCAGCAACCAATATACGAGAAGTGCGCAATCTGCAATAAAGATGTTTCAATATGTTACTCATAAATTCATGAAGTATAGGCTATACAATGTAAGTAAATAAATTTATATATCCTACTGTCAAAAAAAAAAAGAAATGCTGACTTAAGAGCAAACCATATAAAACAACACTCAAAAGCAAAGCATGCATTATTGTTCATTTTTATTGTCAAACTTTACATAAAGATTTGTGTCAAAACAAGGTGAATAATTCTTACACAATTAATTTTTAATCAATGCAAATGCCGAGTGGCAGTGCATAAGCCTTCATAATTTGAGTCCAGTCTTAGCCAGGCTCATATTGCAAAGACATGGGACTAGTACACTTTTCAAGGAATGATAACTATCAGAATTTTTTTTTTACATCAGTACAATTGTACTCTGCAGTATCTAGAGAGGATGTGAAGGTATTGGGGTGTAAGGAGTGCAGGAAATGTCAAACCACTCTGACCATAGTGGATTCATTGCTAACCATGCAAGAAGCAAGGCAACCACAGTACTGATCAATGTAAGTGGATGGTCTATACATTCACTTTAAATCTTCAATTTGGTCCAGGTACAATAATGTTATTATTGACTCATCCTAGAAGCCTCTCGATGTACATTTGTTCTTGTGTAATTATATTATGCATCTTAATATTACTACACATATAGAGTGAAGCATTTAAACTATGGGGACTGATTCTAATACTCAACTGTACCACTTGGAATGACAATGAAAGGATATATACATGTCTTAGCAAAATCAATCCTCTATTTGGAGGTCAAGATTATGGAGACTGTAATGGGTAATAAATGGTGTTCTAGAGGAAAGTTATATGTAATTTCCTAAGTGTAGTTACAGGATGAGAGCTACGCTCATGGTGTCCCGTCTTTCCAGCACTCCAGTGAATGTATCACGAATGCATACATGTATCCGACATGTAGCAGCACTAGTCTCTATTCATTTATCTATAGCTAGAACTAGTCTCTTCATCAAACCAAAGAACAGAGAACTTTGAATCAAAATGTAATGTCAAGGTAATCTGTTCAACATGTACTTAACTGTTTAATACTCCTAACTCATCACGTACTCTTTATTGGTGGTTATGTTACATTAATTGCCGATGCCAAACAAAGGCAATAACCATACTGCTTGTGCATGTTCAGAATGAGTGCTCGCAACCTGTGTGTAAGGGGTGCCCACTGCCCCGTGTGTATGGGGTGCCCACTGCCCCGTGTGTATGGGGTGCCCAGTGTGTAAGGGGTGCCCACTGCCCCGTGTGTAAGGGGTGCCCACTGCCCCGTGTGTAAGGGGTGCCCACTGCCCCGTGTGTAAGGGGTGCCCAATGCCCCGTGTGTAAGGGGTGCCCAATGCCCCGTGTGTAAGGGGTGCCCACTGCCCCGTGTGTAAGGGGTGCCCAATGCCCCGTGTGTAAGGGGTGCCCACTGCCCCGTGTGTAAGGGGGTGCCCACTGCCCGTATGCACCAACCGCTTTTGGGCGTCCAGGCCCCACAGCCGGATCTGACGGTCATAGAGAGCGGCCTCATCCTCCGTGATGGTTTCCGCGTGCTTCTCAACCATCTTCAGGTGCGAGTTGCTCATCTAGTGAGCACCTTGACTCGAGGGTGTAGTGTGCTGCTCGTTACCACGGCTGAAGGGGGTCTCTGCCACAGCCTTGTATCACTACCACAGCTCAGCGGTCACACGCCACAAGTCGGCGTCCCGCGCTGGTGTTGTGATGCTGCAACACGAGCCTAATATAAATTCTCATCAGAGCTTATAATCCTCCATAATAGTTCTGGTATATTTCTCTTTTTAGTGTTTTATTTGTATACAAGCATTATTGTCGCAATCTTCAATATGAGGAATATAGGGGATAAGGGGGCAAAAAAATGTCTGAATTTACTTGAGCGCCTTATCTCATTAGTGGCTTCTGCGAGGACAGGAAGCCAGCGTCTTGTTAAAGGTCACCCTCCACCTCCCCCTGATATTGTTCATTTTTTCTGGAGTTTGGACAAAAGTAATATCTTGGTTTTCACAGTCTCAGCGGGTAGGCAGTTCGACAATGAGTTTATAATAACAAGCTGTTGCTCCCTTGTATTTGATCTTTTAAAGAAGTGGTCTGGCTTTATGTCTCCAACTTGTTCAGTATGTAACAAGTTTCCATGAGACGAGCCCTGTTATGTTTGGTCTGCAGTGTTGTTAGCACTGAAGCCCTCAACCGTTACTGGTGTGAGAGTTGGCTTAGTTCTGGGATGAGTTTTGTCGCGCTGATGAACTTTCTCCAAAGCATTTTGTTTTCTTTCAGAATCTGGTGGAACAAAACTCCTTTATATGACCTTTTCTTCATAAAATAATTTGCTGCATAATAGTACTGTTGACATGAGAATTGTATGTAATGTGCGTTGTTATTCCCTACATGCAAGGTCTTCCATTCTTCAATATTGTAAAGAATTTACCATTCATATGACCATTTGTAGAGTTCATGTAGATCTCTCTTTAAGCTAGTCTCGGTATCGTTTTCGCTTCCTACTTTACCATAGATCTTAGTGTCGTCTGCAAATTTGATGATGTGGTTTCCAATATTCTCATCAATGTCATTGATGTATGACAAGAAGGGCTGGCCCAAAGATATAACCTTGTGGTACCTCACCACATTTTTTGTTAGATTCATTTACATTTAGGACGTCCCTTTGATTTGTTTTGTCCATTTTAGTATTTTACCATTTGTTCAATGAGTTTCTAATTTCCTTACCAGTTTTTATGTGGTACCCTATCAAAAGTTTTAGATAGGGTCTTGTAGGTTTGCTTCCGAAGCAGGAAAGAAATGGCTGGGCACGTTTCCTTTTACCTAATATATCTGGTCACCTAGTACTAAATATAGATGTTTGGGAACTTAGATAACTGTTCATTTTGCAGGTGTTGCATCCTAGGAAGGGTAAGTCATTTTACCTTGGACGGGGTGGGGGGGGCCCTCGATATAAGCCTAAAGTTCAACACAGTGACAAATATCCTAGAACTAAGGCTAACAGGACTAGCAACACTGCGAACCAGACATAACATATGGCTGGTTTCATCTGAACTTTTAAAATACTGAACAAGTTAGATATTAATTCAGACCACTTATTTAAATGGTCAAATGTAACACAATTGGCAACAACTTCAAGCTCAACAGGCCACAATGTAGGACAGAAAACAGGATACTTTTCACCCATCTATTTCAATGAGAATATTTATCTGTCCAAGGTTGGAGGCCAAATGCTTGGGGCTAGCCACACCCAATTTTGCAGGGGAAATGGTCTGGGGTATGGGACGGACATAGCTCAATAGGGGTCAGCCCTATTGGTCCTATTACGAGGAGGGCAAGTAAAGTAGTAGCCCCCCCTCCCACTCACTAAATTGGCGAAAGATGGCTGGTCGAGTCCCAAGATTTATTCGCAAGAAAATAAAATTAATAAATATTTACAGTACAGTATACTGTACTGTACATTAATAAATGTATAAATAAATTTTTAATATTGCGATTAGAGCAGAGGCAGCGTAGTCGAGGATGGACCGGATTGCATTAGTGTAGAAATTTTCAAATATGATGTATTTAACCCGTCTTATGTCTGGACATAGCATGCCATCGTGTTTGGTACATATCTTGTGTACTTGACACTTTTAATTAATTTTAGGGCCATAATGGCAACACTGACCCACTTTAAAAGTCTTACAAGTGGGTTGCACATAATCAAATACTCCTCACACAAGAAACTGACATAATCCTTGTGATTGGCTCAATTCATATAGAAGCTCAAAGTAAGAAAGGATCCTAGTACATAGAATAATACAACAAATTAAAATAATCAATATACTGTATTTAGAAGCATTGTAATAAGGAACATATTGTAGTACTATATTACTCCCATGTACAATATATGTACTGTACTGTAAAGTACAGTACATATATTTTATTTTATACAGCCTGGTTGATCAGTCCGGCAACCAGGAGGCCTGGTCGACGACCGGGCCGCGGGGACGCTAAGCCCCGGAAGCACCTCAAGGTAACCTCAAGGTAAGGTACTGTATTTGGTTTCTCTCCGTGTATTTGTAAGCACTAATATAGTGCCACAATTTAACAAAATACATCTCATGTTGTCAATATACAGCACAATAAAACTTACCCCATTCACTTTCTAATGCTTGCTTAAAGAATTACAATCATTAAAATTTGTATTATTATTATGCATTTACTTTCAAATCTACAATAGTTGCATGTGAATCACAAATATTAAGTTAATACTGTACTCAATAACAATAGTGTTCAATAATTTGTAGTGTCAGTGTAATGTACACATACACACTCAGCCGACACTGGCAAAATCGACACCTGAACATACATTTGCAAATACACCAGAATAACAATCTGGTAAGGAAAATATAAGTATTTTTTCTGTTTGTATCATAACACTGTACTGTAACTTTCACACTTTCCAAGGACTGATCTCATAGAAACTTTTAAAATACTAAACAATTTGGAGGATATTGATCCAGGTAACTTCTTGAAAATTTCAGATGTAACACAAACAAGGATATAAATTTTCAAACTCAACAAGCCACAATGTAGGACAGAAAACAATTTTTCACCTATAAGGTTATTCCCATGGAACTACTAACCTGCTAAAGCCAATAAAACCATCAGGGCAAATGGGAGGACCTTTAACAAGCCACTGGATTCTTGTCTTCGAGGCCATGTAAATTCAGTAAATTATTATGTTATATATATCCATTAGAATACCGGATGTTACAAAAATTTTAACTGCCCGCAAAGGGTTAAAAATCGATTTAGAATGAAACCTTTAAATACAAAAACAATGAAAGTTTGATTTTTCACCAAGCACCAGTCTCCACCTCTTTCACATCTCTCTAGATACTGGTCTACCACAGTGTTGTGTCAATACTGAGGTAATAAGAGATGAACAACCATTTTAAGTGAAGAATCCGTTTGGTAAGAGGGGGGAAATGATTATAATGGTAGGTACACTATATACAATATAGATGAAACACTTGGGTACTGCTGTGAATATTTTAAGCAACAATGCTGATTCTACATTTTTCAGTGAGAAAGATACAGTAAATGTGAGGGTATCCCAACAAGTACTTTCTATTCCTGTACTGCTTTAAAAATTTTTCTGAGCTGGTACCCCCCTATCTCAAGAAATAGGGTAAGAATAGTTAATGTACAATGTACTCATTCGTTTCTCAGCCGACATGTTGAGCAGGACAGATGACTGGTAAATTCACCTGGTGAGCAGGAAGTGATTAAATAAATCATGTCTAAGCTCAATTGGTGAAAAGTAGTTGACTAGCTCACCATCTGATTGGTTGTGGGTTCAATTTCCAGGCAGAGCATGACATCTGGGCATGCTTCCTGACAACTGATGCCTCTGTTCACCAAGCAATAGATATGGGTAGGTACCTAGTAATAAATCAACTTTTTGCGAGTTGCATCCTACAGAATGGGCAGTTTCTGGGTAGAAGAATCTCAATATGCTTAACAGGCTTCATGTTCCTGACAATGGATAACCATATCCAAGGTAACATGAAAGGAATTAAACCTTAAACAAAATATACTTGAATAGCAAAGGAAGTACAGTACTGTAAATGAACAAATCCACAAGGGCTGTGACGAGGGTTCGAATCTACATCCGAGAGGATCCCAGATGCTGCCTTAATCAACTGAGCTACGACATAATTAAAAACATGGGTTATGACATGGCTTCAGGTTCAAACCCTCGTCACGGCCCTTGCGGATTTCTTCATTTGATGCATCACGCTAATGTAATTTCTGTGTGCTCAGTACTATATTTTAAGCTTCTGTACATTCAAACAAAACTCTCTGCATTTTAGTGATAATTTGGGGTATAATAGTATTACTATAATTAAAATTTTCTAGAGCTCCTAGATGTGTTGACCAGCATATGGGTGGTGACACATAAACAGGTCTACTATTGATTTGGTATGTTCTGGAATCTAGTTGATTTGACTCCATTCCTATAAAATCTTCTATGTTTTTAGTAGTCACCTATAAGATGAGGAGTTAATTCCCTGTACAGTATATGGAGACTCAATTGGAATTCACCAAGGGACAAATATAAGTACAACAAAAGTGTATTAAAGAAATAACTTTATTTGAGGAAGTGAAAGTACCTTCCATTTTATTAATACTTAAAAATATTAAATTTTGGAATGAAAACATTGATTTCAGCCCTACACATGATGCCATGTTTTTAATAAATAATAATAAAAAATTTAGTACAAAACAAAACCCTCATTAGCCAAAATGCAAAATAATACATTTGCATTTCCTCTACCAGTATTTCTCTATTTCTGGTGTTTTTTGCATACTGTATTTCTAAAAAAGATACAATAAGACTTTTTTTTACATTTTTGTAAAAAAAATAATGTGAAATAACATTATCAAAATGTTTGTGATTTAGTAAATATCACAGATACTGTATAATGGCACTACTCAAAAAGCTTTGGAATTATTCATTGTCAGCGTCTTTAATTTGGTTCATTAGTTTCAAGATAAACATTTTGTCATTAGGTGAATATCGAGAAAGAAACCTGTCTTCCATGTAAACCAGCTCTGTGTAAGTTAAATTAGGCTTCTGCTCCTTGTTTCTCTCCCATTCTATAGCAACCATGTCCACCAGGCTTTCCAAAAGGAACATTTTTGCCATATCTTCTGATGTCAAATCAAGTGAAGCAATTTTCACACCATACTGCAAGCCATCTGCATTTGTACAGAGCCAGGCTTCCAAGCAAGACTGTTTATATTCAGGAGTGTGCTTATTTGACCACATTTGTGGATGGTGTGGCTCATTGTTAAGATGTAAATCACAAGACTTACGCCATATTGAATAATTTATACTATGAATCCACTTAAAGGTGTAGCCTATACTCTGTGATAAAGCAAACTTCGTAAGGTCATGGCGTTCTATAACTTCTTCAGGCAATTCTGACATAAAGCGAGATAGTCGCCGATAACTCTGCTGGATCCAGTAACGATGACATTTCACCTGTGAAAAATGTTCCTGCAGATTGAAATCCATCCATAGTAACTGCAGTATTACATCATCTTTGATCAGTATACTTGGTGTGTGTATTGTAGCATTTCCTTGCTTATCTTCTTGATTAGTAGTAATCATTATCCATTTCAAATGGCCATCATTGATGAATTTGTCTTCAATAGCCCTTTTAAGGATTACTTCCTCAGCATGCTTCCTAAAATGACTGTCCCAATGTTCCATGACAACTTTACCAATCATTATGAGGAAAGCAGTGTTGTGTGCTTTCCTTACCATTTCTTCAGTTATTACATCATCGTCTGCTTCATTTTTCTTGTTCTCATCTTCTTTTTTAGCTAAATTAATAAGTCTTTTCACTTCGTATTTCTTCTGCAATTCTGTCTGGCATACAAAAATTGCTCGCCTGTGTTCGGGCACCGTGGTCATGAGGATTTTCTCCCTCTCTGCTAAGGCAACAGACTTCCAATTATCATCAGATGCTACAATTTGTTCTATTAAATTACTTATTATCTGATGCTGCTTCTTGGAATATCGCTTCAAGAATTTGTCATCCATGTAAACAAGTTCCCTAATGCTAATATCCAACTGTTGCCCCTTCTTTCTTTCCCATTCAACACCAACCATATCTATGAAACTTTCTAGTAAGAAAGGTTCAGCTAAATCTTCAGAATTCAGATCAAGATTTGCAATATCAAGACCATATGGACACCCATTGTGGAAATCACACACATCTTTCATCCAATGTTCTAATTTCTTCATTTTCTCCTCAGGAGTATATAATTTACTCCAAGTTTGTGGATGATGAGGTTCATTGTGCAAGTGTAGATCACAAGCCGTCTTCCATATTTCACTATAAAGATTATGTACCCATTTTAAAGTGTAGCCTATTGCTTGACTAAAAGCAAATTTACTAAGATCATGTCGTTCAATTATTTCAGCAGGGAGGCTTGGTACAAAATCTTTCAAACGATCATAACTTCTTTGAATCCACATGCGATGACTTCTCACTTGATCATAATGTTCCTTTATATTGAATCTATTCCATATTAATTCAATTATAGCATTATCTTCAGTTTCTATCAGCCATCCATTATCACTATCATTGTCATCATCAGGTGTATCAAGCACATGAACCCACTTGAGATGATCCTCTTTCAGGTAATTTTCTTCTACTGCTTTCTGTAGGATCAGTTTCTCAGCATGCCGACGCATTTGTGGAGACCAAATTTCCATTATCAATTTTGCTACAGCAATTGGTAGAGCTGCCTTTTCAGCTTTGAATTTTCTCTTCATAATAATTTCATCACTTTCAACCTCTAGAGCAGAATCAACACCTTGGTTACCTCCATGTCTTCTAAATTTATGGTGATTTTTAAGTCGTACTTCTTCCATAGCTTTAGAGGTTTCAATTAGTTTGGAACCATCTACCTTCATATTTTCAGGTAAAGTACACAAAATAAGTTCTGTAGTACAAGATTCCATTATTGTGGTTTTTTTTCTGACTGAATGCTGAAATTATATAAAATTTATAAGGTAAATTTAAGTAAAGTAAACCACACAGGACATATAATGTAATAAATTTTAAAGAAAATAAATAAAAGTTAAATATTAAATCTGGTAATTAGGGGCTGATAAAGAAATAGCAATACTTCAATCTAAAAGAATGAATATTTTAAATACTGCACTTCATTTTCAAAATTCTCAAATTCTTCATAAATGGCAGGCCTCGGCAAGAGTGAAAGGGAAAAAGTGACTTTTGATTTTGTAGTGTTACTGGTAGTAGTTCTTGACTCTTGATCCTTATTGAAGATAAAAATTTAAACTATCTTTCAAGTTCTATCCATATACTGTAGACATTCTTGGCTATAGGAAAACAGCTGTAGGAAAGATCCTTGGCTCTCAGGATCTTTAAAATAAGGAAATAATTCTATGGAAGATCCTTGGCTCTCAGAATCCTCAGTACAGTACTCTCAGAAATAATTATGGGTTAGACCCTTGGCTCTCAGGATCTAACAAACTTAAAATACAGCTATGAGGAATATCCTTGGCTCTCAGGATCCTCTTAGACTTTTAGAAGATAATGATGAGAACAATTGGCACTGAGGATCTGTTGTTCATGTCATAAAGAATATTTCTTGCTCTGAAGTCTCTAACCTGCAAAGGAAAACAATTCACATTAGATTACAGGTACTTCATTTATAATTTCACCAAGCTTCAGAATAGTACCTCTTGTACTTAAACATGACTGTTATTGGTAGCATACCAATCCTACACAATTGGAGACATTTAAGGGTTAACACATTGCAAAAATTCTAGAAACTATATGCAAGGGACTAGAGTACCTGTGTGTATTTAGCAAGTAAATGTACAGACTACTGTTTTGTCAATCTTGCTTGGCATCCCAATAGGTGGTTTTTGGCAAAATAGGATCATATAGGCCCCTTCCTAGAAATTCCCATCCCAAATCTTTATCCCTTCCATATGAAATAGTCATAATGGCTTAGTTCTTTCTCCTGATAGTTCCCTTCTTTTCCAATTTATCACAAGGTTGGAAAAACTGTCCACTGGGTCATCAAAAAAGGTCTTCCATGATGGCTGGGAGGGATAAGGTACCAAGTAATAGAAATTAAGTACATACGTATTGCTTTTTCTACTTGAAAACAAACCGATACAAATATTTTTTCAGTAATGTTTTAAATTTATTTTTTTTCCTGTGATGTATAAAAATACTACAACTATTCATCTGGAAAAAATCCTCAGGAATGAAATGAGGGGACCTTTAACAAGCTGGTATTTTCATGTCTGTTGAGACCACTAAAGATGGTCTTCAGATAAATGAATTTCTTTACATTGTTTTATATGAGCTAATTCATCCTGCCAAAAACAAAATTATAGTACTGTACTGCATTTATGGAAGCCGTTTTCACTAACAGGTAAACTGGTCCAGAAAATGGTTCTGTTTGACTAACAAATGTTAACAATGATTGATATTTAGCTACATTATGTAATTTAAGGTTAGTTTAATTTGACTTCCATTATGTTAGCTTTGAGTATATAAATGCTTCAAATGCTAAGCATGTTAGATGTTTTGAAAGACTATCAATTAATCATAAAAAAACAGCACTGATAACCCAGTGTACATTCTTGTACAGTACTGTATATACATACATAAAAGATCATCTAGTGTGATATCACAATTTTCATTTTAGTTAAAATGTTGGAATAGAACTTAAAACTCACCATGTCACACTATCTTCTGATAACTATTTAAATGATTAAATGTGATTTCCTCCCTGTCAACATTATCTGCATTCAATGTTACACCAATTTAATGAACTGTGATAATAATAAACCCCTTATCAAACTATTGTATGTGGATAAAAGTCACATCATACACAAAACTGTTTGCCAATCAATTTTAAAACCTACCTAACCTTACCCAACCCAACCTAACCAAGCCTAATCTAATCAAATACATCTATTTATTTATTTATATATACTGTATATATATACTGTACAAGAAGGTACATTGGGATTGTGAGGATACATAGCATAGTAATTACATTCTTGTAAAGCCACTAGTACGTGCAGCGTTTCGGGCAGGTCCTTGATCTAAGAAAATTTTAAGTAGGTAAATACTAGCAAAATTTATAAAAATGATAACAGGTACATAGCAAGAAAAAAAAAAACATCCTAGCCTAATGATAGATAGATACCGTATATATATTATATATATATATATATATTATATATATTATTATATATATAGATATATATATTATATATATATATATATATATTTATTTTACCTGAATTTACCCGAGGGCCACTAACACTCCAGTGGCCTCGAGAAGGACAGGAAGCCGGCGCTTTTTTATTTATTTAGGCACACAAAAGTACATTGGGTTGTGAGAGTACACACTTTAGTGACCAAGTGTAACATTCTTGCAAAGCCACTAACACATAGCATTTCGGCTCTGGCAATCTGAAAACAAGCTTTGTTCAACATTCTTGTGAATGCTTTGACCATACCCCTGCATACTAAATGTTTTAATGGATTTTCAAGAATGTACCCCATGTTAAGTTTATCCACATGAATTAATTTGTAAATCCCGGTAGTACGGCTGGGTTCGTTCTCGACTCACATTCAAGATTTTTGGGTTCGAATTCCGCATATATAAATAAAAATTAATAAAAAAATATGTGCACTAGGGTGTGACAACATTGTTTTAGTTGAGAGGTAACTATTGGAGGCTTCAGGAGTTCAGAGTATAAATCAATTGAACATTCTCCGACTTGGTCCCTATTCCCTGGATGATCATAAACTTATTTAGATTCACATTAATACTGATGACATGTGTGTCTGTATGTGTTACTAATTAATTCCTCACACAGGATATTTACGCAGAACCTTATCAGGCCATCACTAGGAAAAATTGTCTGACCACCCACTGAAAAGCTCAATACGCCATAAATAAGAATGTTACTTCAATTAACTATGTCTGTTTATAGTCTGGAGATTCCCAAGAGTCAAAACATGTAATTTAACTTACAGTTAGCAGGAGATGGCGGTGCACCACCTCACCCTCACGTCCACTGCGTCACTGAGCTCGTGTCTGGCGCTGCATTGTGTTCACACGTCTAAAACGTTTTAGAGCCAGAGATACGGTCCGCAGTATGTCAACAGCGTTATTTCCGCCACGTCATTTATTTATTTATTTATATACAAGAAGGTACATTGGGTTTGTGAGAATACATTGAATAGTACAGTATTTACAATCTTGTAAAGCCACTAGTACGTGCAGGGTTTCGGGCAGGTCCTTAATCTAACAGATAATATTAAGTAGGTAATTTAACCTACTTAATACATAACGACTTATATTGAATTTTGTAACTAGCTCATCAAGATTGTAACTTGCTTAGCTAAATGAACTATGGGGTTCAGTCCCTGAGCCCATTATGTGCCTCTGTAACCCTTTCCACTACCGCCCACAAGAAGGGTATGGGGTACATAATAAATGAACTAAACTAACTCATAAACAAACCTGACTAAGCCTATCCTATTATAACGTAGCCTAACCTATCCTATCATAACATTACCTTGACCTAGCTTTACCTACCAAAAATAGTAGAGAACGTTGTATTTTATATATAACGTGATATATGTGACGTGGAACCTTTTCGAAGACTATACATACTGGTTTATAGTGTTGCAGTACGTACATCCTGTACAATATATCCTTCTATACGTGTCATTTTGACCTTGATATGGAATATTTTTGGATCCAGGAAGTTTATTAAAGTTATTGAGGCCAAAACAACCAAATGACCGACAATCTCCGTGCAGTGGTCACCCATTCAGTTACTGGGCAAGCCCAAGTATGCTGCTCAACTGAATTTATCGACTTTCCAGTGGATGATCAGGATAAGACCCATTGAACGTATTACCTGAATTTACCTCGAGGCCACCATTTCTAATGACCTCAACGTGAACAGGAAGCTATGACATGCAGCTTGTCAAAGGTCCCCCCTATTACTCTAAAGATTTTTTCTACCTATATATAAAATTTATGAAAAATATAAAAGCAGTTTGCCTTCATATATATAGACGTACTCCCAGAGAAAAAAGTGACTAACAAACTGTACCGTTTACATATTCCCATAATATAGGCCTATCTATATAAATCAACTGCCGCTAGGAAACGAACTTCCCGTTATTTCCTCTTAATGTCCACTTTTTGTAACCAATCAGACATGTAACTTAACTATGTAACCATGTACAATAAAGTGTACAACAAATAAAAAAGGCGTGGTAGAAGTGAACTCTCATACGTACTTAGAGTTAAATGGTACGTTTTTCTCTGAATGCTCTATATTTCCTTCTCCGAGGCTATATATGGGTCCCTACAATTGCACCAGAAGTGTCAGTCAGTACAATCAGTGTGGTCTAATGGTTAAGGTACCAGGTACGCCAAGGTGCATAGTGCTCCTGGCTGTCTGGGTTCGAATCCTTCTGGGGGGGGGTGTTTTCAGTTGCATATTGGCTTGGGACCCATTCAAGCTTGTTTGCATACACACACACACACACACACACACACACACACACACAATTATATATATATATATATATATATATATATATATATATATATATATATATATATATATATATATATATATATATATATATATATAAAATACCTCGTCAGAGATATTTTACCTGCAACCCTGAGAGATTCAGCAGGAATACACGATCCTGCTTTCACTGAATGTTCAAATCAGTGGAATGTTCTTGCAGCCCCAGCAACCATTATAGAGCCAACAAAACAACACAAACAGTCCGGCTGGGACCACCCTCTAGTGGAAAAAGTAGCTGATGCCATGCTAAGCGTCGCAACATCAGACAAGGAGAAAGCCCGCCTCAGAGCAGTGCGTGCCCCCCATGCAGGAGACTTCCTCCTGGCAGTACCCATGTCTGCAATGGGCACGCGCCTAGATCCAGAATCCCTTCGTGTAGCAGTGGCCCTCCGCCTTGGTGCCCCAATTCACACTGAATACAAGTGTATTTGCAACAGGGTGGAAGCAGACCAATACGGACTGCATGGGTTGCATTGCGGAAGCACAAAGGGCTGGCATGCAAGACACAACGAGGTCAATGACATCATCAAGAGAAGCCTCGTCTCAGCTGGGTGCCCAGCGGAGAGAGAACCTCGCATCCTAGGGGTCCAAAACCCGGATTTCCCAGCACTTCGCCCTGATGGCATCACCATATACTCATGGAAGGAGGGTAGACAGTTGGTGTGGGACTACACATGTGTATCCACCCTGGCTGACACCTATGTACACTTCGGAGCTGATCAAGCAGGTGGGGCGGCCAACCACAGGGAAACAGCAAAATCACTCAAGTACAGGCGACTGGAAGGTCAATACCTCTTTGTTCCCATAGCGTCTGAGACGCATGGCCCCTGGGGCAAGAGTGCCTTGGGATTTCTCAAGGAATTGGGGTCCAAGCTCATTGACGTCACCAGAGACCCAAGGGCTTCCAGTTTTTTATTTCAGCGTCTCAGTGTGGCGATCCAGAGGGGAAATGCTTGCTGCGTCCTCGGTTCCTGTCCAGAAGCGGAGGAGCTTCAAGAGATCCATAACCTTTAGGCATTTGACTTGTATGTTTTGTAACCTTTAAATACACAATAAAGGAAAAAAAAAAGGGAAGGGGGTGGTAGGAGAAAAGCACACAGAAACTGTATTGGAGGGGACCCACATTCCCTCCAATGCGTTATGTGTGGTTTCCTCCGAGGCTATGGTCCCCCTTCTTCCAGCCAGAGGTGGTACTCCCTTCCCTATTATATTTAAAAAAAAAAAAAAAAAAAAAAATTATATATATATATATATATATATATATATATATATATATATATATATATATATATATATATATATATATATATATATATATATGTCGTACCTAGTAGCCAGAACGCACTTCTCAGCCTACTATGCAAGGCCCGATTTGCCTAATAAGCCAAGTTTTCATGAATTAATTGTTTTTCGGCCACCTAACCTACCTAACCTAACTTTTTCGGCTACCAAACCCAACCTAACCTATAAAGATAGGTTAGGTTAGGTTAGGTAGGGTTGGTTAGGTTCGGTCATATATCTACGTTAATTTTAACACCAATAAAAAAAATTGACCTCATACATAATGAAATGGGTAGCTTTATCATTTCATCAGAAAAAAATTAGAGAACATATATTAATTCATGAAAACTTGTCTTATTAGGCAAATCGGGCCTTGCATAGTAGGCTGAAGTGCGTTCTGGCTACTAGGTACGACATATATATATATATATATATATATTATATATATATACACACACACACATTCATACGTAGTATGTCATACATACATACTACGACTCATATTCGGGGATCTCGGGTGGGCCAGAAATGGTTGGACATGTTACCTTTCACCTAATAATTATCATAACCTTTCACCCTATAATACCCTTTCGCCCTATAATTATAATTAATAATTGATTGTGTCGGGGGACAGGCAGCCAGTGTATTTATACGCGCTAGGTTTATATTGAGGTCCCTCCCCCCATGGTTACATTACAGAATACCCCCTTCCCCAAGGAGGCAACCTCACAGTAAGCTGACTAACTCCTAGTACCTACTTACTGCTAGGTGAACAGGTGCATTAGGTGATAGGAAATGGACCCAACCCTTTTTGCCCCACCTGGAATATACCCAAATGCAGTAGAATTTTGTAGCCATATATATACCCGAGCATGTGCTTGAGGCTTCATGGACGGATCAAATTTTTATGTTTTCTAAACCGCTATCTAGAAAACATCACTGAATCACTGATAACAACCTTATCACTACAAGCAGGATAACATTATCTTTATGTAAATCCCAAATATTATCATATTAACTGTCAATCAACTGATGTATAGGTTCCCGAGCCTACTGGGCTCTATCATATTTACACTTGAAACTGTGTATGGAGTCAGCCTTCACCACATCACTTCCTAATGCATTCCACTTGTTAACCACTCTGACACTAAAAAAAGTTCTTTCTAACATTTCCGTGGCTCATTTGGGCACTCAGTTTCCATCTGTGTCCCCTAGTGCGTGTGCCCCTTGTGTTAAACAGCCTGTGTGTGTGTGTGTGTGTACTCACCTAATTGTGCTTGCGGGGGTTGAGCTCTGGCTCTTTGGTCCCGCCTCTCAACCGTCAATCAACTGGTGTACAGATTCCTGAGCCTACTGGGCTCTATCATATCTACATTTGAAACTGTGTATGGAGTCAGCCTCCACCACATCACTTCCTAGTGCATTCCATTTACTAACTACTCTGACACTGAAAAAGTTCTTGCTAATGTCTCATTTTTTATGAATGTGTGTGTGTGTGTGTGTGTGTGAACATATCCACATATGTGGTCACATATCACAAATGTATACATACATATATATAAAAAAGATACAAGCCTATCAGATAAAGAAATGGCCTTCGATGTTATCTGGGTCGCTGCCTCCTGCAAGCCTGCCACGCAGGTTGGGTACACGGCCGTAGTAACTCTCAATTGTTATCCTGTGGGCTGGAGTGGAGAAGGTTACAGAGGCACTTACGGGGCTCACGAACTGATCCCCAAAAATTCAATGAGCTAACCAAGCTATAGTCTTCATAAGCTAGTTACATGGTTTAACATATATATATATATATATATATATATATATATATATATATATATATATATATATATATGTCGTACCTAGTAGCCAGAACGCACTTCTCAGCCTACTATGCAAGGCCCGATTTGCCTAATAAGCCAAGTTTTACTGAATTAATATATTTTCTTTAATTTTTTTCTTATGAAATGATAAAGCTACCCATTTCATTATGTATGAGTCAATTTTTTTTTATTAGAGATAAAATTAACGTAGATATATGACCGAACCTAACCAACCCTACCTAACCTAACCTAACCTATCTTTATAGGTTAGGTTGGGTTAGGTAGCCGAAAAGGTTAGGTTAGGTTAGGTTAGGTTAGGTAGGTTAGATAGTCGAAAAACAATTAATTCATGAAAACTTAGCTTATTAGGCAAATCGGGCCTTGCATAGTAGGCCGAGAAGTGCGTTCTGGCTACTAGGTACGACATATATATATATAACAGTTTATATAACACACTAGATGGGGTACCCGGTTATAGTTAGGTGTAGGTAGGGATAAGCAAGGTGTCTGGTTTTGTTGGCAATTTGTATTTGTAGTATTTACGGAGGAGCGCTTCAACAACCGGTCCCCACACTAGGTTGTTTTAAGCAGCGGCCGCCCTCCCCAGATGCATTCATAAATTTTTAACATACTGTGTATTATGCATCCACCAAATCTCTTGTTGTTGTTGTTGTTGAGTTAGGGGCGACGACGATCCTGGGATCGGAGGCGCCCCGGCGTACCCGTGAAGGGTGAATCGCAAAGCCAGGAAAGGCGAAATGCCAAGCCAAAACGCGAAACGAGTGACGCCAAGCACTAGAAACTAATATGCCACACGGCAAAGCTACGCACAAAGGGAGAGGCAGAAGCACAGAATAGAACAGGGCAAAGAAACAGCCAGAAGGGCACACAGCATGTCAGAGCAAATGCACAGGAAATCAGAGCACATACTTGCCCGGGAACTTGGCCCGCGGGAATCTTACATTGAACGCCTCCCAGAGCACCCATTGCCAAGGGTCTCGTCCATCCACCGGGGACGCCATAACATCCGGAACCGGGGCAACAAACACCTGCAAACTGGGGACCCAGATGGTAGAACTCATGAGGCGAGAAGTCGCCACTCGCCCCCACAGGAAGGGAACTTGCCCCCCACGAAAGCACTCCGGTCCGTCAGACAGCAGTAACTCGGCAATCTTCGACCAGTGACCCGGTGGCATCACAGACGCCGGCAACACGTCCCCCAGGGCCCCAACGCGCACCCGCACCACAGGGGTACCCGCGGCCCCGGGCACACCACCAGACGACAGCAAGGAACCCGGACGGCGCGCATCCTTCCGTAACGTCACCACCAGGCCACGCCCAGCACCAGAGTCCACACCATCCCTGGCAGCGGAAGCCACCACCCCCCACTGTGGAGTCCCCCGGCAGAGAAAGAACCGAAGGCACGTCCGAGACACAGGCACCAGCACCGGCAGGCACATGGACCTCCGCCACCACGAACCGCGGAGACATCGACGCATCCGTATCCACACTGTCAACACCCGAAGCCCCACAGTCACTGAAGTCACTAACGTCGGCCCAGGAAGAAGACGAACGCCGGGAACGTTTGGACACCGGCCGGATATCGTCCGAGCCGGTAAGTGACCCAGAAACACGGGTACCACGAGCCGAAGGAACCGACGCCAGGACGGCAGCAGTCTCTATCACAGGGGGAACCGGGCCACACACAGCAGGAGGCTCCGCAGTCACCCCAGCACCAAGCACATCCGGGACCCGAGTCACGGACACAGGGCCAGGCGCAGCATCAGAAGACGAGGGAGAAGACAGCGACGTCACACAGGGAGCTCCAGGAAGGCCCACGGGAGCAGCTGGGACAGCAACAGGATCAGGCAGACCAACCGACGGTACCTCAAGAACCGGAGGAGGGACGGCAACAACCGGAGGAACGGCAGGCGCCGCCAGGGAAGCTGCAGCAGCAGACGGGACGCGCACCACCTCATCAACATCACCGGAGACTGCCTCCAGAGGGAGCGGCGGGAAATCCTCGTCGCGGAACAAGTTGACAGGAGCAGCAGGGGCCTCAGAGCACCCGGCAGCCTGATGTCCCAACAGGCCACACCGGAAACAGGTACGAGGCTGCCGGGCATAATACACCCGGACGTAGTACCCCATAAGCCGGACAGAAGAAGGTATATCCGACCGCAGGCGCATCCCCAACGTGCGAATGTTTGTACGCCTCCCGGCATACCGCCCCGAGGAGAGCGTGTTCACCCGCACGCTGACAACAGTACCAAAACCCCCGAAGTAACGCCGGAGGAGGTCATCAGGGAATTCCAGGGGCGCACTATGGATACTGACATAAGTCAGGGAACCACTGCGGTCCGAAATCGCCACAGAGCCGGCATCGTCTGGCAACGGCAACGTACGCCCCCCGTACCGACGGAGGAAGTCCCGGTACTCGTCCTCCCCCACGAACTTAATAACAACCCGATGGGCCGTAACTAGCTCCACACCGTAAACAGCTTCCACCGGGACACGAAGCATGTCATACATCACCATCTCGATGGTCGGATAACCAGCCTTACAAGTGAACTCCAGGCCCACGGAGTTCACACGCTGAACAGGAGGAAGATGGCCCCCCATGTCAGAACTGCCACGTCAACGCAGCCAGGCAGGCAACAAAACTGGTAGGGCAGGGACGCCCACACCACCTGGCGACCAAAACAGCAAACAACTCCAACAGCCACGGAGGGTCGAGAAACGTCCTCACTCCACGGCTGCTAACAGTCGACTCTAACATACTGTGTATTATGCATCCGCCAAATCCCTTGTTTATGAATGACAAGCGGTTTACACACGACTCACAACTGATGACGTCAGAACACTTCCGGAACAAGTGCTTCACTGACGAATTTTGTTCGAACCACAACGCTGTAAATGCTTCACCCACGTACTATAAATACAAATAGTCGCCAACAGAACCTAAACACCTAACCTAACCATGGCCTAAATATACACAGTATGCTAATGTATAATAATATTAATTTATATTTGAGAACATTCCTGTTTTGAATGAGCAGAATGTTAAAATTGATGAATGCGTCTTTGGGGTCGACCGCTGGATGGAATGGACTTGGTCTGAGGACGGGTCGTTTGCCAGATCAACAACTACCTTTCAATGAATTGATTAAAACTGTAATCGTAAAACAATATTTAAATCAAAGATTGATGATTTGTTCTAATAAAAAAAAGTATTTTTGTAAGATTTATTTATTTTAATGCATATAGGTATGATCTCATTCTTAAACAATTACAATGACTGTGTTTGAAATAGTTTTTGCAGGGCTATAATATCTCCGAGCATTGACATTACTGTTTTATAATTAACACATGGAGGGGAAAATCCTTCCGGAAATAAAATGAACTGCCCCAAAATGAACACAGGGATTGTATATTTTTGCTGTTCAACATTATGGAGTATGACATCATCCTTAGACTGAAGGATTATAACATACAAACACCTCATAGGCATATATGAATACAAAATCTTTTAAAGAGTAAAAAATAGACACCATCTAGGAACCATTCGTGACCCGTTACAACACATAGGGTGGAGGCACACTGTGTTGCAGGGACAGCCAAGCTATCTAATGTATTGCTTTAACTGTCTCTCTCTGCTGATGCACACTGTGTTGCAGGGACAGCCAAGCCGTCCAAGTGTGTTGCCTGGCCCGCTAATCCCTGCTATGGTGGTAGTGTGTTGCAGGGACCGCCGTGCCTCCAAAACAAGGGAAATTGGACTGCTGGTGTTTAGGAATAAAAGACATCTGGATGGACTAACAACAATCATAATACGAGACCATCAGTGCCTCCTTTCACATGTTACAACGGATATGAAAACCTTAAATGTACCAAAATCCTGAGTCTTTTTTTTTATTTAATCTTTCAAGCGTTTGCAAGGAAATCCAGCTGACGAGTCTTCATTGTGATGGATACGACCAACACTTGACTCCACAGATATAATTCCCGAGGAACACGGAATCAACAAGGATAGTTCTTAACAATGTACACTAACGACTCACTTCGGGGAGTCTGTCTGCATTAGTGTTGTGGTGGTCTGGTTATCGTTTTTATTCTTTCGTCTAATGCCTGGGGTGGCCACCCGAAGGCCTTTCCTCATGGAGGGGGTCTTGTGAAGGGGGTCTTGGGCTGCTGGTTCGCAGACTACGCTGCAGACTTCAATGCTGGTGCCACTGCTGCTCAGGCTCGACGCTGACGGGCTGGGGGACGCACCAGGGGCTTTTGCCATTAGTGGTTTGGGTTTGTCATAAGCAGAAGTTTGTTTTAACACACCTTTCAGTGGCTTATCGTAAGTTTTTTCAGGTTCAGGGGTGACCACGGGCTGAGTCACATTATCTTTTTTTATTGATTTTCTACGTTTTATTGTTCCAGTGTTTTCACTCTGCTCATAAACTGTCCCTGTGTCGGAGCCCGAGGTAGTGGAGGACTGTTGGCGTAGGGCCATGGTGCGTGTAGCAGCGGGTGGTGGTGCAGGACAGACAGTACCTCGGGGAGCACTTCTGGTGGTGCTGGATGCACCAACAAATGCTGGTGCTGTAGCAGCAGCCAATGCAGTATGTGCTGCTGCCGTGACTGCTGCTGCAGCACTAGGCGTTGATGTATAAGAAGTACTGCCGTCGTAAGTCGGGCGTGCCTGTGTTTTCTCTGGTTCAGTCGCACCATCTCCTGGAGAATGGCTATTAGTCTTGCCGAAGGTGGCCATTTGCACGCGAGGCACTCCGTACGGCCCGAATGTCTTTTGCTCTCCAGGCTGTGGTGAAGTTGGTTTTTGGGAAGAGAGGATATTATTATCTTTGTAGGTGTATGTTTGCTCATAAGTTGGGTATCCACCATACATGTGTCCGCCCCCTGGACGGCCGTAGTCCGCTACAGCCACAGGCTTTCCATAATCCATGCCAATAGTTGGCCGTCCATATTCACCTGATGGCCCTGAACGGACATAGTCTACTGAGGCGCTGGTATGTCCATAATCTGGAGTTCCGTCACTCTTACGAGGGCGTGATCTACTTACTGTAGCTGTGGCAGCGGGCGCCCCGTACATGGAACCTGGCGGCGGTGCATCTGTACCCATTAAGTAAATGTTATCTATCGCACTAAGATCACACGAGTCCGTAGAAACATCTCTACGTGGATTTCTCTTTTTCCGGTAAACAACGTGTATTCTGTTCTCCAGTTCTTGTATATCTCGAGCAGTGAGGGAGGTCGACCGGGGAGGGGGAGGAGGTCTCATCTTTGGTAAGGTTGCAGCGTGGATACCTTCAGGTCGGTCTGGCCTCACTTTTGGGTAATTGAGTTTTTGCGTTGCTACGAGTGCCTGCTGTCTATCAGCAGGGCCATGTTGGTCATCCCGGCCCTCAGGATCATCTCTCTCAGTCATCGTCATCTCCCGAGTTATGCCCCAAGTGTACTCAGCTGTTGGTAAACTCTGGCAACTTGCATTCTTTTTAAGACGTTTTTCTGATGAAGTGCTTTTGATGGAGGAATGTGATGTAGTGCTCTTGACAGATGCATGGGAGGTGTTGCTCTTGATGGATGCCTTAGATGTAATGGAAGTAGTGCTCTTGGTGAGGGCCTTGGGGGGCATCCTGGTGCCCAGAGTGTTAAAAGTAACGGTTGGGTTCTTGCGGGATGAGGAACGCGAGGGTCCTCTCGCGTCAGCGTGTATGACAACTTCAGCTGTCTTAGCGATCTCGCTGTAGATGGAGTTCTCACTCTTGTGTCTCCTGTGTCCACTCTTAGGACTTTTCGCACCCTTAAGAGAGCCCTTGGGAGTCACTTGCTTAGAGGATGTATCGTGTGCAGCCTGAGAATGTTTCCTCTTCATGCTCGATTCTCTGGACACTGCTGATGCATGAGACACAGTGTCCGAATGTATCTCATCACTCACTTCGTAGTCACTTCTGCTACCTTTCTTCTTATGCGACTTGTCCTTTGCAGTGTTTGAAGCGGTGACGTCAGAGACTTTCTCGTCGGAATCCTCAGCTTTACGCGGCCGAAGAGTTTTCCTCAGTAGCCTTGACTGGTGTCTGATCTTGTCCCTCTGGTAATACACACCTCCCATGGCACAGCAGTTGATGAAAAGAATGGCAATTCCCACCAAAATGACGATGCTGATAGGCGTCCCTGCAGCAGCTGGTGGTGGCGGCGGTGGAGGTGGTGGTGCCGGGTACATGGGCAAGACTGTGGGCGGCAAGTCTGGGTAATCTGGGTATGTCCCAGGATAATACTCTGTCGGGAATTTGCTCTTTTTATCCTTGTCAGGGTCTGGGGTCGGCTGTTGTGTGGAGGTCATCAGTCTAGGTGATCTCTGTGGAAAGATGTAACAAACATGAGATTAATATGTTAAAAAAATTATTCATTTATTTGTAGAATTAAAAAAGTAATATGTAAGATGTTTTGATGCCAAGGAATATCCCAAATTCCTACCCATGTTCCAAAGATAAGAAAGGTTTGTTCTTTAGATGAATGGTCTCAAGAATGACTGAATCTACGAGCGATGACTGAGGGAACTGAATCTTATCACTCGGAATGCGAGAAGGACCAGAAAGGACATTTAAAATATTAAGGATAATTTAAAATTAGTAGTAAAAATGAGAAACACTTAGTCACAAACATGTCAGAAATACCTGCATAAGTTGAGGCGTTGCGAACAATACATACTTGGGTTAGATAAAGAAGTTACTGACTCAGTGTACATATGGGTACATATAAGCAAGTACATCAAGGTGTGTATATCGAGCTGAATACATAAAGAATGAAGGAAACTACAGAAGGCCTAGTGACCCATACAAGACAGCTCCTATTGACCCATACAAGGTAGCTCCTATTGACCCATACTAGGTAGCTCCTATTGACCCATACAAGGTAGCTCCTATTGACCCATACAAGGTAGCTCCTATTGACCCATATATGGCAGCTCCTATTGACCCATACAAGGCAGCTCCTATTGACCCATATATGGCAGCTCCTATTGACCCATATATGGTAGCTCCTATAGACCCATACAAGACAGCTCCTATTGACCCATATATGGCAGCTCCTATTGACCCATCCAAGGCTGCTTTTATTGTCCATACGAGACAGCTCCTATTTATATCCACCATTGATACAAGTGCCAAAACAAATATACTATTCTAAGCTGCCGTCAAGTTTGAGTAAAATAAAGAATTTAAGGAAATAATTTAGTGCCATCTAAAGCCAAATTAAGTTTGAACAGCAATTACCATATCTTTGTAAACTTGATGTTCCAGGCATATTGAAGAATAGTCAGGAAGCCTGATTAAAGAAAGGGGAAATGTGTTCCAGTGGACAAACCGTGCTCGACTAACGTTATATTAACACTGGATCAACATTAGCAACATTGGTTCAAATATTATATCAACATGATTAATTTTCAATGAACATTATAAACGTTATATCTATATTATCAATATTGGAACATTGTTAATTGTTAATTCATTGTTTCATTATGGTAGCCTGATCAGGTTTGGGTGGAGGATGCTCTCCAAAGCTCCCAAAGAGCTCTTCAGAGCTCCCAAGAGCGCTCAAGAGCCTTCCACAGCTCAATGTGTACTGGAAAAAAGTTTAATAGACAGAGCTCTGCTCATAACAATTACTGTCCATAACCCATTTACTGTCCATAACCCATTTACTGTTCCAAAGCCAAATAAAACGTCTAAGTTTCAACTACAAAACTTTGGCCAGGCTTTATCAAAGCTTTCCCCAGCAACTACTTACGAAACCTTTACATCTTTCATAAATTATGATGACTTTGTTTACATTTATTAAGCTCCGGAGGACAACGAGGGTTGTTTATAACAATAATAACCTTGGGTTGTGAAGTTTCAAAGCTCGTAATCTGTTTTATAAATGTAAACAAAGTCGCTATGTTGAAGGAAAGATGTACAGGTTACGTCAGTGGTTACGTAAATGGTCGATGAAGCCTGTCTCAGGTTTGCCAGAGTAGGGTCTAAGTCCTGGTGAAAGTATGTACCCCATCTACGTCATCGCTACCCTATGAACCACCCTATCCTAACCCAACCTAACGAAAATAAGTGATACAATTTTGTGCTTTATATATATATATGGTGTGCAGGCGGCGTGTGACGTCACCATAACGCTGACGTCGGCATAGGTTGGAGACTACTGGTATACAATGGGGACGACTACTAGTTTACAATGGGGGACGACTACTGGTTTACAATGGGGGACGACTACTGGTTTACAATGGGGGACGACTACTGGTTTACAATGGGGACGACTACTGGTTTACAATGGGGGACGACTACTGGTTTACAATGGGGACGACTACTAGTTTATAATGGGGGACGACTACTGGTTTACAATGGGGACGACTACTAGTTTACAATGGGGGACGACTACTGGTTTACAATGGGGACGACTACTGGTTTACAATGGAGGACGACTACTAGTTTACAATGGGGGACGACTACTGGTTTACAATGGGGACGACTACTGGTTTACAATGGGGGACGACTACTGGTTTACAATGGGGACGACTACTGGTTTACAATGGGGACGACTACTGGTTTACAATGGGGACGACTACTGGTTTACAATGGGGGACGACTACTGGTTTACAATGGGGACGACTACTGGTTTACAATGGGGGACGACTACTGGTTTACAATGGGGACGACTACTGGTTTACAATGGGGACGACTACTGGTTTACAATGGGAATGACTACTGGTTTACCGTGGGGACGAGGACGATGTCTGTGGGGCCTGTGTACGGGGGCCTGTTGCTCGGGTCCGTGGGGATGCGAGTCGACCTGATGAGGTTGGGGATGAGATGGTTCCAGAGGGCGAGTGGATGGGCCCTGTAGTGGTTCTTGGTCACCACCTGCATGTCTGCCGCCAGGGAGAGTGGTGGCGTCAGTCACAATGTTACACTCCTCCACAATACTCTACATTACTCATTTCAAAATCCAGATAGGAAAAAATTCCTCATCAATAATGTGTGTGGACGTTTGACAAGCCGCCGGCTTCATGTCCACATCGAACCTACTGAAGCTAGTAACCCCCAGGGTTAGGGGGGGATCTTATCCCCCGTCGAGGCCACTTGAGAGTGTAGCCTTCAGGTAAACTCCGGTGAAAAACATCTCCACTATATATAAAATACTAAATTCTAGACAACAGAATACAATATATAGCACAAGTAATAACCTCCGTAACAGAACAAAATCAGTATTAATAATACATTAGTGTTATGTAATACAATATGATGAACTCAGTGTAAAGCAGTTGATTTGAAACTTCAAGGTTAGATATATATAAAGAATATACAATATATACACTCAGCTGATTAAGTCTATTGCAAGTACATGTTAAACATCTGTTCTAAATGTATCAATTTTTATGGAACCTGAGCATGAAAAGATAAGATTCCTAGGTAAAGTAATTATGAGGATATGACTCTAATCCAGTATGACTATATATCACTGCGAAGGAATATGAGGACAAGGAGCTGGGATATGAGGACAAGGGCTGGCATACGAGGACAAGGGCTGAGATATGAGGACAAGGGCTGGCATATAAGGACAAGGGCTGAGATATGAGGACAAGGGCTAGCATATGAGGGCAAGGGGTTGGGATATGAGGACAAGGGCTGGGATATGAGGGCAAGGGGTTGGGATATTAGGGTAATGACTTAGGACATGACAAATATTGTAGGCAGTATTTTATTCTGCATCCAACCTACGCAGAAATGCGTAAACACCATTTACGTCTCCCCCCCCCCCCCCCACCTTTGGCGTCTCCTTTTTGGGTTAATAAAGAAACTTAACAAAATGATCCTTTATTGCAGCCCTTGTTGCTCAAGTATTACCTTCATTAAGTCTAACGAGCAGATTAACGAAGAAAAGGACCTAGGAGTTAGGATCCACCAGTCACTGAAAGTCGCACAACAAGTGGGATCTGCAGTGATAAGAGAGCCAAACAATCCCCAGGAATAATCAAGCGAATATTGGGCTTCCAGGAAAAGAAACTGGTTATGCAGACGAGGAGTCACAATAACGTGGCTGAAATATGTTGACCAAACCACACATTAGAATGTGAACGGACGACGACGTTTCGGTCGATTATCACTCAAGTCACAATCGACTTGAGAATGGTCCAGGACGGACCGAAACGTCGTCGCCGTCCCTTCACTTTCTAGTGTGTGGTTTGGTCAACAAACTGGTTATCCAACGGTACAAAGCTCTGGTGCGCCCCAAGCTGTGCAACTTTATCCTAGCAACGAGACCACTTTAAAAAGGACATATCTGCTTTGGAGAAAGATCAACACAGAGCGACAAAAATCCTCTCGGAACTAAGTCAACTCTCACACCAGGAACGGTTGAGGGCTTCAGTATTAACAACACTGCAGACCAAACATGATAGGTCTCATCTCATGGAAACTTGTCAAATACTGAACTGGTTGGAGGATATTAATCCAGATCACTTCTTTAACATGTTCAATATATCTCACACAAGGGGCACCAGCTAGAAGCGTAATAAGCTATAATGTAGGACAGTAAACAGATAATTTTTACACCCATTGGGGTTATAAATCCATAAATCGTGTACCCGCCCAAGCTGTAAATGCCAAAGCATTATTTCAGTTTAACAATCAGCTGGAAAGAAGTCGTTGGCTTCCTGCCCCCATCGAGGCCACTAAAGATGGTGGCCCTCAAGTTTATTCAGGAATATTCCTTTGATAGACATGATAGAGCTCACACCTGGTTCAATTAAATTCAAACCCAACTAAAATATAGAATAGAAAAAAGGTTAATCTTGCAAAGGGTTATTAACATGTCTATCACCTGTATACTTCGATGTCAGGACAGTGTTGTCGTTCAGATTACATATAACACAGTTATTAATAAGTTTCCTATACCAAGTGGCCACCAGCTAAATGTCTACTTTGCTGTGTCTGTTTTTATCCAGTTATCTGTACTGTGTAATTTCCGTTTCCTTCGTTACATAGCGCTAGTTTACCTATGTGTAGGTACTGTTGGAGCTGCTTCTCATATGGCGGCCACAGAGTCTTCATGTTCTCCTCCCAGTTGAGGTCAGCACCTGGGTTCTTGTACCGCTGTGGGGTCGGCAGGTTGGGGTTCCTGGTGGGGTTACACACAATAGGATGAACACGGATTGATAGGCAACCTACAGTCACTTATCCCATCAAACTTAAAAAAAAAAACTTAATTATTTTAAGATATGTTCGAAACGGGGTGCAATCAGCGGCTGGATATGATATAAAATTTGTATACCAACTGTTTAACCACTGTAACACGCTCCTGAGTATATATTAAAAATTACAATTATTATTATTATTAATAGGGCAGGAAATAAAAACAAATGTTAAACAGAGAAGAGCTTCGGGAAAATTGCAAAGGAGGGTCATTTTTGACGCCATGCCAGGTATATATGTATACATATATATATATATATATATATATATATATATATATATATATATATATATATATATATATATATATATATATATATATATATATATATATATATATATATATATATATATATGCGTATAAGAAATAATGTATCTGTTTGTTCGTCCAAGATTTTATTGGAGGCCATAAGTTTGAAGGTAGCCTCACGAAACTTTGCATGATAGGTGATCTGAGGTACGGGACAGATATAGGTGGTCGGGTCGAGCCCCATGTCCAGTCTTTACATGAAATGACAAATTACACCAATTTCCCATCTCTCTAAAAAAAATCAATCCTCAATAAGATATATCTAGCATATTAAATGTTAGTTTTTCTTATGTTTAGAAGAATCTAACATTAAATAATAATAATAATAATAATAATTTTTATTTAGGTAATGTACATACATAAAGAGATTTTACAAAGTTTGTTGGCTTTAAAGATAGAGCTAGTACATACAATGCCTAAAACCACTATTACGCAAAGCGTTTCGGGCAGGAAAAACATTAATGACTAAAGCTTAAAACTAATGGGCTAATTTAATAAAACTAATTTATTAAAACTAATAAATATACACGATGAATCTTAGTGTGGATGATATTTAGTGAAAATGATTACAGGGATGAAGGAGAAAGTGGTGAAGAGAAGGGAAGGTGGTAAACAGTAAGAAAGTCGGTGAATGGCAGGGAAGGTGTTGAGTGGAAAGGAACAAAACAAAGCAAAAGTGGCCAATTAAACAAAAGTCTCTAGTTAATGCTAAACTATATCGAGGCAGAGAACTGTAGTTTTCTTTGTATTACTACAAATGTCATAGAAAATATGAACACAGGTGGTATTTGATGGTAAACATTAATATTACAACACATTCCGCTCCATGCACCTAATTGTCTGTTATACAGGATATAATTACAATAATATTCAGATAAATAACGTATAAAAGGCGAGAGCAAATAACGAATTAGAAAAGACACATCCCGACAACAGGCGAATTCGATTATATGGTCAATCCCAGCATAGAATATGACCTTATTGCACAAAAATATAACTACATCAATTAGTGCTTAATATCCAGGAAATATTGTGAAACGGTAATGGAATCAAACTCACATCCCAGTACGTCTCAGACACTTGCACTACGGGCTACAGGGATATAAGTTCGATCCCATTAAATGGAATCAACATCTCTAAATGAATCACGTTTCCGTTCACCTAGTAGTAAAAAGGTACCCGGGAGTTAGGGAATTTTTTTGGGTCGCATCCTGGGGAATATCAGATATATCATTCATCATCTGAAACAATGAGGCAAATCTCATATATATATGCATCCAGCCAAAACGTCACCCATCCAACTGAAAGGCGAACACAGGCGCCATTTTCCTTACCCGGTCCTGGCAAAGTTGGTCCACTGAGTCATGACGAGCTCGGAGAGGAAGACCTCGTCCAGGGTGTAGTTCAGACCGAAGTGGTTGAAGCCTCCAACCAGGGGAGCGCCGAAGACGTAGGCCAGCTCCTCCCCGTGCACCGTTCCCTGTGACTGAACACAAGGACATCGTCAGGAGACAAAGACATACCGCAATGATTATGTGGCCCTTGGAAGAATTACGTGGATACACTAAAAGTTAGGACATGGGGACAGGATGAGAGTTAGGACATGGGGACAGGCTGAGAGTTAGGACATGGGGACAGGCTGAGAGTTAGGACATGGGGACAGGCTGAAAGCTAGGGCATAGGGACAGGCTTCCATCACAAACTAGCATAAGCTGAGGTAAACAATGACTTGGTTTTCACCCAAATCGGCTTAACTGTTCATGTGTTAGAGTGGTCACAGACTCATGCACTCACGCATACACAGACTCATTGTAATCCATATAGAAGCAGAACCCGTACGGAGTAGAACCCATGCAGAAGCAAAGAAACTCACGAAGAATCAAAGTTACTCATGCTAACTCGTTACTCATAAGAAAAATAACCCATACAGAAGCTGGTAATTTAGAATGAACCCCAAGAGAACCCACAGGCAACCCAAACGGCCGGGCTTCAACCCAACACTAACCACAGGGTAGTCTCCGTAGACACTCTGGTGGTTGAAGACATAGAAGAAACTCTTCTGGTTGATATTGGAGTGGAGATCTGCCATATGAAGAACCGGGGCGGTGATCTGTGCATCACTCAGGATCTGCAGCGTCTGATCCCTGATGGCTCGTTCGTCGTCCTGGGGAGTGTGGCTCCAGTTGGTGTACTCGTTCAGGACCGCTAGGTAGATCTGCGACGCCTGGGGGAGATGGAATGGTGTTGGTGCAGTGTGAGAATGGGTGTTGGGGACAGGGGTGTGTTGGATGTTGGAGACGGGTGTGTGCTGGGTGTTGGGGACAGGGGTATGTTGGGTGTTGGAGACGGGTGTGTGCTGGGTGTTGGGTGTTGGGGACAGGGGTGTGTTGGGTGTTGGAGACGGGTGTGTGCTGGGTGTTGGGGACAGGGGTGTGTTGGGTGTTGGAGACGGGTGTGTGCTGGGTGTTGGGGACAGGGGTGTGTTGGGTGTTGGAGACGGGTGTGTGCTCGGTGTTGGGTGTTGGAGACGGGTGTGTGCTGGGTGTTGGGGACAGGGGTATGTTGGGTGTTGGAGACGGGTGTGTGCTGGGTGTTGGGTGTTGGGGACAGGGGTGTGTTGGGTGTTGGAGACGGGTGTGTGCTGGGTGTTGGGTGTTGGAGACGGGTGTGTGCTGGGTGTTGGGGACAGGGGTGTGTTGGGTGTTGGAGACGGGTGTGTGTTGGGTGTTGGGAAATGGGTGTGTGGCAGGAGTGTGCATAGTGTAGCACGAGCTAGTGGTTAATGATGGAACTCTTCTGACACTAAAGCAGCTATCGTTGATTCCTTAATTACCTTTAATTCACAGCTCTGTTCCCCAGAGGTAATGATCAGGAGAAAGCATTAAAACTCTATGAGTCTTAGAGAAGTTCTCTTATCCCAGCTATTTGTCCTCCTGCCCTAGCGCCTCGTCCTCCGATACCAGATACTTCTCCTATCAGTTCCTTATTTTCCTCTCCCAGATCCGCGTCCTCCTATTCCAGGTTCATGGCTTCGTATCCCAGGTTCTTGTTCACCTCTCCCAGCTCCACCTATCTTATTACCATGGATAAATTACCTGAAATCCTTGCACTGTACCCACATTTTGCTTCCAGTAGATGAACGACATATGAGATTCAGAAACAAGTAGTGTATTGTGAGGACTAATAATAAACAGAAGCTCCCCTATGACTCTGTAATATCCCCATTGGCCAAACTATTATGTATTAACGATAAAACCTACCATTAATGTATGATGACTTACTGTAAATATGTAGCTCTTGTAATAGCACTTTCTCTGTAACTAGCTGACATTGTATCTATAAGGTGTGAAGGATTGAAGAAATTGTTTATGTAATAATCTAAGATGAGGTCTGATAAAGACCTTTTGTGCCCACTGTAATGCTTTTGCGCTACCGCTCACAGGATGAGTATGGGGTGCACAATAAACTAGCCGCCTTCGGCGGCAACAATCAAAATCTCCCAGCTCCTTGTCCCCTCCCTATCCCAGTTCTTACCCTGTACTTCTATTCCCTATTCCCTTACCCTGTACTAATATTCCCTTCCATGTGCTATATAGTCATACTGACAGAGTGTGCTCCTGATAATATCCTTATCCTGTAATTTATTTCATCATTCAATGATTACTAAAAATTGATTTTAATGTTGACAAATAAAGTTAAGCACAAAATAAAGCGTAACTTCAGAAAGAGGTGACACCCAATAAATCTACTGTGTATTGAGCAAAATTGTGTATTGAGCGAAATTAATTGTATATTGAGAAAAACTGAATTTATATTGAACAATCTGGAGGCCGCAAATAACCTGCTCAGGAAATACCTGCACGGCGGAAAACAGTGGATGAAAAAGAAAGAGTTGGCAAAGTTTGGCTTAAGGACTATCAGTCGCGGTACGGTTATTAAAGCCATCACAATAACTGGCTTTAACCAACCAGCAAGTTTACTCTTGTGGAGATGAAACTGTCTTTGTCCACATATTCCTTCCTTACTTTCACGTTCTGTTTACTGTTTTCTCTTCCTTCCTTCTTCTCCTCCCGCTCCTCTTCCTCCTCTTCTTCCACCTCCTCCTTATCCTCCTTCTTCCTACCCTCCTCCTCCTCCTCAGGGCCAAGGCGTGCACAATTTCCCGGCCATTTCGCCATTCTCAGCTTCATTTCCGAGTGATTGTTGGAAAGTTCAGTTGGGTGCATCGACTCAGCGCCTTCTCCCAGCGCCTCTCG
>NC_091189.1:16542922-16557922 GCF_040958095.1 Procambarus clarkii
CCACAACACCTCCAGTCATGTCTGGCTGCCAGTCCTCCACAACACCTCCAGTCATGTCTGGCAGCCAGTCCTCCACAACACCTCCAGTCATGTCTGGCAGCCAGTCCTCCACAACACCTCCAGTCATGTCTGGCAGCCAGTCCTCCACAACACCTCCAGTCATGTCTGGCAGCCAGTCCTCCACAACACCTCCAGTCATGTCTGGCAGCCGTCCTCCACAACACAACCTCCAGTCATGTCTGGTTGCCAGTCCTCCACAACACCTCCAGTCATGTCTGGCTGCCAGTCCTCCACAACACCTCCAGTCATGTCTGGCAGCCAGTCCTCCACAACACCTCCAGTCATGTCTGGTTGCCAGTCCTCCACAACACCTCAGTCATGTCTGGCACCAGTCCTCCACAACACCTCCAGTCATGTCTGGCAGCCAGTCCTCCACACACCTCCAGTCATGTCTGGTAGCCAGTCCTCCACAAACACCTCCAGTCATGTCTGGCAGCCAGTCCTCCACAACACCTCCAGTCATGTCTGGCTGCCAGTCCTCCACAACACCTCCAGTCATGTCTGGCAGCCAGTCCTCCACAACACCTCCAGTCATGTCTGGTAGCCAGTCCTCCACAACACCTCCAGTCATGTCTGGTTGCCAGTCCTCCACAACACCTCCAGTCATGTCTGGCAGCCAGTCCTCCACAACACCTCCAGTCATGTCTGGCAGCCAGTCCTCCACAACACCTCCAGTCATGTCTGGCAGCCAGTCCTCCACAACACCTCCAGTCATGTCTGGCAGCCAGTCCTCCACAACACCTCCAGTCATGTCTGGTTGCCAGTCCTCCACAACACCTCCAGTCATGTCTGGCAGCCAGTCCTCCTCCACAACACCTCCAGTCATGTCTGGTAGCCAGTCCTCCACAACCTCCAGTCATGTCTGGCAGCCAGTCCTCCACAACACCTCCAGTCATGTCTGGCTGCCAGTCCTCCACAACACCTCCAGTCATGTCTGGTTGCCAGTCCTCCACAACACCTCCAGTCATGTCTGGCAGCCAGTCCTCCACAACACCTCCAGTCATGTCTGGTAGCCAGTCCTCCACAACACCTCCAGTCATGTCTGGCAGCCAGTCCTCCACAACACCTCCAGTCATGTCTGGCTGCCAGTCCTCCACAACACCTCCAGTCATGTCTGGCAGCCAGTCCTCCACAACACCTCCAGTCATGTCTGGTAGCCAGTCCTCCACAACACCTCCAGTCATGTCTGGTTGCCAGTCCTCCACAACACCTCCAGTCATGTCTGGCAGCCAGTCCTCCACAACACCTCCAGTCATGTCTGGTAGCCAGTCCTCCACAACACCTCCAGTCATGTCTGGCAGCCAGTCCTCCACAACACCTCCAGTCATGTCTGGCAGCCAGTCCTCCACAACACCTCCAGTCATGTCTGGCTGCCAGTCCTCCACAACACCTCCAGTCATGTCTGGCAGCCAGTCCTCCACAACACCTCCAGTCATGTCTGGTTGCCAGTCCTCCACAACACCTCCAGTCATGTCTGGCTGCCAGTCCTCCACAACACCTCCAGTCATGTCTGGCAGCCAGTCCTCCACACACTCCAGTCATGTCTGGTTGCCAGTCCTCCACAACACCTCCAGTCATGTCTGGCAGCCAGTCCTCCACAACACCTCCAGTCATGTCTGGTAGCCAGTCCTCCACAACACCTCCAGTCATGTCTGGCAGCCAGTCCTCCACAACACCTCCAGTCATGTCTGGCAGTCCTCCACAACACCTCCAGTCATGTCTGGTGCCAGTCCTCCACAACACACACCTCCAGTCATGTCTGGCAGCCAACCCTCCACAACACCTCCAGTCATGTCTGGCAGCCAGTCCTCCACAACACCTCCAGTCATGTCTGGCAGCCAGTCCTCCACAACACCTCCAGTCATGTCTGGCAGCCAGTCCTCCACAACACCTCCAGTCATGTCTGGCAGCCAGCTCCTCCACAACACCTCCAGTCATGTCTGGCAGCCAGTCCTCCACAACACCTCCAGTCATGTCTGGTAGCCAGTCCTCCACAACACCTCCAGTCATGTCTGGCAGCCAGTCCTCCACAACACCTCCAGTCATGTCTGGCTGCCAGTCCTCCACAACACCTCCAGTCATGTCTGGCAGCCAGTCCTCCACAACACCTCCAGTCATGTCTGGCAGCCAACCCTCCACAACACCTCCAGTCATGTCTGGTAGCCAGTCCTCCACAACACCTCCAGTCATGTCTGGTAGCCAGTCCTCCACAACACCTCCAGTCATGTCTGGCAGCCAGTCCTCCACAACACCTCCAGTCATGTCTGGCAGCCAGTCCTCCACAACACCTCCAGTCATGTCTGGCAGCCAGTCCTCCACAACACCTCCAGTCATGTCTGACAGCCAGTCCTCCACAACACCTCCAGTCATGTCTGGCAGCCAGTCCTCCACAACACCTCCAGTCATGTCTGGCAGCCAGCCCTCCACAACACCTCCAGTCATGTCTGGGCAGCCAGTCCTCCACAACACCTCCAGTCCATGTCTGCAAGCCAGTCCTCCACAACACCTCCAGTCATGTCTGGCAGCCAGTCCCTCCACAACCCCTCCAGTCATGTCCTGGCAGCCATGTCCCTCCACAACACCTCCACGTCATGTCTGGCCGCCAGTCCTCACAACACAGACTCCAGTCATGTCCGGGCTAGCCAGTCCTCCACAACACCCTCCAGTCATGTCTGACAGCCAGTCCTCCACAACACCCTCCAGCTCATGTCTGGCTAGCCGTCCTCCACAACACCTCCACTCATGTCTGGCAGCCAGTCCTCCACAACACCTCCAGTCATGTCTGGTAGCCAGTCCTCCACAACACCTCCAGTTCATGTCTGGCAGCCAGTCCTCCACAACACCTCCAGTCTGTCTGGCAGCCAGTCCTCCACAACACCTCCAGTCATGTCTGGCAGCCAGTCCTCCACAACACCTCCAGTCATGTCTGGTAGCCAGTCCTCCAAACACCTCCAGTCATGTCTGACAGCCAGTCCTCACAAAACCCCTCCAGTCATGTCTGACAGCCAGGTCCTCCACAACACCTCCAGTCATGTCTGGCTAGCAGTCCTCCACAAACACCTCCAGTCATGTCTGGCAGCCAGTCCTCCACAACACCTCCAGTCATGTCTGGCAGCCAGTCCCCTCCCACAAAAACCTCCAGCTCATGGTCCTGGCAGGACCCCAGTCCTTCCAGCAACAAACTCCACTCATGTCTGGCAGCCAGCCCTCCACAACACCTCCAGTCATGTCTGGCAGCCAAGTCCCTCCAAACACCTCCAGTTCATGTCTGGCAGCCAGTCCTCCACAACACCTTCAGTCATGTCTGGCAGCCAGTCCTCCACAACACCTCAGTCATGTCTGGCAGCCAGTCCTCACAACCACCTCCAGTCATGTCTGGCAGCCAGTCCTCCACAACACCTCCAGTCATGTCTGGCATGCCAGTCCTCCACAAACACCTCCAGTCATGTCTGGCAGCCAGTTCCTCCACAACACCCTCCAGTCATGTCTGACAGCCAGTCCTCCACAACACCTCCAGTCATGTCTGGCAGCCAGTCCTCCACAACACCTCCAGTCATGTCTGGCTAGCCAGTCCTCCACAACACCTCCAGTCATGTCTGGCAGCCAGTCCCTCCACAACACCTCCAGTCATGTCTGGCAGCCAGTCCTCCACAACACCTCCAGTCATGTCTGGCAGCCAGTCCTCCACAACACCTCCAGTCATGTCTGACAGCCAGTCCTCCACAACACCTCCAGTCATGTCTGGCAGCCAGTCCTCCACAACACCTCCAGTCATGTCTGGCAGCCAGTCCTCCACAACACCTCCAGTCATGTCTGGCAGCCAGTCCTCCACAACACCTCCAGTCATGTCTGGCAGCCAGTCCTCCACAACACCTCCAGTCATGTCTGGCAGCCAGTCCTCCACAACACCTCCAGTCATGTCTGGCAGCCAGTCCTCCACAACACCTCCAGTCATGTCTGGCAGCCAGTCCTCCACAACACCTCCAGTCATGTCTGGCAGCCAGCCCTCCACAACACCTCCAGTCATGTCTGGCAGCCAGTCCTCCACAACACCTCCAGTCATGTCTGGCAGCCAGTCCTCCACAACACCTCCAGTCATGTCTGGCAGCCAGCCCTCCACAACACCTCCAGTCATGTCTGGCAGCCAGTCCTCCACAACACCTCCAGTCATGTCTGGCAGCCAGTCCTCCACAACACCTCCAGTCATGTCTGGCAGCCAGCCCTCCACAACACCTCCAGTCATGTCTGGCAGCCAGTCCTCCACAACACCTCCAGTCATGTCTGGCAGCCAGCCCTCCACAACACCTCCAGTCATGTCTGGCAGCCAGTCCTCCACAACACCTCCAGTCATGTCTGGCAGCCAGCCCTCCACAACACCTCCAGTCATGTCTGGCAGCCAGTCCTCCACAACACCTCCAGTCATGTCTGGCAGCCAGCCTCCACAACACCTCCAGTCATGTCTGGCAGCCAGTCCTCCACAACACCTCCAGTCATGTCTGGCAGCCAGTCCTCCACAACACCTCCAGTCATGTCTGGCAGCCAGTCCTCCACAACACCTCCAGTCATGTCTGGCAGCCAGTCCCTCCACAACACCTCCAGTCATGTCTGGCAGCCAGTCCCTCCACAACACCTCCAGTCATGTCTGGCAGCCAGTCCCTCCACAACACCTCCAGTCATGTCTGGCAGCCAGTCCTCCACAACACCTTCCAGTCATGTCTGGCAGCCAGTCCTCCACAACACCTCCAGTCATGTCTGGCAGCCAGCCCTCCACAACACCTCCAGTCATGTCTGGCAGCCAGTCCCTCCACAACACCTCCAGTCATCGTCTGGCAGCCAGCCTCCACAACACCTCCAGTCATGTCTGGCAGCCAGTCCTCCACAACACCTCCAGTCATGTCTGGCAGCCAGTCCTCCACAACACCTCCAGTCATGTCTGGCAGCCAGTCCTCCACAACACCTCCAGTCATGTCTGGCAGCCAGTCCTCCACAACACCTCCAGTCATGTCTGGCAGCCAGTCCTCCACAACACCTCCAGTCATGTCTGGCAGCCAGTCCTCCACAACACCTCCAGTCATGTCTGGCTGCCAGTCCTCCACAACACCTCCAGTCATGTCTGGCAGCCAGTCCTCCACAACACCTCCAGTCATGTCTGGCAGCCAGTCCTCCACAACACCTCCAGTCATGTCTGGCAGCCAGTCCTCCACAACACCTCCAGTCATGTCTGGCAGCCAGTCCTCCACAACACCTCCAGTCATGTCTGGCAGCCAGTCCTCCACAACACCTCCAGTCATGTCTGGCAGCCAGTCCTCCACAACACCTACAGTCATGTCTGGCAGCCAGTCCTCCACAACACCTCCAGTCATGTCTGGCAGCCAGTCCTCCACAACACCTCCAGTCATGTCTGACAGCCAGTCCTCCACAACACCTCCAGTCATGTCTGGCAGCCAGTCCTCCACAACACCTCCAGTCATGTCTGACAGCCAGTCCTCCACAACACCTCCAGTCATGTCTGGCAGCCAGTCCTCCACAACACCTCCAGTCATGTCTGGCAGCCAGTCCTCCACAACACCTCCAGTCATGTCTGGCAGCCAGTCCTCCACAACACCTCCAGTCATGTCTGGCTGCCAGTCCTCCACAACACCTCCAGTCATGTCTGGCAGCCAGTCCTCCACAACACCTCCAGTCATGTCTGGCAGCCAGTCCTCCACAACACCTCCAGTCATGTCTGGCAGCCAGTCCTCCACAACACCTCCAGTCATGTCTGGCAGCCAGTCCTCCACAACACCTCCAGTCATGTCTGGCAGCCAGTCCTCCACAACACCTCCAGTCATGTCTGGCAGCCAGTCCTCCACAACACCTCCAGTCATGTCTGGCAGCCAGTCCTCCACAACACCTCCAGTCATGTCTGGCAGCCAGTCCTCCACAAACACCTCCAGTCATGTCTGGCAGCCAGTCCTCCACAACACCTCCAGTCATGTCTGGCAGCCAGTCCTCCACAACACCTCCAGTCATGTCTGGCAGCCAGTACTCCACAACACCTCCAGTCATGTCTGGTAGCCAGTCCTCCACAACACCTCCAGTCATGTCTGACAGCCAGTCCTCCACAACACCTCCAGTCATGTCTGGCAGCCAGTCCTCCACAACACCTCCAGTCATGTCTGACAGCCAGTCCTCCACAACACCTCCAGTCATGTCTGGCAGCCAGTCCTCCACAACACCTCCAGTCATGTCTGACAGCCAGTCCTCCACAACACCTCCAGTCATGTCTGGCTGCCAGTCCTCCACAACACCTCCAGTCATGTCTGGCAGCCAGTCCTCCACAACACCTCCACTCATGTCTGACAGCCAGTCCTCCACAGTTACAATCATTGCGAGCAGCCTATTACACTTCGACGAAGCCATAGACAGTATAGCCAAGCATTCCGCACACAAAGCCAGACTCATGGAATTTTATATTCACCAAGAATTTAAAAAGTAAAAAAACATAAAAAAAGTCAAACACAATCATAGGCCTTAAGCATCATTTGGAGACGGAGCCGAGATCCCCGACACACCAGTAAACACAGGAAATTGCGCCACTCCACGAACTATCTTGAGTCATCTTGAGATGATTTCGGGGCTTTTTAGTGTCCCCGCGGCCCGGTCCTCGACCAGCCCTCCACCCCCCAGGAAGCAGCCCGTGACAGCTGACTAACACCCAGGTACCTATTTTACTGCTAGGTAACAGGGCCATAGGGTGAAAGAAACTCTGCCCATTGTTTCTCGCCGGCGACTGGGATCGAACCCAGGACCACAGGATCACAAGTCCAGCGTGCTGTCCGCTCGGTCGACCGGCTCCAACTAGGCAGCAAAGCTGACGCAAACAATTATATATGGGAAAGAGTGTTATGAAGTAAGATCACAAAACACAGTGAGTCACAAGGTGTAAATAACCTGGGACAACATGGACACAAGGCAGGACTCTCCTGCCTCCCACAATTGTCAGCTTCAATTCCACAAACTGCTAAACCACCACAACTGGTTTAGGTCATGGCCCTAATTGCCATGGACGGCAAGCAAAACGCTCATGTTGCCAAAACGTTGGACCAATGTGTCAGTAATGTTATTACACAAAATACGCACAACTTACAAAGTGGGAAGATGGATCTTCAGTTTCATAACGAACAGAAAGACATGTTGACCAGACCACACACTAGAAGGTGAAGGGACGACGACGACGTTTCGGTCCGTCCTGGACCATTCTCAAGTCGATTGTGACTTGAGAATGGTCCAAAAAAACAATCCACTTGAGAATGGTCCAGGACGGACCGAAACGTCGTCGTCCCTTCACCTTCTAGTGTGTGGTCTGGTCAACAGACTTTAGCCACGTTATTGTGACTCATCGCCTGCAACAGAAAGACATGATGTGCATTGTGTTCCAGCCCCGCCGCTAACAAACAAAAGGCAAACAGACGAAGGTAAAGTACTTATCAGGAGAAAGCGCCAAGCCAACACGACTACACAGTACGTGGAAGGAATATATGAGGATAAGGATTTAGAATAGAACGAAGGAGAGGAATGGTGCCCCAACCACTTGGACAGCCGAGGATTGAACGACGACCTTCAGGAAACAAGGCCGTCGCTCTACCGTCCAGCCCAAGTGGTGCAAAACAAGAAACCGCCAAAATGTTATCCTGCCACGCCCCTAACAAGGCAAGGGCAGCAGAAACAAGACGATAAAGAAGTTGAACCGCAAGAAGAATAGAAGGAAGATGAAGGAGGAGAACAGGAAGAGACGACCAAGAAGTAGAACAACAGCAAGTAGAACAACGGCAAGTAGAACAACGGCAAGTAGAACAACGGCAAGTAGAACAACGGCAAGTAGAACAACGGCAAGTAGAACAACGGCAAGAACAACAGGAAGAACAAAGGCCTTCGTATTTAAATAACCTACATATTCATCCTCTCCTAGCCTATCCTAGCCTAGCCTAGCCTAGCCTAGCCTAGCTAATAAACACCGCCTGTCCTATAACTAAACGCAGGCGACGCTATTTTGTTTTTGGATCCCACACATTAAAGAGTCTATTCGCTGGATGCTGGACGGAGGGACGGAAGCGGGGTTTAACTATCCAACTGTAACGATTTGGCTCTAGGAGGAAGATTTAAGACCTTTGTATATTCCTGGGCGAGAATTCATCAACAATTGCAAACACCAACGAAACCTGTACATCTTTTTTCAATCATGGCGGCTTTGTTTACAATTACTAAACAGTTTGCGAGCTTCGAAGCACTGTGAGGTTGTTTATAACAATAATAACCTTGGGTTGTGAAGATTCCAAGCTACTAAACTGTTTAACGTCAACAAAGCCGCCATGATTGCTGAAAGATGTAAAGGTTTCGTCATTGATGACTCCTGGACGTGGTAACCCAACGAGGTCATTACCGTTCACAATATGATTATCTCGTGTTGTTAAGCGATGATATAATCGTATTTACTTTCATCAGCGATATATATATATATATATATATATATATATATATATATATATATATATATATATATATATATATATATATATATATATATATATATGTCGTACCTAGTAGCCAGAACGCACTTCTCTGCCTACTATGCAGGGCCCGATTTGCCTAATAAGCCAAGTTTTTATGAATTAATTATTTTTCGACTACCTAACCTACCTAACCTAACCTAACCTAACTTTTTCGGTTACCTAACCTAACTTAACCTATAAAGATAGGTTAGGTTAGGTTAGGTAGGGTTGGTTAGGTTCGGTCATATATCTACGTTAATTTTAACTCCAATTAAAAAAAATTGACCTCATACGTAATGAAATGGGTAGCTTAATCATTTCATAAGAAAAAAATTAGAGAAATCATATTAATTCAGGAAAACTTGGCTTATTAGGCAAATCGGGCCTTGCATAGTAGGCCGAGAAGTGCATTCTGGCTACTAGGTACGACATATATATATATATATATATATATATATATATATATATATATATATATATATATATATATACATATATATATATATATATTTGATAAAGATGTATATATGTAATTTTCCTCCACCGGGTTGGTGGAGAAACAGCTCACTGCTCCAGCAGGGCTCTACACCACGCTCACTGCTCCAGCAGGGCTCTACACCACGCTCACTGCTCCAGCAGGGCTCTACACCACGCTCACTGCTCCAGCAGGGCTCAATGTATTCAACGCTCAACCAACTTGGCGTTCTCAAGTCCTCTCCGACGAAGCCGATCAGATAACGTGAGAGACGAAGACCTCTCTGTCTGTCTGTCTGTCTGTCTGTCTGTCTGTCTGTCTGTCTGTCTGTCTGTCTGTCTGTCTGTCTGTCTGTCTGTCTGTCTGTCTGTCTGTCTCTCTCTCTCTCTCTCTCTCTCTCTCTTACTCCGTTAAAAATTCACATCTCAGGAAAGTTTTCATCTCATTGTGGCTGTTTTGTGGAAAAGTTAAGAGCAATGTTGAGAAGTCATGGTAATCAGGTGCATGGTGAGGGAGTCATGGTAATCAGGTGCATGGTGAGGGAGTCATGGTAATCAGGTGCATGGTGAGGGAGTCCTGGTAATCAGGTGCATGGCGGGGGAGTCTTGGTAATCAGGTGCATGATAATCAGGTAGGATTGCAGAATATTCATGAAAGACCCATACAGGCTACAGAATTGATCACATGATCACCACATACAAGATTCTCAAAGGAATTGAAAGGGAGGTGGAGGCTGACTCCATACACAGTTTCAAATGTAGATATGATAGAGCCCAGTAGGCTCAGGAATCTGTACACCAGTTGATTGACGGTTGAGAGTCGGGTCCAAAGAGCCGAAGGTCAACCCCCGCAAGGTCACCCTACTACACTCCCATCCCCCAACATAGCCTCCACCCCCCAAAATAACCCCACCCCAACATAGCCCCCACCCCCCAAAATAACCCCACCCCAACATAGCCCCCACCCTCAAACATAACCCCTACCCCAACATAGCCCGTCACCCCTCCAACATAGCCCCCACAACCCCACAACATAGCCCCCACCCCTAACATAGCCCCCAAAACCCCACAACATAACCCCCACCCCCCAACATAGCCCGTCACCCTCCAAAATAGCCCCCACAACCCCACAACATAGCCCCACCCCCCAACATAGCCCCCACAACCCCCCAACATAGCCCCCACCCCAACATAGCCCCCAACACACACACCAATAACAGGGCAGCCTTCCAGCCAGGGTTAATGATACCCTCACCCCCTCATTAGTGCTGCCTCTGGTCATTCTCCTTTAATTAAAAGGATCTCACTAATTAGCACATGGCAATTAGGCAATTTAAACTAACTCACCATATATAAAAAAACATACAAAACAATAACACAAACAAATGAAGCAATAAATCCAAAGGAAATTTAGGAAGGATTGAAGGAAAAAATTACAAAATTGGAGCTCATAATTGTTTATTAAAACTTACAATTAAAAAGGCAGTTTAAATTGTTTTCCAAAGTACAGGTAAAATACGATAAAAAAAATTGCATAATTTATTGTGTTGTATTTATACAACACGTACTAGTCATACTTGACCTGACAAGTATGACTGGAGGACGAGTATGACTGGAGGAAGAGTATGACTGGAGGACGAGTATGACTGGAGGACGAGTGTGACTGGAGGACGAGTATGACTGGAGGAAGAGTATGACTGGAGGAAGAGTATGACTGGAGGACGAGTATGACTGGAGGAAGAGTATGACTGGTGGACGAGTATGACTGGAGGACGAGTATGACTGGAGGAAGAGTATGACTGGAGGACGAGTATGACTGGAGGAAGAGTATGACTGGAGGACGAGTATGACTGGAGGAAGAGTATGACTGGAGGACGAGTATGACTGGAGGAAGAGTATGACTGGAGGACGAGTATGACTGGAGGAAGAGTATGACTGGAGGAAGAGTATGACTGGAGGACGAGTATGACTGGAGGACGAGTATGACTGGAGGACGAGTATGACTGGAGGAAGAGTATGACTGGAGGACGAGTATGACTGGAGGAAGAGTATGACTGGAGGAAGAGTATGACTGGAGGAAGAGTATGACTGGAGGAAGAGTATGACTGGAGGACGAGTATGACTGGAGGACGAGTATGACTGGAGGACGAGTATGACTGGAGGAAGAGTATGACTGGAGGAAGAGTATGACTGGAGGAAGAGTATGACTGGAGGACGAGTATGACTGGAGGACGAGTATGACTGGAGGACGAGTATGACTGGAGGAAGAGTATGACTGGAGGACGAGTATGACTGGAGGACGAGTATGACTGGAGGAAGAGTATGACTGGAGGATGAGTATGACTGGAGGACGAGTATGACTGGAGGACGAGTATGACTGGAGGACGAGTATGACTGGAGGACGAGTATGACTGGAGGAAGAGTATGACTGGAGGAAGAGTATGACTGGAGGAAGAGTATGACTGGAGGAAGAGTATGACTGGAGGACGAGTATGACTGGAGGACGAGTATGACTGGAGGAAGAGTATGACTGGAGGACGAGTATGACTGGAGGAAGAGTATGACTGGAGGAAGAGTATGACTGGAGGAAGAGTATGACTGGAGGAAGAGTATGACTGGAGGAAGAGTATGACTGGAGGACGAGTATGACTGGAGGACGAGTATGACTGGAGGAAGAGTATGACTGGAGGACGAGTATGACTGGAGGAAGAGTATGACTGGTGGACGAGTATGACTGGAGGACGAGTATGACTGGAGGAAGAGTATGACTGGAGGACGAGTATGACTGGAGGAAGAGTATGACTGGAGGAAGAGTATGACTGGAGGAAGAGTATGACTGGAGGACGAGTATGACTGGAGGACGAGTATGACTGGAGGACGAGTATGACTGGAGGAAGAGTATGACTGGAGGACGAGTATGACTGGAGGAAGAGTATGACTGGTGGACGAGTATGACTGGAGGACGAGTATGACTGGAGGAAGAGTATGACTGGAGGACGAGTATGACTGGAGGAAGAGTATGACTGGAGGAAGAGTATGACTGGAGGAAGAGTATGACTGGAGGACGAGTATGACTGGAGGACGAGTATGACTGGAGGACGAGTATGACTGGAGGACGAGTATGACTGGAGGACGAGTATGACTGGAGGACGAGTATGACTGGAGGAAGAGTATGACTGGAGGACGAGTATGACTGGAGGACGAGTATGACTGGAGGACGAGTATGACTGGAGGACGAGTATGACTGGAGGACGAGTATGACTGGAGGACGAGTATGACAGTTGGAGAGGTATGAGGTAGTTAGCCTTAAGCTTGAGGACGACCAGGTGTACCTAAGAGAATAAGCTTGAGGTGGATAGATGGATAAGTGATAAGCAAAGCTTCGCCCTGTGTGTAATCTTCTATGGCCGCTACCTCTATCGATTTCTCTGGCTGTGTGTACAAACGACATGATCCTTGATAATGTTATCTCTCAAAGATAACAGTGGACAATAATAACCAACGCTTATTCACTAACGCTGGTCAATACAGTGAATGATGAACGCTGATGAATGGAATGACAAGATCATCTGCAAAACGCGGCTGTATCAACATATCAGTCCAGCTCTGGAACCTAATCACCGATCACTGATCATGATTAATGCCACAGTGACTAGCGTAATCAGCCAACTCCCCTTAAAAGCCATTAGAGGCGAGCATTACCAGCCACGAGCCCCATTGATCATTTCGGGAGCGTCAAAGGACTCTGCCAGCCGGGAGAATAGACCCATTCACTCGTGAAATATGGCAACCACTCTGTTGGAACTCCAGGAGGAAGTGTACAGTGTCCTCTGGTGGGTCCCCCTGTGGTGGTGGTGTGGTGGGTCCCCTGTGGTGGTGGTGGTGTGGTGGGTCCCCTGTGGTGGTGTTGTGGTGGGCCCCTGTGGTGGTGGTGTGGTGGGTCCCCTGTGGTGGTGGTGGTGTGGTGGGTCCCCTGTGGTGGTGGTGGTGTGGTGGGTCCCCTGTGGTGGTGTTGTGGTGGGTCCCCTGTGGTGGTGGTGTGGTGGGTCCCCTGTGGTGGTGGTGGTGTGGTGGGTCCCCTGTGGTGGTGGTGGTGTGGTGGGTCCCCTGTGGTGGTGGTGTGGTGGGTCCCCTGTGGTGGTGTTGTGGTGGGTCCCCTGTGGTGGTGGTGGTGTAGTGGGTCCCCCGTGGTGGTGGTGGTGTGGTGGGTCCCCTGTGGTGGGTCCCCTGTGGTGGTGGTGGTGTGGTGGGTCCCCTGTGGTGGTGTTGTGGTGGGTCCCCTGTGGTGGTGGTGTGGTGGGTCCCCTGTGGTGGTGGTGGTGTGGTGGGTCCCCTGTGGTGGTGGTGGTGTGGTGGGTCCCCTGTGGTGGTGGTGTGGTGGGTCCCCTGTGGTGGTGTTGTGGTGGGTCCCCTGTGGTGGTGGTGGTGTAGTGGGTCCCCTGTGGTGGTGGTGGTGTGGTGGGTCCCCTGTGGTGGTGGTGGTGTGGTGGGTCCCCTGTGGTGGTGTTGTGGTGGGTCCCCTGTGGTGGTGGTGTGGTGGGTCCCCTGTGGTGGTGGTGGTGTGGTGGGTCCCCTGTGGTGGTGGTGGTGTGGTGGGTCCCCTGTGGTGGTGGTGGTGTGGTGGGTCCCTGTGGTGGTGTGGTGGGTCCCCTGTGGTGGTGTGGAGGGTCCCCTGTGGGGGTGGTGTGGTGGGTCCCCTGTGGTGGTGTTGTGGTGGGTCCCCTGTGGTGGTGGTGTGGTGGGTCCCCTGTGGTGGTGGTCGTGTGGTGGGTCCCCTGTGGTGGTGGTGGTGTGGAGGATCCCCTGTGGTGGTGGTGTGGAGGGTCCCCTGTGGTGGTGTGGAGGGTCCCCTGAGGTGGTGGTGTGGTGGGTCCCCTGTGGTGGTGTTGTGGTGGGTCCCCTGTGGTGGTGGTGGTGTGGTGGGTCCCCTGTGGTGGTGGTGGTGTGGTGGTGGTGTGGAGGGTCCCCTGTGGTGGTGGTGTGGAGGGTCCCCTGTGGGGGTGGTGTGGAGGGTCCCCCTGTGGTGGTGTGGTGGGTCCTCTGTGGTGGTGGTGTGGTGGGTCCCCCTGTGGTGGTGGTGGTGTGGAGGGTCCCCTGTGGTGGTGGTGTGGAGGGTCTCCTGTGGTGGTGGTGTGGTGGGTCCCCCTGTGGTGGTGTGGTGGGTCCCCTGTGGTGGTGGTGTGGTGGGTCCCCTGTGGTGGTGGTGTGGTAGGTCCCCCTGTGGTGGTGGTGTGGTGTAGTGGGTCCCCTGTAGTGGTGGTGTAGTGGGTCCCCTGTGGTGGTGTGATGGGTCCCCTGTGGTTGTGGTGTAGTGGGTCCCCTGTGGTGGTGGTGTGGTGGGTCCCTGTGGTGGTGTGGTGGGTCCCCCTGTGGTGGTGGTTGTGGTGTAGTGGGTCCCCTGTGGTGGTGGTGTGGTGGGTCCCCTGTGGTGGTGGTGGTGTGGTGGGTCCCCTGTGGTGGTGGTGGTGTGGTGGGTCCCCTGTGGTGGTGGTGGTGTGGTGGGTCCCCTGTGGTGGTGGTGGTGTGGTGGGTCCCCTGTGGTGGTGGTGGTGTGGTGGGTCCCCTGTGGTGGTGGTGGTGTGGTGGGTCCCTTGTGGTGGTGGTGGTGTGGTGGGTCGCCTGTGGTGGTGGTGATGGTGGAGGGTCCCCTGTGGTGGTGGTGTGGAGGGTCCCCTGTGATGGTGATGGTGGAGGGTCCCCTGTGGTGGTGGTGTGGTGGGTCCCAGCACCACCACAGCATTTGTTGTCAGTATGGAATAAAAACACATCTCTCCTAACCTCTACTTCACGTTAACCAATCCAGATATTGCACTGGAAATCATTACCGAAGCAAAATGAATAATATTAACCATGTATTGAAGCCATCAGCGTGTTCCCGCGAGCTAGTCGCTGAGCCTCAAAACATTGTGCTGGCTACAGACTCGTTTCTGAGCCA
>NC_091189.1:16562922-16567922 GCF_040958095.1 Procambarus clarkii
AGGTGTGGGGGGAATATCTTGCAAGGTGTGGGGGAATATCTTGCAAGGTGTGGGGGGAATATCTTGCAAGGTGTGGGGGGATATCTTGCAAGGTGTGGGGGGGATATCTTGCAAGGTGTGGGGGGATATCTTGCAAGGTGTGGGGGGAATATCTTGCAAGGTGTGGGGGGAATATCTTGCAAGGTGTGGGGGGGATATCTTGCAAGGTGTGGGGGGAATATCTTGCAAGGTGTGGGGGGGAATATCTTGCAAGGTGTGGGGGATATCTTGCAAGGTGTGGGGGGAATATCTTGCAAGGTGTGGGGGGGATATCTTGCAAGGAGGGACGGAATATCTTCCAAGAAGGGAGTAGGAGGGGCCACTGTCAAGACGATCCGCTTAATTGAGGCAAGCACCCTAGTATCTGGCCCGATTAACATGTCTGCCATACCACGTCCTGGTTATTAGGGACGCGTTGCTCCACTCAATACATTAATCCTTGACGCCTCCAATATCTCTTCCTCAGAGCAACCACTTGCTTATTTGGGACGCTCACTGTTCACGTTAACCGGAACTGATTTTGACCAGTTCAGCAGCGTCAACGTACAGTATCCCGCGCCTAATTGGAATGACAAAATAATTATGACTGTGATAACTGTCAGTTTAATATAATAAATAGTTCTATTAAGCTGTCTAACGGACAGTTTTAAAGACTGTTAGTTCTTTAAATTATAGCAGCTTTGACTAGAGGATACACGACAGACTAAGAGCTTTGTATTCTTCTGACGGATGCTCCTCTCATTTGGATGACGGTAGAACGACGGTCTCGCTTCTTGCAGGTCGGCGTTCAATCCCCGACCATCCAAGTGGCTGGGCACAGTTCCTTTCTTCCGTCCTATCCAAAATCCTTATCCTCATATCCCTTCCAAGTGCTATACAGTCGTAATGGCTTAGTACTTTCTCCTGGTAATTACCTGCCTTTCGTCGTATGCGCCTCACGGCCTGGCCACAGGTTCGCATCCCTTCTGGTTTGACTCTCACTGTTATAGAGGCAACTTGAGTGTCGCCGTCAGCCCTGTCTACTGTAGAGGACCTCGCCGTCAGCCCTGTCTACTGTAGAGGACCTCGCAGACAGCCCCGTCTACTGTAGAGGACCTCGCAGACAGCCCCGTCTACTGTCGAGGACCTCGCCGTCAGCCCTGTCTACTGTAGAGGACCTCGCAGACAGCCCCGTCTACTGTCGAGGACCTCGCCGTCAGCCCTGTCTACTGTAGAGGACCTCGCCGTCAGCCCCGTCTACTGTCGAGGACGTCGCTGTCAGCCCACCCTGTGCTAGTGGACGTCTGAGTGGGTCTCCTCCTCTTCTGCTGACAGGAAAGGGGTCCTGAGGATTTTAATTTAGAAAACTCCTCAGTCTGACCTTTGACCTCGGCAGCCCTTCTGTCAGACATGCTTCCCGCCCCCCTTGTCAACCCCAGTGGTGGCATTCTTCGCCCTCTTGTGTTCCAGGATCACTGGCTGGTGCTCTTGTGTTCCAGGATCACTGGCTGGTGCTCTAGTGTTCCAGGATCACTGGCTGGTGCTCTTGTGTTCCAGGATCACTGGCTGGTGCTCTAGTGTTCCAGGATCACTGGCTGGTGCTCTTGTGTTCCAGGATCACTGGCTGGTGCTCTAGTGTTCCAGGATCACTGGCTGGTGCTCTTGTGTTCCAGGATCACTGGCTGGTGCTCTTGTGTTCCACGATCACTCACTGGTGCTCTAGTGTTCCACGATCACTCACTGGTGCTCTAGTGTTCCAGGATCACTCTCTGGTGCTCTAGTGTTCCAGGATCACTGGCTGGTGCTCTAGTGTTCCAGGATCACTGGCTGGTGCTCTAGTGTTCCAGGATCACTGGCTGGTGCTCTAGTGTTCCACGATCACTGGCTGGTGCTCTTGTGTTCCAGGATCACTGGCTGGTGCTCTTGTGTTCCAGGATCACTGGCTGGTGCTCTAGTGTTCCAGGATCACTGGCTGGTGCTCTTGTGTTCCAGGATCACTGGCTGGTGCTCTAGTGTTCCAGGATCACTGGCTGGTGCTCTTGTGTTCCACGAGCACTGGCTGGTGCTCTTGTGTTCCACGATCACTCACTGGTGCTCTAGTGTTCCACGATCACTCACTGGTGCTCTAGTGTTCCAGGATCACTCTCTGGTGCTCTAGTGTTCCAGGATCACTGGCTGGTGCTCTAGTGTTCCAGGATCACTGGCTGGTGCTCTAGTGTTCCAGGATCACTGGCTGGTGCTCTAGTGTTCCACGATCACTGGCTGGTGCTCTTGTGTTCCAGGATCACTGGCTGGTGCTCTTGTGTTCCAGGATCACTGGCTGGTGCTCTAGTGTTCCAGGATCACTGGCTGGTGCTCTTGTGTTCCACGATCACTGGCTGGTGCTCTTGTGTTCCAGGATCACTCACTGGTGCTCTAGTGTTCCACGATCACTCACTGGTGCTCTAGTGTTCCAGGATCACTCTCTGGTGCTCTAGTGTTCCAGGATCACTCACTGGTGCTCTAGTGTTCCACGATCACTCACTGGTGCTCTTGTGTTCCAGGATCACTGGCTGGTGCTCTAGTGTTCCAGGATCACTGGCTGGTGCTCTAGTGTTCCACGATCACTCTCTGGTGCTCTTGTGTTCCAGGATCACTGGCTGGTGCTCTTGTGTTCCAGGATCACTGGCTGTTACTCTTGTGTTCCAGGATCACTGGCTGGTGCTCTTGTGTTCCAGGATCACTGGCTGGTGCTCTTGTGTTCCAGGATCACTGGCTGGTGCTCTTGTGTTCCAGGATCACTGGCTGGTGCTCTAGTGTTCCAGGATCACTGGCTGGTGCTCTAGTGTTCCAGGATCACTGGCTGGTGCTCTTGTGTTCCACGATCACTCTCTGGTGCTCTTGTGTTCCAGGATCACTGGCTGGTGCTCTTGTGTTCCAGGATCACTGGCTGTTACTCTTGTGTTCCAGGATCACTGGCTGGTGCTCTTGTGTTCCAGGATCACTGGCTGGTGCTCTTGTGTTCCAGGATCACTGGCTGGTGCTCTTGTGTTCCAGGATCACTGGCTGGTGCTCTAGTGTTCCAGGATCACTGGCTGGTGCTCTAGTGTTCCAGGATCACTGGCTGTTACTCTTGTGTTCCAGGATCACTGGCTGGTGCTCTTGTGTTCCAGGATCACTGGCTGTTACTCTTGTGTTCCAGGATCACTGGCTGGTGCTCTTGTGTTCCAGGATCACTGGCTGGTGCTCTTGTGTTCCAGGATCACTGGCTGGTGCTCTTGTGTTCCAGGATCACTGGCTGGTGCTCTTGTGTTCCAGGATCACTCGCTGGTGCTCTTGTGTTCCAGGATCACTGGCTGGTGCTCTTGTGTTCCAGGATCACTGGCTGTTACTCTTGTGTTCCAGGATCACTGGCTGGTGCTCTTGTGTTCCAGGATCACTGGCTGGTGCTCTTGTGTTCCAGGATCACTGGCTGGTGCTCTTGTGTTCCAGGATCACTGGCTGGTGCTCTTGTGTTCCAGGATCACTCGCTGGTGCTCTTGTGTTCCAGGATCACTCTCTGGTGCTCTTGTGTTCCAGGATCACTCACTGGTGCTCTTGTGTTCCAGGATCACTCACTGGTGCTCTTGTGTTCCAGGATCACTCACTGGTGCTCTTGTGTTCCAGGATCACTCACTGGTGGTCTTGTGTTCAGAGGGTCCCCCCTTGTGGCTCTCAACGCGGATAATGCCGCAGCTTTACAAACCTCCTCAAAGATGCATCGTGAAGGAGAAATCGAAAAGGATTAAATATAAGAGAAAGGCCTCAAAGCGCCTGAGGGCCACCCGCAAACCAAGGCCCCAGCCTCCAGGAAGACAGGCGACGGGGAGCGGCAAAGATTCTACACACAGAGAAAGCAATTCCCGCCAAGCCTCTGTCATGGAAATGGCGGGCTGGCGACTGTCAGGGCGGCATCCGGAGATGGGTCGGGCCTCAAGCTTCGATGAATTTGGGTACTTGCCCAAGGTGTGGGGTTAGCTGCCCACAGTGTGGGTAGTTGGCCACAGTGTGGGTGGTTGCGTACAGTGTGGGTAGTTATTGACAACCATTGGTGTAGAGTTTGTATGAGATGATCTCTCCGTAAAGTTTCGCAATCACAGCTGTTGAGCTTATTTAAGATGAGCCTTATTAATCTTGCCTTTTTGCAAGTGCCAAAACGTGATTCTTCAGTCAATGAATGTTTAGTATTTATCAAATATTCATCGGGTCAGTCTCGGCTGAATTTACCTGTTGAGAACCTTTTGACTATTTCAAGAGATCTTCTCCCTTGGTGATCTGTGGGGCTATTTCTTTCCGTATAGCGGAGGCCTACATAGCCACCACAACCTGGCTGATCCGGTATCTCTACCAGAAACGTATCCAGTTTTCCTTTGAAAGCTTACTCTGTCGTTCCTGCATCTTTTCATACTTATTGGCACTAGATTGAAGAGTCGTGGACTTCTGGTAATTACACTGTGTTCTTTCCTTTTCTTTATGATAATCTAACCTTTCTGTGGGTACAGTTGTACCAAAAACAATATCAGCGCCACCCGAACCGTCTATAGAGAACTGGAAATTGAGATAAACATCATCCAAGACTCGGGAGTGGAAAGGGTTGGAATGGACAAGGTGAGATAAGAGCATTCAAAGGTCTCTGTCATCCTATAGTAATTAGTCTCTTGTTTGTAAGCACGTACCTCAAGGATCGGTGCTGGGACCAAGTCTGTTTCTAATGTACGTTAATGACGTGTTTACAGGAGTAGAATCCTACATGTTGATGTTCGCGGATGACGCAATTGATGAGAAGAGTTGCGACAGATAAGGATTGTAGGATCCTCCAAAAGGATTTGAACAGGTTGCAGAGATGATCAGAGAAATGGCTACTGGAGTTCAACACGAACAAATGTAAAGTTATGGAAATGGGATTAAGTGATAGGAGACCAAAGGGACAGTACACAATGAAGGGGAACTGCCTACCTTTGACA
>NC_091189.1:16572922-16587922 GCF_040958095.1 Procambarus clarkii
CCGGGAACACCTGCTCCACCTCCGCCACTCCAACCAGCAAACTACCTGTCCGTCGCCTGCACATCGCTGATTGGCTGGTGCCGTCGCACCTGCTCCCTCCACCCGCCACACTACCTGATGTCTGGGCTACCACGACCTACAGCCCTCAGAATATCCCGTGCTTTCCACAAGTTAACACGTCTCATTGGTAGACTAAGCCCTGGCTTACGTGTACTAAGAGAGGTGGCAGCTTAAAGCCAATATTCCTGCACTCATATATCTCCTTGTATATTATTCACTTGTATTAACGTAACTTTTCATTTTACCAGTGATTATTCTTATTATTTTGTTTGATTGATTTATGTTACAATTTTTATGTCCAATTTTATTCATGTTTTGCTTTTCTAACGTAATTAAAATCTCATTGTTAAATTTACTTGTGTTTTGTGTGTCTTCCCATTACCTTACCACAGACGGAAGTTCCAGATTTTCTCTTTTTGTTTCTTTATGTGACGAGGCCATACCCCTAGCTTTTGAAACAGCCGAACACCAACGCGTTACCGTCACAATATATATATATATATATATATATATATATATATATATATATATATATATATATATATATATATATATATATATATATATATATATATATATATATATATATATATACATATATATACAGGCTTCCTGTCCCGGACAAGGGAAACTACTAATATTAAAGGCACACGTATATAGTGAAATGTGGAGTGGGTCTTCCGTAGAGTGTTCACAGCGGCCCCCTGGGTCACATACATACACACTCCAGTTGCAAACGCACTCCACATACGCACTCCAGTTGCAAACTCTGTGAGCAGGAACTACGGCATGATCTCCCGCACTACATCACTGAATGCCCAGTTATTAGACCTTTCAGACCAGTTGGCATGAGGTACCTGGAGCTTTGCAATTACTTTATTCACTCTCGTATTCTTGAAGATATCCTCACAGTATACCCAAAATTTGCCAGTGCAGGCTATTAAACACATGGCTCTGTATGACTAACCATCCTGCGAGATGGGGACTTGTATTACCACTGCTACCTTATTCAATCTTGTGTTGTTGATATCCTCAAAATGCATCCGGAGTCTGCCAGTGCAGACCGCTTATCACATGCCTCTGTATGACTAACCATCCTGTGTGATGGGGATTTTTTAGCATCACCTAGTTAGCTATTTTGACACACTGTACTGCACTTCATATAGTCTAGGGTAGCTGCACTAATGCAGATGTACCTCATATCTTAATAAAAAAAAAAAAAAAAGTCACATACATACTTTATCCATCGCCGTGTTCGTGAGGATATCTTCATTATCCATGTGCTTTATCCACCCCGTGTTCTTGAAGATATCCTCATTAGCTATCCAAATTTTGCCAGTGCTAACTATTGATCACTTGTCCCTATGTGGCTCATCCTGTAACAAGGTGGTTACTGTAATCGGTTCACAAACTGGTTGATCCAGAGTTCGACTACCAGGTAGGACGAAGACGTTTGGGCACGCTCCCTTACCCCTGATGCCGCTGTTCACTTGGCAGTAACTAGGTACCCGGGGGTTAGAAGACTGTTGTGGGTTGCATGTTGAGGAAGGTGAGTGGATGGTCTAGGGAATCTGTTCATTTTTGTCCCTTATCTCATCCGGCTCCTACCCCCCCTCACTATATATCCGGCTCCCTCTCACCATCATCCCTCTGCTCTCTCTCTCTCTCTCTCTCTCTCTCTCTCTCTCTCTCTCTCTCTCTCTCTCTCTCTCTCTCTCTCTCTCTCTCTCTCTCTCTCTCTCTCTCTCTCTCTCTCTCTCTCTCTCTCCCTCTCTCTCTCTCTCTCTCTCTCTCTCTCTCTCTCTCTCTCTCTCTCTCTCTCTCTCTCTCTCTCTCTCTCTCTCTCTCTCTCTCTCTCTCTCTCTCTCTCTCAGTGTTCCGGCAGACCAATCACACTAGAAGAATTCCAGTCATGTATGGATTACACTCAACCAACTCTTAATCACCCCGTGCGTCCCGCAACTTCGCTAATGACCTCGTTAAGACGGCCGATAACAGCCTCGTTAGCGAACCACCGCGGAGAAATCTCCCATCTCCCCCCCCCCCTTATCCATACTCCTGCCCGGTGATTGGATAAATTGAAGCTTTATATTTTAGCATATATGATGGCCAATTACCCTGACGTCAACTGCTCGTTTAATTGGTTGCCTAAACAACGATGTTATTGTGATTATTCGAGCCCCCCCCCACACCCCAGGACTGCCAACCTGGGGCGCGGAGGAGGCAGGCCTGCCAACTGGTGGGAAACACAGGACAGGCTTGTCCCAGCAGGGGTCATGTGTGTATATGTGTACTCACCAGCTGTACTCACCTGGCTGTACTCACCTAGCTGTACTCACCTGGCTGTACTCATCTGGCTGTACTCACCTGGCTGTACTCACCTGGCTGTACTCACCTAGCTGTACTCACTTGGCTGTACTCATCTGGCTGTGCTGACCTGGCTGTACTCACCTGGCTGTACTCACCTGGCTGTACTCACCTGGCTGTACTCACCTAGCTGTACTCACCTGGCTGTACTCATCTGGCTGTGCTCACCTGGTTGTACTCACCTGGCTGTACTCACCTGGCTGTACTCACCTGGCTGTACTCATCAGGCTGTACTCACCTGGCTGTACTCACCTGGCTGAACTCATCTGGCTGTACTCACCTGGCTGTGCTCACCTGGCTATACTCACCTAGCTGTACTCACCTTGCTATACTCACCTGGCTGTACTCACCTGGCTGTACTCACCTGACTGTACTCACCTGGCTGTACTCACCTGGCTATACTCACCTAGCTGTACTCACCTGGCTGTACTCACCTGGCTGTACTCACCTAGCTGTACTGACCTGGCTGTACTCTCCTGGCTATACTCACCTGGCTATACTCACCTAGGTGTACTCACCTGGCTGTACTCACCTGGCTGTACTCACCTGGCTGTACTCACCTGGCTGTACTCACCTAGCTGTACTCACCTGGCTATACTCACCTGGCTGTACTCACCTAGCTGTACTCACCTGGCTATACTCACCTAGCTGTACTCACCTGGCTGTACTCACCTGGCTGTACTCACCTGGCTATACTCACCTAGGTGTACCCACCTGGCTGTACTCACCTGGCTGTACTCACCTGGCTGTACTCACCTGACTGTACTCACCTGACTGTACTCACCTAGCTGTACTCACCTAGCTGTACTCACCTGGTTGTACTCACCTGGCTGTACTCACCTGGCTGTACTCACCTAGCTGTACTCACCTAGCTGTACTCACCTGGTTGTACTCACCTGGCTGTACTCACCTGGCTATACTCACCTAGCTGTACTCACCTAGCTGTACTCACCTGGCTGTACTCACCTGGCTGTACTCACCTAGCTGTACTGACCTGGCTGTACTCACCTGGCTATACTCACCTGGCAATACTCACCTAGGTGTACTCACCTGGCTGTACTCACCTGGCTGTACTCACCTGGCTGTACTCACCTAGCTGTACTCACCTGGCTATACTCACCTGGCTGTACTCACCTAGCTGTACTCACCTAGCTGTACTCACCTGGTTGTACTCACCTGGCTGTACTCACCTGGCTATACTCAGCTAGTTGCACTCACCTAGCTGTACTCAACAAGCTATACTCACCTAGCTGTACTCACTTTGCTGTACTCACCTAGCTGTACTCACCTGGCTGTACTCACCTGGCTGTACTCACCTAGCTGTACTCACCTAGCTGTACTCAACAAGCTATACTCACCTAGCTGTACTCACCTGGCTGTACTCACCTAGCTGTACTCACCTGGCTATACTCACCTGGCTGTACTCACCTAGCTATACTCACCTAGCTGTACTCAACAAGCTATACTCACCTAGCTGTACTCACCTGGCTACTCACCTAGCTGTACTCACCTGGCTATACTCAGCTAGTTGTACTCACCTGGCTATACTCAGCTAGTTGTACTCACCTAGCTGTACTCAACAAGCTATACTCACCTAGCTGTACTCACCTGGCTGTACTCACCTGGCTGTACTCACCTAGCTGTACTCACCTAGCTGTACTCAACAAGCTATACTCACCTAGCTGTACTCACCTGGCTGTACTCACCTAGCTATACTCACCTGGCTGTACTCACCTGGCTGTACTCACCTAGCTATACTCACCTAGCTATACTCACCTGGCTGTACTCACCTGGCTATACTCAGCTAGTTGTACTCACCTAGCTGTACTCAACAAGCTATACTCACCTAGCTGTACTCACTTTGCTGTACTCACCTAGCTGTACTCACCTGGCTGTACTCACCTGGCTGTACTCACCTAGCTGTACTCACCTAGCTGTACTCAACAAGCTATACTCACCTAGCTGTACTCACCTGGCTGTACTCACCTAGCTGTACTCACCTAGGTGCACTCACCTAGTTGTACAGTACCTAGCTGTACTCACCTAGTTGTACTCACCTGGCTGTACTCACCTAGCTGTACTCACCTAGCTGTACTCACCTAGCTGTACTCACCAGCTGTACTCACCTGGCTGTACTCACCTGGCTGTACTCACCTAGCTATACTCACCTGGCTGTACTCACCTGGCTGTACTCACCTAGCTATACTCACCTAGCTATACTCACCTGGCTGTACTCACCTGGCTGTACTCACCTAGCTATACTCACCTAGCTATACTCACCTGGCTGTACTCACTTTTATTACATACAACGTGTGGTCCAGGATCAATAACCCACGCTACTTACTCACGCAGTTCTCTCTGGCGTCACGGTGAGTCACGTGTGTATGGTGTACTGTGTACCCGGAGTGTGAGAATACAACAGTGAGTAGTGTATGTATCCCCTGGTGTAGGTATACAGCAGCCACACTACACCCTGACACTTGTGTCATACACCAGGGACCTCCAGAAGCCGTGTGGGGGGGGGTGTTGATGGGGGGGGGGTTAGAAGGTCTGGGGTGAGGTAGGGGGGATAGGTAGGGGGGATGGGTAGGGGGGAGGGATGAGTAGATGGTTAAAGGGGAGGATGGTGAGGCACGGGTATAGGGAGGGGGTGTGGGGACGGGGTGTGGTGAGGGGGTGTGGGGAGGGGGTGTGGGGAGGGGGTGTGGGGAGGGGGTGTGGGGAGGGGGTGTGGGGAGGGGGGTGGAGGTTCACTTATCATGGTCGGGGTACGGAAGAGACACTTGGCCGGGAACACATACATTGAATATATGGGTTTTCTGCCTCCCTGACTCCACCCCCCCCCTCACCTTCCTCCCTCTAAATATAGTACTCTCTTCCACCCTTTCCCTTCTCTCTCTCTCTCTCTCTCTCTCTCTCTCTCTCTCTCTCTCTCTCTCTCTCTCCCTCCCTCTCTCTCTCTCTCTCTCTCTCTCTCTCTCTCTCACTTCCTGCCCGGATCTCTTTGTATGTCTATGTCTATCTGTCTGATTCTGTATCACTCTGTCTCTCTTTGTGTCTGACTCACTGTCATTCTTGGTGTACATGTGTGTGTGTGTGTGTGTGTATTCACCTAGTTGTGCTTGCGGGGGTTGAGCTCTGCTCTTTCGGCCCGCCTCTCAACTGTCAATCAATCAACGATCATTCCCCCCACCCCCAGGAAGCAGTCCGTAACAGCTGTCTAAGTCCCAGGTACCTATTTACTGCTAGGTAACAGGGGCAGGTCCTAGTCAACAATGGACTCTCTAACGGTTATGTCGAAGATGTCATAAAAAGTAAGGTGAAACGCCATGCAACCTCTGAAGAGTCAACTAACACAACACTTGTACTCCCTATTAGACTATTTTACAGGAACTTCTTTTCGACGGCTCATAAAACGGAGGAATGTGTCCTGAAAGACATTATTAATAGGAGCGTTATCCCCACAGACACAAATCAGATGATACAATTGACAATTTACTACAAAAACAAGAAAACGGCCAACCTACTCATGAAGAACTCTCCAGACACCAAACAGAACGCCTTGAAAGAAACCAACGTCGTCTGTGCCTTCACATGCCCACTTGGGGACTGTCAGCCCCAAAGATCTCAGTATATAGGCAAGACAACAACGTCTCTTTCTAGGCTACTAACAATTCACAAACAACAGGGCTCCATCATGGAACATATAATCTCCTCCCACAACCAGACCATCACCAGAGAAATCTTAACAAGCAACACAGAAATCATCGATAGATACGCCGATAGCAGGCGGCTTGACATCAGCGAGGCACTACACATCAAAACGTCAACACGTGCAGTCAACAGCCAATTAACACATAACTATATTCTACCCACTTCAAGACCCCGAACCAACATAGAAGCAGCAAGAGCAATATAACAAAATATATATAGCAATACAGAAGCAGCAAACATGCAATATACCCATTGATTCATGTTTTGTCTTTTGTCACCTCACCCAAAAATATTTGTGTCATATCACCTCACCCAAAAATGAATATAAGCATGAAATGATGTGTGTAAAAATCTGCCTTTGAAAATGTAAGAAGTTCTTGCAAAACGCTTTTAGGCGTCAGACCATATATAATGAAAATGTGAAAATGAACTTTGGAGAGTTAATTTTTCAATTACTCTGACAGTGAAGAAAACGTAAGAAATATTGAGAAGATTCGTGTTAGAATCATTAAACTTACCCTTTCGGTCATATTTAACAACATATATATATATATATATATATATATATATATATTATTAAATATGACCGAAAAAGTAAGATTAATAATTCTAACACGAATTTTCTCAATCTTTCGTACATTACGCTTCACTGTTGGAGGTAAATCAAAAATCAATTCTCCAAAATTCATTTTTATTTCTAGTCTAGAAATAAAAATGAATTTTGGAGAATTGATTTTTGATTTACCTCCAACAGTGAAGCGTAATGTACGAAAGATTGAGAAAATTCGTGTTAGAATTATTTATCTTACTTTTTCGGTCATATTTAATAATATATGTCTACAGGAAAGACTGCTACCAAAATATACTAATATATATATATATATATATATATATATATATATATATATATATATATATATATACATATATATATATACTTGGGTATATATATATACCCAAGTAAATGCACTTTGAAAATTTATACAAGGTGAATATATAGATATATCTATAGACACTGAATATGTGTATATATTAGGTGAATATTTGCTGGGTATGAATGAAGTGAATCCAAAATACCAACCTTAGCGTCAGGATGGTTGCTTAAGGCAGCATCATTACCTGCAAGATCAAAAGAAAACAATAGATTAGCTTTTCTCTTTTTCCATGATCAAGGAACGAATCGCTCAGAGAGAGAGAGAGAGAGAGAGAGAGAGAGAGAGAGAGAGAGAGAGAGAGAGAGAGAGAGAGAGAGAGAGAGAGAGAGAGAGAGAGAGAGAGAGAGAGAGAGAGAGAGAGAGAGAGAAATGGAGAGACAGACAGATATGCTATTTCTTTTATCTCCAAACATACGCTCGTTTTCCTATTTTGTTTGTATTTCTTCAATTGAAATATATTCTTCTGCTCTGTTTCCCTCTACACAAATTTATAATTATTGTGTAGAAGCCTTTGCTTCTCTCTCCTACACAAGGATAAACAGCTAAGACCTTCCCTTTCACCGAAGTTTACTGTATTCACCAACAATATAGGTGACATACTGACAGGATAATATGTGTTATTTATTCGAGTTAATAATTTTTCTCGTTTATTGCGATATTCTTCACACTAATTTATTCCCTGTGGCTGAATTCTTCTTACTTCATTTGAACTGATATATATATATATATATATATATATATATATATATATATATATATATATATATATATATATATATATATATATATATATATATATATATATATATATATATACATATATATATATATATATATATATATATATATATATATATATATATATATATATATATATATATATATATACATATATATATATATATATATATATATATATATATATATATATATATATATATATATATATATATATATATATATATATATATATATGTTCGTGTATATTCTTGTTCTTAATGTATTTGTTCTTGTTCAATCTTGAACACGATGTACGAGTTCTTTTTCATTCGTGTACTTAATGTACGTGTTCTTGTACTTAATGAACGTATTCATGTACATTCTTGTATTGAAGGTACGTATTACTGTACTTAATGAACGGATTAGTATTAATGAACGAATTCGAATACTTAGTGAACGTATTCTTGAACATTCTTGTACTTATTCTTGAATATTCTTGTTCTTAAGATACGTGTTCTTGGACATTCTTGTACTTAATGTATGTGTTCTTTCATATCCTTGTACTTAAATGTTTCACGCAAGTTTATACTCTCCTAGTATTAAGAATTTAAGGATTTTGTTGGTCTAATATACACCCAGTAAGTGTATTCGATGCAAATCACTTCAGTGCTACACAAAAAAAAACATACATAAATGAAAATACAAACAAAAAATAGAAATTAATTCCGGGTCGGAAAGCAGCAACCATGCGCTCGGAGGCCCAGAATTCAAATCTAAATTCTCCTGCAGGCGACAAGCCACGTCAGAATTTTAATATAGAGAACAAATTAAAAGAATTTCGTAACAAACTCCGCCGCATCGCATCATTCCAAGTACAATGTTCTGGCAATACGGAAGCTGAGAGTGGTTTAGCATTCCGTACGGCTGGTTTAGTATTAGCAATTTCGACGCTTCGTGACCCGGAGTTATGCGGTGAATTTGGCGTCTTGACCGCTGTTGCCATAAATTATCCAATTGAAAAGAATTGTTGTGGTAGGAGATGAAAATATTAACGTGTTCAAAGAGAATCCACAAGGTATATATATATATATATATATATATATATATATATATATATATATATATATATATATATATATATATATATATATATATATATATATATATATATTTTGGTACCACCTCTGGTGCAAGTGTAGGGACCCATAGCCTCGGAGAAGAAAATAAAGAGTACTCAGAGAAGACCTTGTGGATCCTCACTGAACACCTTGATATTTTCTTCTCCTTCCACCCCTATTCTTTTGGTATATATATATATATATATATATATATATATATATATATATATATATATATATATATATATATATATATATATATATATATATATATATATATATATATAATTAAAATTCTTCTTTACTTTTAATTAAAATTCATGACAATTGAAATACTTCTTGTATTCATCATCAGATCTAAAATACAAAAGTTAAATTCAAATAAGCAGCAAAACAAAGGACTCACACTGGACAAGGAGACCTATTAAAAGATATAAAGTGATAATGGTTACAAAACAGAACACTCGGTTCAACTTACACGACGTGATCAAAGTAAAACTTAATTATAATTTTGAATTGGTTTTGAGTATCCATGTGATTAAGGATACTCTTAATTTAGGTATATTTTAGCTTTATATATGCTTGAAAAGGATGCTTCAACTTGTCAAACTTGGTCATCCTTTTATATAAACAAGTTGTCAACCTTTTATTAATTTACGTTTTCTATGATGAATATGAATAACATATATATATTTTTACATTTATATACATTTTTCTACAATATTTTTTTTTTTTTTTTTTTTTTTTTTTTTTTTTTTTTTTTTTTTTTTTTTGAGATATATACAAGAGTTGTTACATTCTTGTACAGCCACTAGTACGCGTAGCGTTTCGGGCAAGTCCTTAATCCTATGGTCCCTGGAATACGATCCCCTGCCGCGAAGAATCGTTTTTTCATCCAAGTACACATTTTACTGTTGCGTTAAACAGAGGCTACAGTTAAGGAATTGCGCCCAGTAAATCCTCCCCGGCCAGGATACGAACCCATGACATAGCGCTCGCGGAACGCCAGGCGAGTGTCTTACCACTACACCACGGAGACTGCTAAATGAATATGAATATGAAGAATATGAAGAATAGTGTGTTATAAAACATAGCATCTATATTCAATCACAAGTAAACAGCCAACAAACAAACACAGGAAAACACTGGCGCACCCTCACCCTAACATATTCAATACATCACCCCTCAACTTAGATTTAAAAATGTTAGAAAACGAGAATATTGCTTTCTTCTTTTCTGTGTCTGTGTGGACGGGGGTAACCATTGTAAATTACAAATGCCGTTGTTGTGTATCGGAGCCCACAAATAAAAGTGCTCAGGGCTGGAGCAGTTGGCCAGGGATTGGACCTACCTGCCTTAGCCGTCGCCTCACCTACAGAGAATGGTGCTCTTGAGTCTTGAAAGCAGGCGATCTATCCTCCTTTTTTTTCACCCTTTGTGGTGACGATGACTGCGTAGATAACATGGGAAATTTATGGTTTCTTTGTGAAATATTAAATGTGCTTGTGTTTGTGTGGTTTCTTATGTAGAAACCATATATTCTTTAAAATTTATTAGTTTATTTCATTCGTTATGTTTCAAATAAAGTGAATCTTAATTTCTTCTTCGTTGTGATTCGTTAAGGAATCGTGATAATCTGCTATCAAAATTCATTTTTGTGACGATTTTTGGTTGCAAAGTTCCTTAGAAATAATTTAAACTTTTTTAAAGTTGAATGTATTGATTCTTGTATTCATACGCAACATTTGAGTTCATTTGTTTAACGCCACCGATTATGGAGTTGTGCTGATACTATGGTGACGGAGGGTAACCTGCTGAAGAATACTCTATCAGTAGGTTTACACAGTTTACTTTTGTTCTGGGATACGTCCAGGAATTAGGTATTCTTGCTATTGTGCCTCCACAATAGTAAGCTATTGTGGGGGCCCTATTGTGAAAGGGCTCAACCTTCCAGAGGTTGAGGCCTTAATAACCCTAAATAGGCTGATAGGCCTTAATAACCCTAAATAAGCTGATAGGCCTTAATAACCCTAAATAGGCTGATAGGCCTTAATAACCCTAAATTAATAGTTCTTTAGTTAACTCCTTTACAGTTTCTCTAAGATTACGGAATACCTGAGGTGGCATTGTTGAAAATATATGAAGGTGTCTCTGGCGTCCGTGTGGGCCTGACTGGTCCCAGGCGTCACGCCCTCCGACCCGACCCTTGTACAAAATCTTGACACTGTGAGCCGTAAAAATGAATAATAGGAAGGTAATAAATAGCGTAGGAGTACAGTTTAATATAACTCACAGCCTTGTATCACTCCCCCGGGGACTAGATAAGCAGAGGGGGGACACACACACACACACACACACACACACACACACACACACACACACACACACACACACACAAACACACACACACACACACACACACGCACACACACACACACACATATACACTAGAAAAAGGTTCAAAGGTTTGCCACCAGACTAGTACCCGAACTAAGGGGAATGAGCTACGAGGAGAGACTACGAGAGTTAAACCTCACGTCACTGGGAGACAGAAGAGTTAGAGGGGACATGATTACCACATACAAGATTCTCAGAGGAATTGATAGGGTAGATAAAGACAAGCTACACACAGAAATAACAATAACGGCCCTTGTGGATTTGTTCATTTGATGTATCACGTTATTGTGATTTCTGTGTGTAATGATGTAAGGGCGAAGAGGGAGAACGGCCTATTGACATAGCTCGAGTGCATGGGGGAGTTGTGTAAAACCCTGGTTTGTGTCTCGGAGAGGCTGCAGGATCCAGTAAGTTCAGTAGAACTTCGGTTTCAACTCTTTTACCATATCGTAGCTCAGTCGATTAAGGCAGCGTCTGGGATGCTCCCGGACGCAGGTTCGAATCCTTGTCACGGCCCTTGTGGATTTGTTAATTTAAAGACAGGCTATTTAACAGAAGGGGCCCACGCACAAGGGGACACAGGTGGAAACTGAGTGCCCAAATGAGCCACAGAGATAGTAGAAAAACTTTTTTAGTGTCAAAGTGGTTGACAAATGGAATACATTAGGAAGTGATGTGGTGGAGGCGGACTCCATACACAGTTTCAAGTGTAGATATGATAGAGCCCAGTAGGCTCAGGACCCTGTACATAACCAACCCTGTATATAACCAACCCTGTATATAACCAACCCTGTATATAACCAACCCTGTATATAACCAACCCTGTATGGTTGGTTATATACAGCGAACCATATGGTTGTTTATAACCAACCCTGTATACCACTTATGTAAGACCAATCCTGGAGTATGCAGCTCCAGCCTGGAGTAGGCTCAGGAATCTGTACACCAGTTAATTGACAGTTGAGAGGCGGGACCAAAGAGCTAAAGCTCAACCCCCGCAAGCACAATTAGGTAAAAATTAGGTAAGTACGCACACACACACACACACACACACACACACACACACACACACACACACACACACACACACACACACACACACACACACACACACACACACACACACAAACACTATTCATCATTTATGTAAATGACCTAACTACAGCAGCTGAGTCTTATATGTCAATGTTTGCAGACGAGGCAAATATACTGTGGAGAGTTGTGACAGATTAGGACTTAAGAGTTATAAAGATGACCAAAACAGGCTGCAAAATTTTTTCCGAAAAAGGGCTCCTGGAGTTCAACACAAACAAGTTTTAGGTGCAAGAAGACTGAAAAGGCAGTATATGATGAAGGGAAATTACCTTTTAACGACTGGAGAGAAAGACCTGCCAATAGACATAAAACCAAACTAAACTCAGAGGCTCATATAAATAGTAGCAGTAGAAGAGTCGGCAGCGTACTCACACAAGCACCAGTCAGAACATCATTCAGGAAGCTTAATAAGAAGGCATTTACACTGCTGTAGATCGCCAACGTCATATCAGTTTTAGAGCAGGTCGCCCCATCGTGGAGCCCCCATCTCAAAAAAAACACAAAAGAAAACTCGAAAAGATTCAGAAGTTTGTAAAGAGGCTCGTCTCAGAATTGCGAGAAGTGAGGTATGAAAAGAGACTGAAGGAACTGAGCCTGACGACGCCAGAAAATGAGCATATAGGGTGGAAGGGATTTGATAGAGACACATAAAATACTTAGGGGGATTGACAGAGTGGGCAAAAGGAGGAAACGTTCACAGTGAATATCAGTAGAAAACAGTATGTAAAGTTTAACACTCAGATGAATGAATCATAGAGGTGTTAGAAAGTTACCTCTTAGTATCAGAGTTGTGGGAAAATGGAATGTACTAAAGGATCAGGTTGTAGAAGCAAACTCCATTAATTACTTTATAAATAAACATGACAGGGAAAAAGGTTAGGAGTCATTGCATTACACAACCAGCGGCTAGAAAAGCGGGGTCCAAGAGCTAGTGCTCGATCTAGCAGGCACAAACACACACACACCAAAGAATCACCAAAGAGCCAGAGCTCAACCCCCGCAAGTACAACTAGGAGAGTACACACACCTCGCCTCACTGGACAGGTACGTTGAGCACAATTAGAGTAAGAGGTAATGCGTCTACTGGAGACGAACAAAAGTCCATTATTGTAACGAGTTTCTAGTCATAGGAAGTTCTCAAGAGATGGCTGCTGGCCGGCCCGGCAGACTGTGCTGGCCGGCCCGGCAGACTGTGCTGGCCGGCCCGGCAGACTGTGCTGGCCGGCCCGGCAGACTGTGCTGGCCGGCCAGGCAGACTGTGCTGGCCGGCCCGGCAGACTGTACTGGCCGGCCCGGCAGACTGTGCTGGCCGGCCGGCAGACTGTGCTGGCCGGCCCGGCAGACTGTGCTGGCCGGCCCGGCAGACTGTGCTGGCTGGCCCGGCAGACTGTGCTGGCCGGCCCGGCAGACTGTGCTGGCCTCTCTGAGCCTCTGGCTGGGTGGCCCTCGGTCTGAGGACCTGTGGAGTATTACCTTTATCTTTGAGGTTTTATCACTGATGGATGACTACTTTTAACTATCTTAGGGTTACGGTGCACTATGACCTCTTCTTTACGTCTAGTCCCACCACATGTTGATATTTATAGGGAACTATCTATTGCCGTGTTTACGTACAAACCCCATGTTCCCAACTGGTAATGTTACTTTGTTTTGTCAACTGTTTTCTTTATGTGTTGTCACGTAGACTTCTATAATCTTGACGGTAGTTGCTGTTGGTCTCGTATGTATCATTTCGATGTTCATTAATACAGGGTCAACACTGTGGAGAAATGCCCGACAGAACACTGGAACATTATCTAACACAGTGCACAGTTACAACCACAACAGACCACTGGAACATTATCTAACACAGTGCACAGTTACAACCACAACAGACCACTGGAACATTATCTAACACAGTGCACAGTTACAACCACAACAGACCACTGGAACATTATCTAACACAGTGCACAGTTACAAACCCATTAACATTTCAACTTGGATTCAACAGAGCAGAAGAAGTTGTTAAACACATATGGCAAAATCTTACTGAAGCGACCATACGAGTCATAAATACTTATACTCCGCCCAAGTAAAACAGAAACAAGCAACACCTAGTCAGCCAGCCAGAGGCTTAGGGCCCGCGCAGGAATATTCCTGAAAAAAACACACAAAAAAACACAGGAAAATGAGTTGGATACTGCGGGAAGAAAGATTCTGTTTACAAATATCCCAAAAAATAGTTATTTCATTGCTATCGCTATCAAGACAGACCTTCCTTTGTCCCTTCCTGCGAGAGAGAGAGAGAGAGAGAGAGAGAGAGAGAGAGAGAGAGAGAGAGAGAGAGAGAGAGAGAGAGAGAGAGAGAGAGAGAGAGAGAGAGAGAGAGAGAGAGAGAGAATGTGTGTGTATATACAGCTCACCAATTATAAAATTTCAATAAAACAAATAAAAAAGTTAACCAAACATCTGTTTTTTAAAATACCTTCATTATTAATTTTTATTTCCGCGGAAAAACAAAATTTTTAATGACTGTCATATCCACCCAGAAAACCTAGTTAAATTGAACAGAAAATAAAATTAAAAATAACAGGAAAACAAATAAATTAACGAAT
>NC_091189.1:16592922-16600446 GCF_040958095.1 Procambarus clarkii
ACCCACCACACAAACGCCACCCACCACACAAACACCACCCACCACACAAACGCCACCCACCACACAAACACAACACACCACACAAACACCACCCACCACACAAACGCCACCCACCACACAAACACCACCCACCACACAAACACCACCCACCACACAAAACACCACCCACCACACAAACGCCACCCACCACACAAACACCACCCACCACACAAACGCCACCCACCACACAAACGCCACCCACCACACAAACACCACCCACCACACAAACACCACCCACCACACAAACGCCACCCACCACACAAACACCACCCACCACACAAACGCCACCCACCACACAAACACAACACACCACACAAACACCACCCACCACACAAACACCACACACCACACAAACACAACACACCACACAAACACCACACACCACACAAACGCCACCCACCACACAAACACCACACACCACGCTAACACCACCCACCACACACCACGCTAACACCACCCACCACACAAACACCACACAAACGCCACCCACCATACAAACACCACACACCACACAAACACCACACACCACACAAACGTCACACACCACACAAACGTCACACACCACACAAACGCCACCCACCACACAAACGCCACCCACCACACAAACACAACACACCACACAAACACCACCCACCACACAAACACCACACACCACACAAACACAACACACCACACAAACACCACACACCACACAAACGCCACCCACCACACAAACACCACACACCACGCTAACACCACCCACCACACAAACACCACACAAACGCCACCCACCATACAAACACCACACACCACACAAACACCACACACCACACAAACGTCACACACCACACAAACGTCACACACCACACAAACGCCACCCACCACACAAACACCACCCACCACACAAGTAGTAGGGTGTAAGACTCACAGACGAATTTTTTTTTTCTGGGAGAAAATTCGTTTGTGAGTCGTGGGGGTTTCAGGTGAATTTGGAAATTCCCCTGTGAGTCGTACGACTCACAGACGAATTTTTGTTTTCGGGGAAATTCGTGTCTGGGAGTGAGGGTTTTCAGGTAAATTTTTGTCAGTCACAGATTTTAGAAGTAAGGATTTCTTATGATGAAAATAATTTCAGAGACTTAGAAGTTTCTTAAGGGCTTATGGGAAAAAATCAAATATCGTTTGTAGCGCTTTAGGGTTTCCAGGAGAACTCTACCGACATATTTTACATGTTTTCAACTTACAAAAATCGTCTATGTAAGCCATAGTTTTCATGTAAATTTAGAAAATCACCTGTGTAAGTCAGGGTTTTCAGGGGCTCATACCTCACACCCCCTCCCTCCCCCCTTACCTCGCAATCTCTCGCGTCACCTTTATTTACCTAACGCCCGGCCAGCCAGACGCTTCGTGTAGGTCTCCTCTTATCATATCTTATCTTTTCTTCTCCATAATATCTGGACCGTCCCTCCTCTCTTCTCTCTCTCCTTTCATTCAGTTCAGCTATTTTCCAACATCGTATGTTTGCTCCTTTTTATTAAGCAAGTCAGTTTTACACAAATAAATCGTGTTAGTAATCATGTTCTAGCTCACGTTCCCCCGCCTTAGTCCCCTGTCGTATAATGAATACTATCATTCCAATCCCTCTAAAATTTAAAAATAATCATATTTCAAACGTAGTTCAATACAGTAATTTAGTTACCAAGCTCCAGCGCTTGTCCTCCCCCTTAGCTCTCTCTCGTATCTTCGTTAGTAACAGTCCAATTTCCCTGAAATTTTTACCCTCTGTATTTCAGGCACCGTAAATAAGATCAAAACAGCTATCGAGCTCCAGCTCTCGTCCCCCACCTTAGTTCGTTTATACAAGATCGTTAGTAACAGTCCAATTTCCCTGAAATTTTTACTCTCTGTATTTCAGGCACCGTAAATAAGATCAAAACAGTTATCGAGCTCCAGCTCTCGTCCCCCACCTTAGTTCTTTTGTACAAGATCGTTAGTAACAGATCAATTCCCCTGAAATTTTTTACCCTCTGTATTTCAGACACCGTAAATAAAATCAAGTCAGTTATCGAGCTCCAGCTCTCGTCCTCCACCTTAGTTCATTATACTAAGATCGTTAGTAACAGACCAATTTTCCCGAAATTTAAAGCAGACATACTTCAAAGTTAGTAAATAAAATCAAATCAGTTATCGAGCTCCAGCTCTCATCCCCCGCCTTAGTTCTCTCTCGTATATTTGTAAATAACCCATCAATTTCCCGAAATTTAAAAGTAGACATACTTCAAAGTTAGTAAATAAGATCAAGTCAGTTACTGAGCTCCAGCTCTCGTCCCCACCTTAGTTCTCTTTCGTATCATTGTAAAATAACCCATCAATTTCCCTGAAATTTTTACCCTCTGTATTTCAGACATAGTAAATATGAAGTAAACAATTATAAAACTCTAGCTCTTGTCCTCTGTCCAAGCTCACTTTTGTAAATTCATTACTCTCAGTCCAAATCACCCAACTACATTTTCAGACATAGTAAATAAAAACCAGTTCAGTTATCAAGTTTCAACTCTTGTGCCCCAGCTTAGTTCGTTTGTGCAAGTTCTTTATTTTCCAACTAAATCACCCTGAGATTTAAAATCACCTTATTTTCTAACGTAGTAAAATTAATCTGGACATTAGCCAAGTTCCATTTCCTCAGCCTTAGATCATCAGACATAAATATATTCAATCAAGTCCATCTCCAGCCTAACTCTTATCCGAGTACACACATAACCCCAACCTGTGTAATTATCTTTCACCCCCTCCCACCTTCCTCCATCTCATCTCATCTCACCCTACCCTTTCCCTCCCTTACCTTCTCATCCCCAACGTATCCAAACCTTCAATAATCATACTGTATTTGCATATTTTCTCTATATTCAGCTGCGTTCTTCACATTTTGTCCATGTTTTCTGTGTTCATTCCATGTTCTACAAATGTTCACAGCATGCTCAGTTCAATTCTTTTCACCTGTTTTTTCTCATTCTTTCTGTAATCTTTCTCTTAGTCTCATTATGTTCTCTACAAATTCTAGTCATATTTTCCATGTTTTCATGTTCATCACATGTTCTCTTTACAACTTTTATACTCAATATTCATGCTAACTTCCATATTTTGTGTTCGTTGTCAATATTCATATTCCTCTACAAGTTCATGTTCCTCACAAGATCACTTCGTTTTTCACCTTCACTTACATGTTTTCTACATTCTTTGTCATATTCTCCATGTTCTTCACAAGTCCATTGTTCATTCTTTGTATTCCCTATTCTCCTTATCATGTTTTCATATTCTCTGTAAGTTCATATTCCCAGCATGTTCACTGTATTCATCAACTTTTCTTACATATGTTCTTTGCCATGTTCCCCATATGTTCTCTGGGTTTTTCCCCCTTACATGTTATTTAACGTTCCTTAACTAAAAAAATCTTTCGCCAATCAACTAAAACATAGTCACTTTCGTCATTTCTCAACTAAACTTATTATCCAGTCAACTAAAAATTGTCAAAGGAATCTTTCCAACACTGTTCATAACTAAACTTATTCCCCAGTCATCAGAAAATAACCGTGTTCTTCATGTTTCATTTTCATTTCATAACTAAAATTATCCATCAATCAACAGAAAAAGCCATGTTCATCATGTTTTGTCTTTTTGCTTAACTAAAATTATGTTTTGTCAAGTAAGAAAAAATAACCAAAGATATCTTTCATCGTTGTTCTTAACTGACATTATACTTTGGCGAGCACAAAAATAGTCTCCCTCGTCATGTTTTGTCTTTTTCCTTAACTAAAGTATTCATCAGTCAACTAAAAAATAGTTACTTCATCATGTTTCCTTGTCATTTCTTAACTGAAATATCACTTCTCTCATTTAAAATAGTCAGGTGTAGCCTCTTTCCAACACTGTTCTTAACTAAAGTAACCTTTCATTTTGCTAGAATAGTCATATTCATCGTTGTTCCTAACTAAAATTATATGTCGTTAAGTAAGAAATATAGTCAAAGACACTCTTCGAGACATCAAGGACTTACTCAAAGACATCAAAGTTGCACTCAAAGACATCCTTTGAGACATCAAAGACATCCTTTAAGACTTCAATGGGACTCTTCGAGATATCAAAAGACACTCTCAAACACTCAAAAATTTACTTGCATCCTCAAAGTTATTCTCAGAGGCATAAAAGTCATTCTCAGAGCTATCAAATTATTCTCGATGTCATCAAAAAGTATTTTCTCGTTCATCAAAGTTAATCTCAGAGTTAACAAAGGTAATCTCTAACTCACTCGCGTACATCAAAGTTGTTTCAAAGACATCAAAGTTAATCTCAGAGTTATCCAAAGATATTCTCATGTCCACAAAAGTTATTCTGAGCTATCAAAGTTAATCTCAAACATCTCCGTTCATAAATGTTATTCTCTAAGAGCTATCAAAAGTTATTCTCAGTCATCAAAGTTATTCCAAGAGACGTCAAAGTTAATCCAAGACATCATCTTTCATCAAAGATATTCTCTCTAAGCCATCAATGTTCTTCTCTAAGACATAAAAGTTATTCTCTATGTCATCAAAAAGTTATTCTCTGAGCTAACAAAATACTACTCATGTTCTCAAAGACATTCTCCAATTCATCAATGTTGTTTCAAAGACATCAAAGTTAATCTCAGAGTTATCCAAAGACATTCTCAAAGTCATCTAAAGTTATTCTCTAAGACATCAAAGTTATTCTAAGAGTTATCAAAAGTTATTCTCAGTCATGTTATGTTATTCTCTAACTCACTTCCATTCATCAAAGACATTCTCTAAGCACTCAAAGTTATTCTCTAAGACAACAAAGTCATTCCCAGAGTCATCAAAAGTTATTCTCTGAGCTAACAAAATACTACTCATGTTCTCAAAGACATTCTCCAATTCATCAATGTTGTTTCAAAGTCATCAAAAGTTAATCTATGTTACGAACCCGGATCCAACGTCCGAGCCTGGAGCAGTGACAAACACGCCATCTGTGGGTCAGCTCCCGAAACCCCCGCCAAACGAACGACGACACCTAGTGAGGACAGCGTGTACTGGCCTCGAGGACCAGTTTCCAGTCTGGTTCAGCGCTCAACACCGCCGCTCCTGACCTCTGGTGAGGTGGTGCTCCGACGACAGCGCCATCTAGGGAGTGGATATGTCGGGCGTTTGTATCTGAGCCTGTGAGTGTGGTGTATTAGTGTCCCGGTTATTAATGACGTGTCTGCTTACAGAGCCAACCTGGGACCACTGTGTTGAAGGTGTAGTCAGTCTACCCGAGGCAGCCAGTCTCCATACAGTGAAGTTTGCTGCAGCTTTTGTGACGTCGCCCCCCCGGAAGAACACTGTGGTGTGTTAACCTGCCATTGGAGTGGCAGTTAAAGGATTTACCCGGGACCGACGGTTGGAGACGATAATCCACTGGGGTATTGAGGACAGGAGGGTGATTGGTGATATCACACGAGACTCCTGTCTAGGGCGTACCCCTTTTATCGCTCGTGGAGTGGCCGTACCAGCCTTGGTGGCTCAGTACCTGCCAGCAGACCTGCTGGACGTGTGGTTGACGGCCTCCACGACGGTGCCCCCAGTGGACCTGTGTTGTGGCTGACCTGTGGCCAGGGTAGACTCGGCGTTCTCAGAGGACACGTCTTGAGGCCACGAAGAAAGCACCGCGGACTCAGCACCTAGCTTCAAGGATCCATAGTCTCCAGCAGAAGACTACAGTGTTGACCCCCTTTGTAAAGTGTTAATACCCCTCCCCCTTGTGTACGTTTTTACTTTTATATATTTAAATGGTGAAGGTTATATTATATTATATTAAGTTCTTACCTTTCTTTCCCTACTCCCTTTAAGTTACTTGCGTCACGGATCGCATCCCTTGATAGCCTCTACTGGCTTGGGGCCGGATATATATCTTCCTCTAACTACATCAGAGTGAGAACCCTGTTGCGTCCCGAGAGGGCCGTAACATAATTGGCATCCCCAGCGGGATCCGTCCCCTTGTTAAGTATGTTTGACAGGGGTGGTGAAGTGGCGTAATCCCTGTATATAATTCCCCCTGTGTGTGACGATTGTGACGTTATACGTCCTGTGCGGTGCTCAGAGTGACTAAGTGTGATACTGTGCAGTGCGGTGCTCGCTGTGATTAAGCGATTAAGTGCAATATTGACTAGTGCGGTGCTCAGTGATTCAGTGCAATATTGTAGAGCGAAGTGTTCGCTTGGACTCAGTGCAATATTGGGTAGTGCGGTGCCCGGAGTGATTACGTGCAATATTGGCAAGTGCAGTGTTTGGTGCGATAAAGTGCAATATTGGCGTAGAACAGTGCTCGGTGTGTTAAGTGCAAAGTGTTCCATCTGTGACAATGGCAGACAAAGCTACCATCGATGATCTGGACGATGTTCAGGCTTTTCTGAACAGAGTGGACTGTCTTGCCAGATTAAAGTATCTGAGCAAACCGGAACTTGTACTAGTGAGCGCCTACCTGGAGATCAAGATCCGTGCCAGTGATTCCCGTGTGGAGATCTTGTCCAAGGTTCACCGGCACCTGAAGGCAGAAGAGAAACAGGAAGGCGAGACTCCTAGTACAAGGGAAGGTGAGGAAATAGCTTCCACAGAAAAGGAAGATAAGGGCAGTGACATTGACAGTGATGCAGGTGAGCTTAATATCAGCTTCCTAACAGTCAAAATGCGTGCCCTAGAGATCAATCGCGAGATAGAGTGGAAGAAGTTAGAATTAGAACGAGAATTAAAAGATAAAGAAGTGGAGATGAAAAATAAAGAAATGGAGATGAAAGAAAAGGAATTGGCGATGAGGCGTTTAGAATTAGAAAGAGAAGAGAAACGAGAGAGAGAAGAGAGAGAAAGAGAAGAAAGAAGAGAAGAACGAGAAAGAGAACGAGAAGAACGAGAAAGGGAACGAGAAAGAGAAAGAGAAGAACGAGAAAGAGAACGAGAAAGAGAAGAGAGACGAGAGAGAGAAGAACGAGAAAGAGAAGAAAAAGAAAGACAGAGACAACATGAACTAGAAGTATTACGACTAGGCGCTGGACAGAGACAAACTGGAGTAAGCGGTTTCGATCCGGTAAGGAATATCAAAATGGTCCCCAAATTCAACGAGAGAGAAGTTTCGAAGTTCTTCGCAGCCTTCGAGAAAGTCGCTGCCTCTTTGGAGTGGCCAAGGGAGAATTGGGCCATCATGATACAGTCAGTTTTGACTGGGAAGGCCCAAATCGCCTACTCTACGTTATCCCTTGACGACTCCGGCGATTACGATATGGTGAAGAAAGTGGTGCTCATGGCGTACCAATTGGTACCTGAGGCATATAGGCAAAAGTTCCGAAACCTGAAGAAGACCTCAGAGCACACTTTCACCGAATTCGCCACCATCAAGGAGCGACTTTTTCAAGAATGGTGCGCCTCTCGGAAGGTGGAGACCAAGGAAGACCTCGAGCAGCTGATTCTGCTCGAGGACTTC
>NC_091189.1:16600946-16670537 GCF_040958095.1 Procambarus clarkii
GATGAATAATGAAATCCTCATAACCCTTAAGGAGTCTACAGCAGTAAACCAAGGTCGACTATACTTACGAAACCTGTGCATCTTTCCTCAAAACACGAGATGCTTTTTTTCACCCATAGAGTTATACACCCATGCAACCGCCTACCCGCCGAAGCTGTAAGAGCCATGATATTACTTCAACTTAAAATCCAAATGAAAAAAATCCTCAGGAACAGTGGGGAAGCGGGTGGGGAAATGGCTTTTTTGAAAAGCCGCCAGCTTCCTGTCCCTAGGAAATTTCATGGTATATAGCACCTGTCTTGGAATCTTTGCAAGTGTTGAGAAGAGGCAGCATCACGCGGCAGGGAAAGAAGACCCGCCGCTTGCCAAACTGCAGAACAAACTTGAAATTGCATGCAATAAAGATTTTCTTGCTTTAAGAACTGCATAATTGCACATTTGCATCAGGGTTCGCTCGCTCACTGCAGACTAATGGTGCAACCGGTGATGAGCCAATGGCAGACCTTCATGCAACGGCGCTAAGCCAATGACAACCCTTCATGCAACGATGCTAAGCTTATATGGCAATCTATGTGCAACGATAGACTTCTGAAACAACAGAAACAACAAGCTTGCCCATGGCAAGCCTGCCTTCAACGATGCCTAGCCAATGGCAACCATTCATACAGCGATGGTAAGATAATGGCAACCATTCGTACAGCGATGGTAAGATAATGGCGACCATTCGTACAGCGATGGTAAGATAATGGCAACCATTCGTACAGCGATGGTAAGATAATGGCAACCATTCGTACAGCGATGGTAAGATAATGGCAACCATTCATGAAATGATGCTAAGCCAATGGTAAGCCTTTATGCAACAATGCAAGGCTCTGCAATGTGATCTCTGAGATGGTTATATTTCTTAATTGGTTATTTCAGATATTTGTATTTCTAAAACGAGTAGTCAAAGAGTGTTGTATTTCTAAAATGAGTGTATTAAGAGTGTTGTATTTCTAAAAAAAAAATAAAGATGTTTGTATTTCTACCGTTTACCGCGGTGGCAGTTGCCGAACTTCGAAGTATCTATTTACAGCTGGGTGAACAGAGGCATCAGGAGAGACAAAACGTGCAGAAACGAATCGCTCCGTATCATACATAATAAATTAAACGCTCTCAATATATAGAAAACGGGTTCTGTTAAGCGGTAACTAGCATAGTTACGAGTCAACCAGACCCAAGCACCACCACAAGTCAACCAGACCACCAGCACCACCACGAGTCAACCAGACCCAAGCACCACCACAAGTCAACCAGACCCCCAAGCACCACCACAAGTCAACCAGACCCCCAAGCACCACCACAAGTCAACCAGACCCCAAGCACCACCACAAGTCAACCAGACCACCAGCACCACCACGAGTCAACCAGACCACCAGCACCACCACGAGTCAACCAGACCACCAGCACCACCACGAGTCAACCAGACCACCAGCACCACCACGAGTCAACCAGACCCCCAGCACCACCACGAGTCAACCAGACCCCCAAGCACCACCACAAGTCAACCAGACCCCAAGCACCACCACAAGTCAACCAGACCACCAGCACCACCACGAGTCAACCAGACCACCAGCACCACCACGAGTCAACCAGACCCCCAAGCACCACCACAAGTCAACCAGACCCCAAGCACCACCACAAGTCAACCAGACCACCAGCACCACCACGAGTCAACCAGACCACCAGCACCACCACGAGTCAACCAGACCCCCAAGCACCACCACAAGTCAACCAGACCCCAAGCACCACCACAAGTCAACCAGACCCCAAACACCACCACAAGTCAACCAGACCCCCAAGCACCACCACAAGTCAACCAGACCACCAAGCACCACCACAAGTCAACCAGACCCCCAAGCACCACCACAAGTCAACCAGACCCCAAGCACCACCACAAGTCAACCAGACCACCAAGCACCACCACAAGTCAACCAGACCCCAAGCACCACAACAAGTCAACCAGACCCCAAGCACCCACCACAAGTCAACCAGACCCCAAGCACCACAACAAGTCAACCAGACCCCCAAGCACCACCACAAGTCAACCAGACCCCAAGCACCCACCACAAGTCAACCAGACCACCACAAGTCAACCATTCCTGGAAAGCCGATATCATAAGGGGGGGGATAGGTTTGGGAGGTCTTCGCAGTGCCTCGCATATCGGCATCCCCCGGAGACTTCCTCTCACTGCCTCTCATATATCGACACGGGTATCGGGTATTGAAATGAAATACGGTGGGCGGGAGTGAATTAATTCCGAGGCAGCGATGTATTCAATTGTTGCTTTCGCTCGATAGTACACTTGCCGGGGTTATGCCCTTGGGTGTGTTCTGGAGGCATGATGCAACACTCTCTAACACGGCAACACATTGTCTAACACGGCAACACATTGTCTATCACGGCAACACATTGTCTATCACGGCAACACATTGTCTATCACGGCAACACATTGTCTATCACAGCAACACATTGTCTAACACAACAACACATTGTCTATCACAACAACACATTGTCTATCACAGTAACCCATTGTCTATCACGGCAACACATTGTCTAACACGGCAACACATTGTCTATCACGGCAACACATTGTCTAACACGGCAACACATTGTCTAACACGGCAACACATTGTCTATCACAACAACACATTGTCTATCACAGTAACCCATTGTCTATCACAACAACACATTGTCTATCACAGTAACCCATTGTCTATCACGGCAACACATTGTCTAACACAACAACACATTGTCTATCACAGTAACCCATTGTCTATCACGGCAACACATTGTCTAACACAACAACACATTGTCTATCACAGCAACACATTGTCTATCACAGCAACACATTGTCTATCACAGCAACACATTGTCTAACACAGCAACACATTGTCTATCACAGCAACACATTGTCTATCACAGCAACACATTGTCTATCACAACAACACATTGTCTATCACAGCAACACATTGTCTATCACAGCAACACATTAAAAAGAGTCAGTATAACTAACACCAGATAACCTGATCATTTAACAATCTCAAACATCATGACAGATTGCATACAAAAATATTCAATGAAATTTTCCAATAAAACTGAACTCGAATTTCAATTTTTTTTTCAAAATCTTGTATCTTCTTGTAGACAAAAAGGTACATTGCTCGACATAATATAACAGCCCAAAAATGAAACACTTTTTCCCGTCGAAATCCAATTTTTTTTAAGCTGAAACGTGTGGTCTCGGTTGAAGCATGGAGGGAAGACCATGAAACACAACATGGAGGAGGGAATGGATAGTAAATCCATACATGGAGGAAGATATTGTGAGTTAAGTCATTGTGGATGAAGTACTGGAGGCTGACACAGCTAGGAGGTATCAGCCCTACACGGTACCATGTTGGGACCTATACACAGTAAGTGGTACTCACGACAAGTTCACAAACAACCTGTCCTCTTAAAAAGAACGTCGCTTTTGGCCGTTAGCCCGTATGGCCGAATTTGGACGTAATTTGAAAATGAAAAAAAATTGAAAATAAATTTGGATTTTTTTTTTCAACAACAGTAAGTTAAGGGTCCTCTGATAGGTTAGGTGGGCAGGAAATTCTCATAAAGTTTCAAAACGTTATGAAAAACGTTAATTTAAAGTGTCCTCTTATAACCTCTGCGCGTACGCCGGACGACTCAAATAGAAAACGGAACAGAACGTCACTTTTGTGAGTCGATTTCATTTCAAATTACGTCCAAATTTGGCCATAGTGTGCATACGGGCCAAAAGTGACGTTATTTTTAAGAGGACGGGTTGCACAAACAAACCCCCTGACAAAATTTGAAGGAAAATATGCTCTAAAGTCCTCTAGATGTGTCACATCTCACTAGAGTCACCATAGGATGTCAAGCGGAGGGACGTCTCTTCCTGCATGGAGCACCTCTACGCTCAAGGGTTAATGAATCAGTGGAATACGCTACAGGTAATCAGGAGAAACAGGGGGAAACAGTAAAGAGGAACAATGGAAAACGTAACACGTCATCAACAGGAACAATGAAACAAGTGAGCCACGTGAGAAGCAATCAACAAGAACAGTCAACCGGGTAACAAGCACTCAACAAAAGCAATGGAACACGTACACCAGGGAGCAAATAATTAACGGAAATCAACAAAACACCTAAACAAGATAATAATCAAGAGGAACAATCAAGAGGAACAATCAAGACACGTTAACGTGCTAACAGGCGGAAAACAGTAACGAGGAGACGCGTGTACCAACAGGTGATCAACAGAACCAACGTATTGTCTGAGGACTTAGAGGCAATAACAGTAGTCAAGACTAGTCTACAACAGGCCACACCACAACGGCCAACGAGGGAGCTGTTATACAGGACTCTAGGCTGCCTGTCCCCGCCAACGACAGCTAGGATGGTGTGGGGCCGGCAACATATATATATAAATATATATATATATATATATATATATATATATATATATATATATATATATATATTATATATATAACTGAAAACTCACACCCCAGAAGTGACTCGAACCCATTCTCCCAGAAGCAACGCATCTGGTATGTACAAGACGCCTTAATCCACTTGACCATCACGACCGGACATAATGAGGTGATAGCCGAGGCTATTTGAACCACCCCACCGCCGGCACTCGGATAGTTATCTTGGGCATAGCATTTTACCAAATCACCTCATTCTTTGGGGCAACACGTGAGGAACACAAATGCGAACAAGCCTGAATGGTCCCCAGGACATATGCAACTGAAAACTCACACCCCAGAAGTGACTCGAACCCATACTCCCAGAAGCACTTCTGGGGTGTGAGTTTTCAGTTGCATATGTCCTGGGGACCATTCAGGCTTGTTCGCATTTGTGTTCCTCACGTGTTGCCCCAAAGAATGAGGTGATTTGGTAAAATGCTATGCCCAAGATAACTATCCGAGTGCCGGCGGTGGGGTGGTTCAAATAGCCTCGGCTATCACCTCATTATGTCCGGTCGTGATGGTCAAGTGGATTAAGGCGTCTTGTACATACCAGATGCGTTGCTTCTGGGAGTATGGGTTCGAGTCACTTCTGGGGTGTGAGTTTTCAGTTGCATATGTCCTGGGGACCATTCAGGCTTGTTCGCATATATATATATATATATATATATATATATATATATATATATATATATATATATATATATATATATATGCAATTGACGATCACAAAACACTGATCATTTTATGTGGAAAATCCACAGAGAAATATGAAATGAGGTGAACGTTTCGGCTTGTTAAAGCCTTTGTCAACACCAGACTGACTAAGGAGAAGGGAGAAAGGGGAGGATATATAGGCCGACACCTGACCAACCCATCCCTAGGGAAAGAATTAACCAAACACAGGTATAGCTTAGCTTAGAATGGTCAAAGAGGATTAAGCGGTCAGAGAATAAGGAATGAAAGATTAAAGAAAAGCCTCATGAACACACAATATATGAATATACAATTATAATGAGACATTGTAAGCCTCTCTATCAGAGTTGTTTCTTAAACTGTTGTGCAATATTATAACTTAAAAATGGATCAAGTATGTACATTCCAGTACTAACATTAAGAAGATTTGGACACTGATTAGAGCAGACTCAATCAAATTACGTTCCACGAAATCCCCACAATTGGTAATGCTTTTTGCCCCATTCCAGTTAATATTGTGATCGCATAAACTCGTATGTAGATACAATGCATTAGACGTTTCGATTTTCCTCCCCCTTCTCCCTTCTCCTTAGTCAGTCTGGTGTTGACAAAGGCTTTAACAAGCCGAAACGTTCACCTCATTTCATATTTCTCTGTGGATTTTCTGCATATATATATATATATATATATATATATATATATATATATATATATATATATATATATATATATATATATATATATATATATTACACTGTTGACCACGAAGGAAGAAATCAAACAGGAAATTCCTTTGGTACTTTCGTATTAATCAATACATCTTCAGAAGGTATATATATAATATATATATATATATATATATATATATATATATATATGCAAACAAGCCTGAATGGTCCCCAGGACTATATACAACTGAAAACTCACACCCCAGAAGTGACTCGAACCCATACTCCCACAACTGGTATGTACAGGGACGCCTTAATCCGCTTGACCATCACGACCGGACATAAGGAAGTGATAGCCGAGGCTATATGAACCACTTCCCCGCCGGCACTCGGATGGTAATCTTGGCATAGCATTTTATCAAATCACCTCATTCTTTGGGGCACACGTGAGGAACACAAATGCAAACAAGCCTGAATGGTCCCCAGGACTATATACAACTGAAAACTCACACCCCAGAAGTGACTCGAACCCATACTCCCACAACTGGTATGTACAGGGACGCCTTAATCCGCTTGACCATCACGACCGGACATAAGGAAGTGATAGCCGAGGCTATATGAACCACTTCCCCGCCGGCACTCGGATGGTAATCTTGGGCATAGCATTTTATCAAATCACCTCATTCTTTGGGGCACACGTGAGGAACACAAATGCAAACAAGCCTGAATGGTCCCCAGGACTATATACAACTGAAAACTCACACCCAGAAGTGACTCGAACCCATACTCCCACAACTGGTATGTACAGGGACGCCTTAATCCGCTTGACCATCACGACCGGACATAAGGAAGTGATAGCCGAGGCTATATGAACCACTTCCCCGCCGGCACTCGGATGGTAATCTTGGGCATAGCATTTTATCAAATCACCTCATTCTTTGGGGCACACGTGAGGAACACAAATGCAAACAAGCCTGAATGGTCCCCAGGACTATATACAACTGAAAACTCACACCCCAGAAGTGACTCGAACCCATACTCCCACAACTGGTATGTACAGGGACGCCTTAATCCGCTTGACCATCACGACCGGACATAAGGAAGTGATAGCCGAGGCTATATGAACCACTTCCCCGCCGGCACTCGGATGGTAATCTTGGGCATAGCATTTTATCAAATCACCTCATTCTTTGGGGCACACGTGAGGAACACAAATGCAAACAAGCCTGAATGGTCCCCAGGACTATATACAACTGAAAACTCACACCCCAGAAGTGACTCGAACCCATACTCCCACAACTGGTATGTACAGGGACGCCTTAATCCGCTTGACCATCACGACCGGACATAAGGAAGTGATAGCCGAGGCTATATGAACCACTTCCCCGCCGGCACTCGGATGGTAATCTTGGGCATAGCATTTTATCAAATCACCTCATTCTTTGGGGCACACGTGAGGAACACAAATGCAAACAAGCCTGAATGGTCCCCAGGACTATATACAACTGAAAACTCACACCCCAGAAGTGACTCGAACCCATACTCCCACAACTGGTATGTACAGGGACGCCTTAATCCGCTTGACCATCACGACCGGACATAAGGAAGTGATAGCCGAGGCTATATGAACCACTTCCCCGCCGGCACTCGGATGGTAATCTTGGGCATAGCATTTTATCAAATCACCTCATTCTTTGGGGCACACGTGAGGAACACAAATGCAAACAAGCCTGAATGGTCCCCAGGACTATATACAACTGAAAACTCACACCCCAGAAGTGACTCGAACCCATACTCCACAACTGGTATGTACAGGGACGCCTTAATCCGCTTGACCATCACGACCGGACATAAGGAAGTGATAGCCGAGGCTATATGAACCACTTCCCCGCCGGCACTCGGATGGTAATCTTGGGCATAGCATTTTATCAAATCACCTCATTCTTTGGGGCACACGTGAGGAACACAAATGCAAACAAGCCTGAATGGTCCCCAGGACTATATACAACTGAAAACTCACACCCCAGAAGTGACTCGAACCCATACTCCCACAACTGGTATGTACAGGGACGCCTTAATCCGCTTGACCATCACGACCGGACATAAGGAAGTGATAGCCGAGGCTATATGAACCACTTCCCCGCCGGCACTCGGATGGTAATCTTGGGCATAGCATTTTATCAAATCACCTCATTCTTTGGGGCACACGTGAGGAACACAAATGCAAACAAGCCTGAATGGTCCCCAGGACTATATACAACTGAAAACTCACACCCCAGAAGTGACTCGAACCCATACTCCCACAACTGGTATGTACAGGGACGCCTTAATCCGCTTGACCATCACGACCGGACATAAGGAAGTGATAGCCGAGGCTATATGAACCACTTCCCCGCCGGCAAGAGTTTTCAGTTGTATATAGTCCTGGGGACCATTCAGGCTTGTTTGCATTTGTGTTCCTCACGTGTGCCCCAAAGAATGAGGTGATTTGATAAAATGCTATGCCCAAGATTACCATCCGAGTGCCGGCGGGGAAGTGGTTCATATAGCCTCGGCTATCACTTCCTTATGTCCGGTCGTGATGGTCAAGCGGATTAAGGCGTCCCTGTACATACCAGTTGTGGGAGTATGGGTTCGAGTCACTTCTGGGGTGTGAGTTTTCAGTTGTATATAGTCCTGGGGACCATTCAGGCTTGTTTGCATTTGTGTTCCTCACGTGTGCCCCAAAGAATGAGGTGATTTGATAAAATGCTATGCCCAAGATTACCATCCGAGTGCCGGCGGGGAAGTGGTTCATATAGCCTCGGCTATCACTTCCTTATGTCCGGTCGTGATGGTCAAGCGGATTAAGGCGTCCCTGTACATACCAGTTGTGGGAGTATGGGTTCGAGTCACTTCTGGGGTGTGAGTTTTCAGTTGTATATAGTCCTGGGGACCATTCAGGCTTGTTTGCATTTGTGTTCCTCACGTGTGCCCCAAAGAATGAGGTGATTTGATAAAATGCTATGCCCAAGATTACCATCCGAGTGCCGGCGGGGAAGTGGTTCATATAGCCTCGGCTATCACTTCCTTATGTCCGGTCGTGATGGTCAAGCGGATTAAGGCGTCCCTGTACATACCAGTTGTGGGAGTATGGGTTCGAGTCACTTCTGGGGTGTGAGTTTTCAGTTGTATATAGTCCTGGGGACCATTCAGGCTTGTTTGCATTTGTGTTCCTCACGTGTGCCCCAAAGAATGAGGTGATTTGATAAAATGCTATGCCCAAGATTACCATCCGAGTGCCGGCGGGGAAGTGGTTCATATAGCCTCGGCTATCACTTCCTTATGTCCGGTCGTGATGGTCAAGCGGATTAAGGCGTCCCTGTACATACCAGTTGTGGGAGTATGGGTTCGAGTCACTTCTGGGGTGTGAGTTTTCAGTTGTATATAGTCCTGGGGACCATTCAGGCTTGTTTGCATTTGTGTTCCTCACGTGTGCCCCAAAGAATGAGGTGATTTGATAAAATGCTATGCCCAAGATTACCATCCGAGTGCCGGCGGGGAAGTGGTTCATATAGCCTCGGCTATCACTTCCTTATGTCCGGTCGTGATGGTCAAGCGGATTAAGGCGTCCCTGTACATACCAGTTGTGGGAGTATGGGTTCGAGTCACTTCTGGGGTGTGAGTTTTCAGTTATATATATATATATATATATATATATATATATATATATATATATATATATATATATATATATATATATATATATATATATATGACCGAAAAAGTAAGATTAATAATTCTAACACGAATTTTTCTCAATCTTTCGTACATTTCTTTTCACTGTTGGAGGTTAATCAAAAATCAATTCTCCAAAATTCATTTTTATTTTTCTCCAATGAATTTTGGAGAATTGATTTTGATTTACCTCCACAGTGAAAAGAAATGTACGAAAGATTGAGAAAATTCGTGTTACAATTATTAATCTTACTTTTTCGGTCATATTTAATAATATATGTCTACAGGGAAGACTGCTACCAAAATATACTAATATTATATATATATATATATATATATATATATATATATATATATATATATATATATATATATATATATATATATATATATATATATATTATATATATATATATAACTGAAAACTCACACCCCAGAAGTGACTCGAACCCATACTCTCAGAAGCAACGCAACTGGTATGTACAAGACGCCTTAATCCACTTGACCATCATGACCGGACATAATGAGGTGATAGCCTAAGCTATTTGAACCACCCCACCGCCGGCACTCGGATAGTAATCTTGGGCATAGCATTTTACCAAATCACCTCATTCTTTGGGGCACACGTGAGGAACACAAATGCGCACAAATGGGGACCATTCAGGCTTGTTCGCATATATATATATATATATATATATATATATATATATATATATATATATATTATATATATATATATATATATATATAATCTATGTGAAGATAATACTAGAGTATGCGGTATCGGCCTGGAATCCCTCACCTTGAGAACAAAACCTATAATAAAGAAACTAAGCTACGAGGACAGGTAAAGGAAACTCAGTCTCACAAGATGGGGACATGATCACTTCACAACGGGTTGAGAAGGCCAGTAGGCGGGGCATGAAGAGCTGGAGCTCACTGCCCCGTAGTCACTGATAGGTAAGTATTACTCTCGGCCCTTCCCCGTTCTCATCCACTTGCGGATACGTCCATTAACCGCAAAGAATTCAATCAAAATTTTGACATATTGCGTTGTTTTCAAGCGTTGATGCCGACCAGCGGTAAACACCCAGATTCATGACACATTTTTCCCGGCCGACATAATGGTGTGACGAAGCGAGAAGGGCCGTCATATCCCACACTGGTGACTGTATGAACCGTCACACTGGTGAAAACATTGACGCTTTGACAGACAGGTGAGTGATGCATTGATGCCTTTCTTGTGAAATGTGTGTGTGTGTATTTACTATTTATATCTGTAGAATCGAGCTATTAGCTCTTGGACCCCGCCTTTCTGACAACTGATTTTTCCTCTATTATTTCTACTAAATATATTTCTCTCTAACACACACACTTCCTTATGAAGCAGCCCGTAGCAACTGTCTAACTCCCAGATACCTAGTTTACTGCTAGATGAACAAGGGGCATCAGGGTGAAAGAAAATCTGTCCATTTGTTTCTGCCTCGACCGGGGATCGAACCCGGGCCCTTAGGATTACAAGACCCGAGCGCGGTCCACTCAGCTGCGAGGTCCACTTACCAATCAGTGTCTTTGGGGGCGTGAGGTCTAGTTCTTCATGCCCCCCCCCCCCCATACTAGCCTTGCTGTACCTGTGACATTATAATTTAACTATCCTAAAGCTCGAATTACATCTTGAATTTGTTTTAACGTCGGGAGGGAGCCGGTCGGCCGAGCGGACAGCACGCTGTACTTGTAATCCTGTGGTCCTGGGTTCGATCCCAGGCCCCGGCGAGAAACAATGGGCAGAGTTTCTTCCACCCTATGCCTCTGTTACCTAGCAGTAAAAATAGGTACCTGGGTGTTAGTCAGCTGTCACGGGCTGCTTCCTGGGGGGGGGGAGGGTGGAGGCCTGGTCGAGGACCGGGCCGCGGGGACACTAAAAGCCCGAAATCATCTCAAGATAACCTCAAGATATCTCAAGATAAGAAGGTTGTAAATGGAGGTAACGTCTTCAACTTCTTCTTTCAATACATGTTACGTGTTGACTACATGTACCGGGTGCGAGGGTAGGTATGTAGGTGTGTATGTTTCCTACCCTCATATCACTGCACATTATATAATATCCATCTCATTATTCCCTCAAATTACCCGCCCCCACACTCGCTTTTGTCAGGGAGCCCTCTCCATCACCCGTTTTCTATGACATCTTCAGGTGTAAACTTGTCCCATTCGTCAAACACCGCAGCAGCACCAGTAATGCTCGCAACAATAGCAACAAGACCTTCTTTTCCTTATACACGTTTGTGAAACGAATTTATGCGACACGATCCCTATTCTGCCGAAATAGCAGAGTTCGCTATCTCTTCATGCACCCATTCCGTTGTCAGTCGGTCACCAAGTCAGGAAAAGGCAGGCATTCACACCCACACCACGCTCGCACACACACGCACACACACACGCACCACACGCACACACACACACACACACACACACACACACACACACACACACACACAGGCACACACACACACACACACGCACACACGCACACACACACACACCACAACACACACAACACACACACACACACACAACACACACACACACACACAGACTGACTTGATGGATCTGGGGGTTGATATCACACCGAACCTGTCCCCAGAGGCCCACATCAAAAGAATATCATCAGCGGCATATGCTAGACTGGCCAACATAAGGACTGCCTTCAGAAACTTGTGTAAGGAATCTTTCAGAACCCTGTATACCACTTATGTAAGACCAATCCTGGAGTATGCAGCTCCAGCCTGGAGTCCATACCTAGTTAAACACAAGACAAAGTTAGAGAAGATTCAGCGGTATGCCACCAGGCTCGTCCCGGAACTGAGAGGATTGAGCTACGAGGAAACGCTAAAGGAGCTGAACCTCACATCCCTGGAAAACAGAAGAGTAAGGGGAGACATGATAACCACCTACAAAATTCTCAGGGGAATTGACAGGGTGGACAAAGACAAACTCTTCAGCACGGGTGGGACACGAACAAGGGGACACAGGTGGAAACTTAGTACCCAGATGAGCCACAGAGACGTTAGAAAGAATTTTTTCAGTGTCAGAGTAGTTAATAAATGGAATGCACTAGGAAGTGATGTGGTGGAGGCTGACTCCATACACAGTTTCAAATGTAGATATGATAGAGCCCAGTAGGCTCAGGAATCTGTACACCAGTTGATTGACAGTTGAGAGGCGGGACCAAAGAGCCAAAGCTCAACCCCCGCAAGCACAATTAGGTGACAATTAGGTGAGTACACACACACACACACACACACACAGAGGTTTGCAACGAGATTCGTCCCAGAGCTACGAGGGATGGGGTATGAGGAGCGCCTGAGGGAACTCTGCCTTACGACACTAGAAAGAAGAAGGGAGAGGGGGGACATGATAGGAACGTATAAAATACTCAGAGGGATTGACAGAGTGGACATAGACGAAATGTTCACACGGAATAGAAACAGAACGAGGGGACATGGGTGGAAGCTTGAAACTCAGATGAGTCACAGAGATGTTAGGAAGTTTTCTTTTAGCGTGAGAGTAGTGGGAAAATGGAATGCACTTCAGGAACAGGTTGTGGAAGCAAATACTATTCATAATTTTAAAACTAGGTATGATAGGGACATAGGACAGGAGTCATTGCTGTAAACAACCGATGCTCGAAAGGCGGGATCCAAGAGTCAATGCTCGATCCTGCAGTCACAACTAGGTAAGTACAACTAGGTGAGTACACACACACACATCCCCCCACACACACACACGCACACACACACTCTCTCTCTCTCTCTCTCTCTCTCTCTCTCTCTCTCTCTCTCTCTCTCTCTCTCTCTCTCTCTCTCTCTCTGTCTCTCTCTCTCTCTCTCTCTCTCTCTCTCTCTCTCTCTCCCTTCTTGCATCTCCCAGCGTAGTAATGTTCCTATCTGAGGCCGGGCTGTACAAAGGGTCATTCCTGTTTAATTAGAGAAGGACGAAAAGTTGGTAAAGACGATTGTGTCGAGCGTGGCCAGGAATTTATCAAAGACTCCTTGAGAAAGGGAAAGGAGATGGGGTGTTGGAGCCGCTCAGAACGTCGCTGGCGTGGACAAACTACTACTAAACCAATTACGCTGTTGAGGGCAGATGGTGATTACGAACGACGCCAGGAAATCAGGAGGGGGAGAATGGTGATTTTGAATTAAAGCTGGTTTGACCATCCATGAAAGACAGGGTGGATTTCGTCGGTTTTATGTCGAAGTCTGCCTGTCTGTCTGTCTGTGTCTGTCTGTCTGTCTGTCTGTCTGTCTGTCTGTCTGTCTGTCTGTCTGTCTGTCTGTCTGTCTGTCTGTCTGTCTGTCTGTCTGTGTCTGTGTCTGTGTCTGTGTCTGTATCTGTATCTGTCTGTCCTAAAATCTCAAGGACTCCTATAGGTCCTAGAGTTCATGGAACCCCCAAGAGATCTTAAGGTTAAGATCCTATAGTTCTTGGAACTCCAAGAGATCTTAAGGTTAAGATCCTATAGTTCTTGGAACTCCAAGAGATCTTAAGGTTAAGATCTCTTGGGGTTCTCTTGGACCTACGACCTATAGAGGCCTTAGAGTTGCAAGGACCCCCTAGAGGTCCTGTGGGTTCCTAGGACCTCTACTCTTCACTGGCATTATTCTGCGCTGTAAACCATGTCTTTCGCTCCAGTATGTTAGTGTTGTATTGTGTATATTTGGATCCTGGTCTTCCGGTATTTTTCATGTATATTTTATGCTTTCTAAAGAATACATTTGAGAGCTTTGAAACTGTCCCAATAATTTAAGTGCTTTATCGTGCCTGTGGGTGCCGGGAATGTACTCTGTATTCCCTATATTTCAGAAACCTCTCCTTCTCTGTAATGGGAAGTAGTACTAAGTACTCAAGGTGAGACAGCACAGGTGATATGAATATTAAGAGAATTGTGGTGGAATCTCAGGATTTGAAAATCTCATAATTCACCTATTATTTTTTATGGCTGACAGTCTGTTTCATTTGCTATGCTCACTAAACCAACCTGTCCTCCGACAACCTGTCCTCCGACAACCTGTCCTCCGACAACCTGTCCTCCGACAACCTGTCCTCCGACAACCTGTCCTCCGACAACCTGTCCTCCTACAACCTGTCCTCCGACAACCTGTCCTACACAGAACGTCCCTTTTCGATCGTATGCGTTTCATAAGGCCAAAAATTGTCATATTAGAAAATGGAAGCGGCTGGCGAAAGTGACGTACTGTCCCGTTTTCTGTTTTGGGTCCTCTGGTAGGTTAGGAGAAGACACGTTAACTTGACCGTTTTCTTGACGTTGGGAAACCTTAGGAGGACGGACTGACTAAACGTCAGGTCATCTCGCATCATTATTCCCTAACCCGTTCTCGCACTTGCTTATAGTCAATATCTTGCTTATGAATAAGTGCATATGTGACATACTAATTTATTGTGAATATTTGAGTTTACCTTGAAAAGCTGAATGTATTCCCACGTTCCTTACAGACAGTTTTTCTTCAATGAGGAGATCTCATTGTGTCTCGTGTCCTGTATTTTGTTTGTTTCTTCATTATTACCATACTTAAGTATCCGGAATATATCACTATTAAAACTCATCTATTTTTCTGCTGTTCAGTCGAAGACATTATTTACATCTTGTAGTTTGTCAGTGTCTTCCACAGATGTCATTTTCATGTTGATCTTTACATCGTCTGCAAAGGATAATGCGAAGCTGTGACGTATTTGTGTCCATATCTGATATAAGACTGAGAAACAGCAGTGATGCAAGTACCGTGTCTTGTGGTACAGGGCTTTTCATTGTGCCTGGATTGTTTGATTGACTGTTACTCTGGATTCTTTTTGATAGGAAATTAAATATCCATTTCCCTACTTTTCCTGTTATTCCCATGGACTTTATTTTATGGTCTGTCACTCCATTTGACAAACACCTTTGCAAAATCTGTGTATATAAGACAGCATTTTGTGTTTCTTGTGATGCTTCAGTGATTTTGACATAGTAGTTGAGCAGTCACGAATCAACCCGTTCTCGCACTTTCTTACAGTCAATATTGACTTATTAAATACGTGCATATGTGACATACTAAGCATACTAGTTTACCTTGAAAAGCTTCATAGAAAACGCTTCATAGAAAAGCTTTTCTATGAAGCTTTTCAAGGTAAACTAGTATGTTTAGTATGTCACATATGCACGTATTTAATAAGTCGATATTGACTATACGAAATTGCGAGAACGGGTTGCACGAATGATAAGATTTTCCCGCCCTAAATCCACACTGACCTGGGTTGTGAAGTTCATTGTCCTCCATAACACTGGAGATCAGAGTCCTTTAATTAAGCTAGTGCAACCAATCTACAATTTTTAGCCAACGCTTTGTTCCCACCCTTGGCAAGTGCAGCTATATCTGCTGAATTAAGTAACCCGTATCGAAACATTTTCTCACTACTACACTGACCGTTCGGGCTTCTGGTACTTTACATTTCTTTATAAATACGGAGCTCCAGTAGTTGAGAGCCGCGGCTAAATGCAAAATGTTGTCAAGTTGTCTTTCAAAGATTGCTGAGCTCGTGATAATATTAGTTTTGATACTGATACTACAAGTTCCAGTTTCCGTGGTGCAGTGGTAAGATACTCGCTTGGCGTTCCGCGAGCGCTTTGTCATGGGTTCGTATCCTGGCCGGGGAGGATTTACTGGGCGCAAATCCTTAACTGTATCGTCTGTTTAACTCAACAGTAAAAATTGTACTTGGTTGTAAAAACGATTCTTCGCGGCGGGGATCGTATTCCAAGGACCTGCCCGAAACGCTACGCGTACTAGTGGCTGTACAAGAATGTAACAACTCTTGTATATATCTCAAAAAAAAAAAGTTATAATGTTCTAGTTGTATATATCTTTCATAAAAAGTTGTTTGGGTCTTCAACTTTCATGTTGCTTGGTATGCTAAACAAAGGACTTGAGGAAGCCCTCTACGGGCTCGTGCCCGTATACATAGCCCGTGCTACTTGGAACTTTTTGTCTAGTAGCTAAATCTAAATCAACAACGACAGCTAAACAGAGCCTCATACTGGTCTTTTAGGATTCCACTTACATCGTTGTCACTCTCTGTGTATGAACCTTCATTTGTAAATAAAGGTCCATTACTAGTGGAATTTTTTTATTTTCATTTTGCAGACGAGAAAAAATATTTTGCATTTTTTCTTTTCTTGTTTGACTTTCTGTTACATTTGTATATCTTCATTCTGGTATGATTGCTTCAGCTTCTGCTCCACTTCTTCAACCTCCCTGTGGCTGAACCGGTGGCTGAGCGGACAGCACACTGGACGCGTGATCCTGTGGTCCCGGGTTTGATCCCGGGCGCCGGCGAGAAACGATGGGCAGAGTTTCTTTCACCCTGATGGCCCCCGTTACCTAGCAGTAAATAGGTACCTGGGAGTTAGTCAGCTGTCACGGGCTGCTTCCTGGGGGGTGAAGGCCTGGTCGAGGACCGGGCCGCGGGGACACTAAAGCCCCGAAATCATCTCAAGATAACCTCAAGATATAACCTCCCATCATACACAACCTACCACCACACTACACAAACCACCTCAACCATACACGACCCACCACCATCACTAACCACCACTTACACCACCAATCACCACCACCACTTACCCCACCAATCACCACCACCACTTACCCCCACCAATCACCAGCCACTACCACCACTTACCCCACCAATCACCACCACCACCACCACCAAACCACACGGTATGTGTACATTAATACAAAATCTATAATGATAATCCCCTTAACGAAAGACCCGAGTCTCCGTAATCGTCTTGAACACCTGAGGTGGAGGAGGGGTAAAGGGATTACTCTCCCCAGACTCCCCAATTAAGACTAATTTCGGGATTTTGGGTCTGATCCAAAGGAATCAGGAAGAGAGAGAGAGAGAGAGAGAGAGAGAGAGAGAGAGAGAGAGAGAGAGAGAGAGAGAGAGAGAGAGAGAGAGAGAGAGAGAGAGAGAGAGAGAGAGAGAGAGAGAGTAATAATTATAGTAATATATAATTGAATAGATTAAACAAAATAACAACGATAGACATACAAGGACAGACAGACAGACAGACAGACAGACAGACAGACAGACAGACAGACAGACAGACAGACAGACAGACAGACAGACAGACAAACAACCAGACAGACAGACAGAGAAGAGCAACAGGAGACCAACATACAGACAGACAGATGTATACCAAAACACATTCCAAACGGTAAACAGAGATAGACAGACAGACAGACCCATTCAATACCAACCCAGCAGAAGTCATGGTGCGACCAACGACCACAATCACGAAGAACAAGTCAGACTGCAGACTTAAGAAACGGGTATAACAATGACAGTGAGAGTACTTGACAGAGGAGACAGTGAGTCACCATGAAAGAGTACCTAATGGACAGGAAACAGAGCCACAGTGAGAGACAGAAAGTGGGATTGTTTAAACACACTTGCGCACTGTTCTTACACCTGTCGACTCTCACCTTCCTGCAAAATGAGTGATTTTGTTCATGTGAAAGCTTTACGTCCGAAAAGTTCCCCGACCTTACATTTAAGCTTGAGTCATTGAGCCTTATGCAAAGTTCTATGTTTTAATCTTCAACTATTTTTATGGCTCCTGCTATGTGAGCCAAAATACAGAGTACCAACCATAGAGTTTAAACCATAGAGTACCAACTGTAGAGTATAAGCCATAGAGCACCAACCATAGAGTACAACCATAGAATAAATGACAAAGAGTGCTGGGAAGACGGGACACCACGAGCGTAGCTCTCATCCTGTAACTACACTTAGGTAATTACAAACTGTAGAGTGCCAACCATAAGAGTACAAACTGTAAAACATTCACAATGAGAACAATTCAGTAAGACCTTCCCGTGACACGAGAGTTAATATGAAATGTTCAACGTCCAGTATAAATATATCGTTATCAAATATTCCAAAAGAAAACGGACATATAAAAAGAATAACAACTTAATTAAAGTTAATTAGAGCAGTAACAAGAAAAATTATACAAATGTTCATGCTAATTAATTATATATATAAAAGTAAACTTCACTTTAAAATATTTTAGTACTTTTCAAAAGTACAAATTAGATATTGTATAATTATATGCTATAGTAAATATATCATATTTACAGGATATGTTAATGCTTCTCACATAATTAATTAATATATTAATTAACTACAAAGGTATAACCATCAAGAGATGTATATACATGATGTTCAAGACTAAACTTTTCTTCCTGGTTAGTCAATTAGGTATTGTTATTGCCTTATTAACCCTCTAGTGGTTCATAAGCGTTATGTCCAATACCAAAAACCAATCTTATATCAAATGTGTATGAATACAGAATGAATGATTACACAATACAGAATAAAAACATTCTGTATCAAATACAGACTGCTTTCATTCTGCAATTGTGTTTATTTTAGACTTTGATTCTCTATTTAGCTATATTCAATGACGATGCAGAGCACTAGTTGTATCACAAATTTAACTAAATAAATCTCTATAAATGTTTTACTGTACATTCATTACTATACAATTAAATTGGCTGGTTGACTGTCCGAGGTTGGACGCTTGGAGCTAACCTCACCCAACTTTGCAGAGGGACTGATTGGTTGTAGGGGACTGTCATAGGAAAGTTAGGGGTCTGCCTCATAGTATGGAGAATTAGATTGAGGAAAACTCATAGGCGCTGGGGTTCTGGTTCAAGGTATTGTGAGTGAGGTCGGGTGTGGAAGGACCAGGGAGTAGCCTAAGCTACTTTATCCCTTTGAGATACAAGTTCAAGTTCAAGTATGTTTATTGAGATAAGAAAGAAATACATCTCAAAGGAATAGAGTAGCTTAGGCTATTTCTACCCCCTCACTTTGTGTATATTTTTTTGTCTCAGTAAACGTACTTGAACTTGAACCCGGGGGACTAGGCTGGGAGGAGTACTGACACCCATCACAACCCCTCCGTCCCTGGACTCACTAGTGAATTGTAACTTGTTCTATTGTTCAAATATAATTTTCGAATTGTAGTCAATTGCTCGTATTTTGACAGGAATATTTCGGCTATGATGTACTTAAACTGTTATATATAGCAATGTTAAAACTGAAGTACCTCATTTTTAGTAACTTAATGTAATGGCGCCTAGTGCCATGAGTATGCTGGCGAGTACTCACCTACTTGTGCTTGCGGGGGCTGAGCTCTGGCTCTTTGGTCCCGCCTCTCAACTGTCAATCAACCGGTGTACAGATTCAGGGAACAACTGTAACAGGATGAACAACCCAGCGGGTTTTCTTCCTTTTGGGGAGTGTTGTACATGCTGCTATTGCGGTGTGTCCACTCACAAGATGAGTGACGCTGCCCAATACTGTCACTATGGCGGTGTGTCCACTCACAAGATGAGTGACGCTGCCCAATACTGTCACTATGGCGGTGTGTCCACTCACAAGATGAGTGACGCTGCCCAATACTGTCACTATGGCGGTGTGTCCACTCACAAGATGAGTGACGCTGCCCAATACTGTCACTATGGCGGTGTGTCCACTCACAAGATGAGTGACGCTGCCCAATACTGTCACTATGGCGGTGTGTCCACTCACAAGATGAGTGACGCTGCCCAATACTGTCACTATGGCGGTGTGTCCACTCACAGGATGAGTGACGCTGCCCAATAAACTCGCCCCTCGGGGCAAAATTTAAATTTATAAGCAAGAGGACACCTGACCCTGGGCGGTTATCGAGAATCATTAAAGTCAGGTCAGTTGTCCAGCTTAACTTCTGCTGCCTCAGCTTACTAACACAGGACAAATAAGAATTAAACCCTCCAAGGGTGTCCTAAACTTTTCTTGAAGCTTAGTAAATAGTTGGACATGCTTAGCAAATTAATTAATGAGTTTAATAAATAAATAAATAAAGTGGTGGTACTGCAATCCAAATAAATTAAGCGGTCAAGTTAAAGACTCACACTCCGCCTAAGTAAAACAGAAACAAGCAACAATTAGAAGGGCCAGCCAGAGGCTTAGGGCCCGCGCAGTGGGCCAGCCAGAGGCTTAGGGCCCGCGCAGAGGGCCAGCCAGAGGCTTAGGGCCCGCGCAGTGGGCCAGCCAGAGGCTTAGGGCCCGCGCAGAGGGCCAGCCAGAGGCTTAGGGCCCGCGCAGTGGGCCAGCCAGAGGCTTAGGGCCCGCGCAGAGGGCCAGCCAGAGGCTTAGGGCCCGCGCAGTGGGCCAGCCAGAGGCTTAGGGCCCGCGCAGTGGGCCAGCCAGAGGCTTAGGGCCCGCGCAGTGGGCCAGCCAGAGGCTTAGGGCCCGCGCAGTGGGCCAGCCAGAGGCTTAGGGCCCGCGCAGTGGGCCAGCCAGAGGCTTAGGGCCCGCGCAGTGGGCCAGCCAGAGGCTTCGGGCCCGCGCAGTGGGCCAGCCAGAGGCTTAGGGCCCGTGCAGGAATATCCCTGCAAAAAAAATTATGTGATCAATGATCAGTGATCATGCTGCAAGTTTCGCTTAAATAATACAGGTTTCGCTAAAATACAACAGTTATCGATAAAATACAACTGGAATCGCGAAAATACAACAGTTATCATCAAAATACAACAGATATCGTTAGAATATAACATATATCGCTAAAATACAACAGGTATCGCTAAAATACAACAGGAATCGCTGAAATACAACAGGTATCATCAAAATACAACAGATATCGTTAGAATATAACATATATCGCTGAAATACAACAGATATCGCTGAAATACAGCAGGTATCGCTAAAATACAACAGATATCGCTAAAATACAACAGGTATCGCTAAAATACAACAGGTATCTCTAAAATACAACAGGAATCGCAAAAATACAACAGGTATCATCAAAATACAACAGATATCGTTAAAATATAACAGATATCGCTGAAATACAACAGATATCGCTAAAATACAACAGGTATCGCTAAAATACAACAGGTATCGCTAAAATACAACAGGTATCGCTAAAATACAACAAGTTTCGCTAAAACTGGGGTCCGATATATTTTAGGAAAACGTTCATGAGCGGAGACTGTTTAGCCAGCTCACCCATAACCCCCCCCCCCCCTGCCCCATAGCCTCAACTCCCCCACCCCCGGCCCAATAGGCTCCACACCCCCACCCCCGGCCCCATAGCCTCAACACCCCCACCCCTGGCCCCATCAACCTTACCCCTGCAACATCACCCCCACCAATGACCCCATAACCCACCCCTCACCCCATCAATACACCTTCCTTCCCCCTCATTCCCGCCAGAACAAAATAACCACCCTCCACCCCACCCCTTCATTCCCCCCCCCCCCCCGACCAAAACCCCACAAACCAGGCCCATCACCACCCCCATAAACAACCCTCCCCCACCCCCCCTGTATCCCCCCCACCCCCCCACCCCACCTCAGTATCCAGCAATCCTCATCAATATTGATATATGCCAAATTTGACGCCATCACAAAGGCCGCGAATATTTTTGCGCCCTCATGAAATTTACATATTCATAAAAACCTTTTACGTCTACGATATACTTTGGAACAGTAAGGCACGATAGCTGGATTGTAAAATATATATTTATATTCTGGCCGTGACATCACTGGTAAAAAAAAAAAAAGTCGAAAAATGGTGACAATTTAAAAAAAAATTGTTTACCATCATTGCCATTACTACCGCTACTATTATTACTACTAGTAGTAAAAGTGTTTTAATGAACGAATAAAGTATTTTACCCATTGATGTACAGTATCTGCGGCCGGCGTGAGGCCACCAGCGTGCATAGGGCCGCCACCAACAGCTCGGTGACTCCGTAAATGCACGACACTTCGCGTCAAAACATTATCGACATGAATATTCATGCAGCTTGATTATAATTGCAACCAAAATATCACATGTGGCAATACTTGTGTTTGCGTTGACATGGCAACGAAAATCTGATTTGATTATTTCAAAAATATAATCGGCGGCTGCAAGTGATATATATATATATATATTTTTTTTTAGTTATACAAAATAATAAATGGTTGTTTTCGATTTGATTAGATCTTTATTGATGACTTAAATTACATGCCAGAAATTTGTCAGTTTTCTTTAATTTGTTTGGAATAGAAAACGTGAACTTCTGAATTAATTTGTGAGTTAATATTTATAGTCGTAAGTATTGGCGGTTATCTGTGTCGACAGGTCAGCGGGTGTGGCTGTGGTGGTGGTGTGGTCGGTGGCTGTGGTGGTGGTGTGGTTGGTGGCTGGGTGTGGCTGTGGTGGTGGTGTGGTTGGTGGCTGTGGTGGTGATGTGGTTGGTGGCTGGGTGTGGCTGTGGTGGTGGTGTGGTTGGTGGCTGTGGCTGTGGTCGGTGGCTGTGGTGGTGGTGTGGTTGGTGGCTGTGGTCGGTGGCTGTGGCTGTGGTCGGTGGCTGGGTGTGGCTGTGGTGGTGGTGTGGTTGGTGGCTGGGTGTGGCCGGGGTGGTGATGCTTGGTATGGTAGGAAACAGGTTGAGGAGTAAGCTAATGTGGCCTGTCATTGTCTTCATTTGTGCTGAGTCCAGACTGCTGAGTTGAGTCACCCAACAGTCTGTTGTTATTGGTTCTTAATGTGTGTATGTGGAGCTGGGGGGGGGATGTGTACTCACCAACTTGTACTCACCTAGTTTGAATTACCTAAGTGTAGTTACAGGATGAGAGCTCGTGGTGTCCCGTCTTCCCAGTACTCTTTGTCGTATGATGTTTTGAAACTACAGACGGTTTTGGCCTCCACCCAGCCCGTCCTCCAAACAAAGACCCAAAAGTGATTCCATCCACCCGCCAAACCCCAGCTGTTTATGAATGAAAAACGGTTTACACACAACTCACAACTGATAAGGTTCGAACACTTCCGGAACAAGTGCTTCACTGACGAATTTTGTTTGATCCACAACGCTGTAAATGCTTCACCCACGTACTAACAATACAACAGCCCGTCCTCCAAACAAAGATCCAAAAGTGATTCCATGCACCCGCCAAACCCCCTGTTTATGAATAAAAAGCGGTTTACACACGACTCACAACTGCTGACGTTCGAACACTTCCGGAACAAGTGCTTCACTGACGAATTTTGTTCGAATCACAACGCTATAAATGCTTCACCCACGTACTACAAATACAAATAATCGCCAACAGAACCTAAACACCTGACCTAACCTATCCTATGCCTATATATGCACAATATGCTAATATATTATAATATTAATTTATAATTGAGAAAATTCCCGTTTTGAATGAACAGCATATTAAAATTTATGATTGCGTCTGTGGGGTCGACCGCTGGATGTAATGGACTTGAGTCGAGGACGGGTTGATCCTTCCAACCATCTACCACCCCCCCCCCCCCCTCAAAAAAAATCAAATAATTTTTCGGCACCTTTGTTTCCATGCAGGGTCGAGCGTCTGCTCTTACGCCCCGCCTTTCGACCATCATTTGTTCAGTACAGTGTTTTTTTTTCCGTTTGTTTCCGCCTCCGCCGGGAATCGAACCCGGCCATTAGGGCTACGACCCCCCAAGCGCTGTCCGCTCAGCGCGAAGTCCCACAGTGTGTGTGTGTGTACTCACCTAATTGTGCTTGCGGGGGTTGAGCTTTGGCTCTTTGGTCCCGCCTCTCAAAAGTTTGTGTATGTGTGTGTGTGTGTATGTGTGTGTGTGTGTGTGTGTGTGTGTGTGTGTGTGTGTGTGTGTGTACACGCATGCATGCGTAAGCCACTACCTCAACAACACATGCAGGTACCCTGTGGTTGTCCTCATCATTGTGGGCCAGCCAGAGGTTCAGGGCCCGCGCAGGAATATCCCTGAAAAAAAAACGTCCCCCATCCCCCATAACTCCTCGGGCGCCCATCCTCGCCCATCACACACAAAGCACACGTGGCCAAGTATGGGCATGCGCACGCGCGCACACACATACATACGTACAATTAACTGCAAGATTATTCCACTAATTACAAAATTGATGAAGTTGGATTGAGTATAATGCAACAACAATATAAAAACATTGAAAGTTGAATAATTGAACATGGGACTGTATTTCACAAATTTGCAAGTGTTAGTCATATTTTAGCGTACACATTATTTTGTTCATTTATGAACGTGGTAGAAATGACTGAATAGAAATTAACACACACACAAGGGGGATTGTGGCTGAGTGGACAGTGCTTGGGACTCGTAATCCTAGGGTCTGGGTTCGATCCCCGGCGATGGCGGAAAACAAAACAAAACACACACACACATGTACACACACACATATGTTCAGAGGGAAGGCCATGATGGAACGAGATCATTTTTGCCAAAACCCTGGGCCACAGAACACGGTGATACTCCCCCGCCAGGAACAATGAACTTACCCAAAAACTGCTAGGCGGCTGCCCTTAGATCTATTCCCTCCCAAAGTGGAAAACAATGAGACGCACAGAGGTTCACTCAACTGTGCGTGCTAGCAAAGGTCACATGCATGAGAACATTGCAAAAATACACGACACAAGGGAGAGGAGAGCGAGGCACAAGAGGGGGAGAGAGCATAAGAATACAGAAAACTGCAGAAGGCCTATTGGTCCCTGCCAGGCAGAGTCCAATGGCCCCACGAGAGGCAGCGCCTATTGACCTATGCGAGGTAACTCCTATTGGCCTATGCAAGACAATACTCATTGGTCCATGCGAGGCAGCTGCTTTTGACCCATGTAAGGCAGCTGCTTTTGACCCATGTAAGGCAGCTCCTACTTCAAGTATGTTTATTGAGACAAGAAAGAAATACATCTCAAAGGGATAGAGTAGCTTAGGCTATTTCTACCCCCCGCAGCTCCTACTGACCCATGTAAGGCAGCCCCTACTGGCCCATACGAAATAGCTCCTGTTCATATCCATCCAAACTCAGCTATATCTAACCTTGGCTTGAAACAACCCATGCCCAGGTGAGCCACGGAAGCGGCAAGAACATCTGTAGTGGCAGAACACTACGTAGAATGGCACAAGGGCCTAGCATAGGCTACATCTACCATATATATATTAATAAAGGTAGCAAGGAACGAAGTGGTCGTGAGTCATTCATTACATAAGAGAAACGACAGTTGGAAAGGCGGGGACAGAGAACTGTAGCTCGACTGTTGTAAGTCTATTAGGTAATTATTGGTGGGTAAGTATTGTTAGACAAGCACAGATGCACTTATATTGGTGCACGGAGTGTTTATCACGGTGGCCCAGCGACCCAATAGCCCAGAAACCGAAGGTTGTCCGGTAGTTAGTGTAGTTACGTAAGCGGTTCAAGCTAGTTTGGTTAAAAATAATCACGTTTCCACCGGCTTGTAAAAACCCAAATGGTAAAAAAAAAAATCCAAACAGTTAACATTTATTGGTATCCTCCTATTACACACACACACACACACACACACACACACACACACACACACACACACACACACACACACACACACACACACACACACACACACACACACACAACTGTCAGGAAATCTATTTGCACACCCTGCATCAATATGATGGAAGGGAACTATCATGAGAAAACGCCAAGCAATTACGACTATATAGCACTGGGAAGGGTCATGATAAGGATTTGGGATGGGACGGGGGGAAGGAATGGTGCCCAACCACTTGGATAGTCGGGGATAGAACGCCGACTTGCATTAAGCGAGACCGTCGCTCTACCGTCCAGCCCAAGCGGTTGGACACAAATGGGCAGAGTTTCTTTCTCCCTGATGCGCCTGTTCACCTAGCAGTAAATAGATACCTGAGAGTTAGACAGCTGATACGGGCTGCTTCCTAGGGATGTGTGTGTGTGTGTGTTTTAAAAAGAAATATATGTAGTAGACATAATACAGAAAAAAATTCATTGGTTAGAAAGGCGGGGTCCAAGAGCTAATAGCTCAATTCTACAGACACAAATAGTAAATACAGACACACAAAAAAACAGGTCTAACAAGCCATGATTTATTTTGCAAGAGACGAACTCATTAGCTGTCAGTGTATGTCTGTACACGGCCCCACCACGGGACACAGCGGTGCCAACACGTCTGTGTCACACACAGCGGTGCCAACACGTCTGTGTCACACACAGCGGTGCCAACACGTCTGTGTCACACACAGCGGTGCCAACACGTCTGTGTGTCACACACAGCGGTGCCAACACGTCTGTGTGTCACACACAGCGGTGCCAACACGTCTGTGTCACACACAGCGGTGCCAACACGTCTGTGTCACACACAGCAGTGCCAACACGTCTGTGTCACACACAGCGGTGCCAACACGTCTGTGACTCACACAGCGGTGCCAACATGTCTGTGACTCACACAGCGGTGCTAACACGTCTGTGTCATATTCCCCGCAGTGCCAAGGCATCTATGGCACTCTACTTACTTTGTAGAGAGCAGTGTAATCTGTCTTCACACTTAAAGCACTGCTATTTGGACGCAACACAGCGACAAAATTATGTTACTTGGGTAAAATTAAAACCACTGTAATACCGGCGTTTTCTCATGTTAATGGGCATCGGTTTCGACATCTTTGGTGGTTTGCCTAGATGCGTACGCGTGTAGTTGAGCCCGTTCTCTCGGTTTCCTCTATCTAGAGGTTATCTAGAGATGATTTCGGGGCTTTTAGTGTCCCCGCGGCCCGGTCTTCGACCAGGCCTCCACCCCCAGGAAGCAGCCCGTGAGAGCTGACTAACACCTAGGTACCTATTTTACTGCTAGGTAACAGGGACATAGGGTGAAAGAAACTCTGCCCATTGTTTCTCGCCGGCGCCTGGGATCGAACCCAGGACCACAGGATCACAAGTCCAGTGTGCTGTCTGCTCGGCCGACCAGCTCCCTACGTAACAAATGCTGCGCATTAGTTAACAAAACGCGTCAAAATGTAGGCTACCCACCCAACGTGCCGGAGCCGATATTCAGTTGTCCCAAGATGCGTCAATAGTGTTGTGTTTTTAATTTCCCTAAACCACCACAATTTTTACGCCGGGGTCGATTGAGTAAAAGATGTTGTGCATTCAGGACATCATGGGGGGTAGAAATAGCCTATGCTACTCTATCCCCCTGAGATGTATTTTATTGTCACAATAAACTATAATAAACTATAACTATAACTAAATTCAGTATTTAAAATACTTTGGTTTTTGGTTACGTACTTTGGTTTTGCGAATGATGTCCTTGAAGAGGACATCATTCGCAAAACCAAATCATATTTGACGTTTGTCAATTTGTGATAATGATTAATTTATTTTGTCTACAGCAAGATGTTTGCAGCGCCCTTTTTGTTTTGGTGTTTAAATATATTTGTACCTGAACCCATCCCCTGGGCGGTGAAGAAGGGTTACAGTCACATATAATAGACTCAGGAACTAGTTTCCTACAGTTGAAGGGTTACAGGTACTTGCATGATAATGAAAATAATTACAGCCTCGTACGTCACAACACTCGTAGCCTAGTTTCGCTTCACGGTGGACGTGCGGCGATTTATATATAGTCTTGCGTTGTTTAGGTATATATTAATTCTATTTCAGCGCATTTACCTGCAACGGTAATGTTTGTTCACACTTACTATTGACAACAACCAGCAATGGACGCATTTACAAGCTCAATTCAGGCGTGTTTTAAAATCGTGGATGCGTTCAGGGAAGGGTTGCCAGATTGGGCTACAAGTAGCGAATTGGGCTACTTTTGAGAGCCCCGCGCTCCCAAATTTTTAATTTCGCTACTTGCGACTTTTTGGGCTAATTTAAAAGCAAATTGGGCTAATTTGAGCTATTAATGTTAAGAAACTCATTGATGATTATTTATGCTTTTATAATGAAATGTGTACAGATCACAACCGCGTCAAAGAGCCTGATTGGCTAGACCACTTGCCGCAGGAGGCTTGGACAGAGACCGGCCCCTAGGGGTCGTTGATCCTAGGAACCTTCGAAAAACAGTAACCGCAAGGCAAGGTAATCCTTCCCAGGGGCCATAGATTTCCCCAACCTTACTTGTCATTAACACTTCATCCTAAAAGCTACAGTCTGGTTCCACAGATCTTCATTAAGGGAAGCAAGTTATCTAGAAATTTACAGATTGATAAATGATGGGAAAGATCCCTTACAGTTAATATCTTTGTCAGGAACTCGATGGTTGGCAAGGAGCTGTAGTGTAAAGCGGCTGTTAGATCAGTGGAATTCTTTAACAACTCATTACCAAATCGCTTCTTGCTCTTGTGATAAATATGTTGCATGGCAACTATGTTCAATGTACTCTGATCCCCCCCCCCCAATAAACTACATTTCACATTTCTCAAACCAATCCTAAATGATTTTGAAAGTATGAATTTACTTTATCAAAAAGATGAAGCAGATCAGTGTAGCCTTCACACTGTCTTAGAAAACTTCACTCTTAGAATGCTCAGAAGAATCGTGCATCCTCATCATGCAAAGCTTCATGTTAATTTGGACTACAATTCCATATATCTGCCTCTGGAGAAAGTTAGCTTTGCTTACAAATTTTCAACACTTCTGGCACCTAACAGACAAAACAATTTTATAACTCAGGAAAAGTTTCAAAATATTAAAGAAAGATGCCATAATTTTTTGGTGAAAGTTTACAAATAGCTTCTTTCTCATATTCTATGTAATACTGAAACTTTAAAAAAGGTGAAAAATCTGTCACCTAGCATATGGCTTAGCCACACACGGCCACCATTTTCAGAACTTCCATTAGTACTAGCTGACCAATCTAAGCTTAGTGATATTGAAAGTCAGTGGCGCCTACTGTTAACCATTGACTGGTCCAACATTTGCAAGGGACAAATTCCAACATCTGGATCGTCATTTTGGGCCAAGGCAATAATTATTATGAACGCTGCTGGCGATCCCATACTGATTGACCTCGTTGAGTTGGCATTGAAAATATACAGCTTACCAAGCAGTAATGCCCTGGTTGAACGGGTATTTTCGAGAGTAACATTTGAGAAAACTAAAATGAGAAATAGAATGGGACTTGAGCATTTGACATCAATCTTGAGAATCATTACATATCTTGAAGAAAACGGAACTTGTTGCTCATCATTTGAACGTCAATGCTTAAATATGAGTCTGCAATATACAAGAACGAGGTTATGGATGCAGACGAAGATCCTCTTGATAATCTTCAACTGTGAAGAGGTGGAAGGACTCGACACCCATTATGCTTCATAAAGCAAATGATGGTAAGTTATCTTATTATCATATTTTTTAAATATATATACAGAGATAATATTAATAAAACAATTAAAATCGTGTAGTGTACTCTGTATTTCAAAATATGTTACTTTGAAACCCGTATCAGTCACTAAACAATAAATTAGGCTGCTCTTATTGCAAATTCGTTACTTTTAGACCGTCAGCTCGCTACTTTCAGCCATTTAGATCTAGCAATTTAATGATGTAATGGAGTGTTTTGGGAATGCCTGAACTTCAGGCATTCTCAAAACATTTGTGCACATGTTCAGACGTACTCAAAACAGTTGTTAATGCATTTAGACGCACCCAAAACAGTCGTGGAGGCATTCAGACGTATCCTTAACATTCGGGGGATGGTCAGACGTACCCAAACCAGAACAACGAATTTGGACATACCCTGAACAAAACAGTCTTGGACACGTTAAAATGAGACAGCAAGACTAGATTAGACACGCCGGGACTCGCATTTCCGGCAGTAAACGCGAGTTGCTCCCTGGTTTAATGTCACCGACGTTCCTGGTCACCGCGTTTAAGTCAACATTATTTTCAGACTCTCCTAACTTGTTCTTGCCTTCAAACATTTCTTTTCCCGCCACGAGTAATATTAACATAATTATAATGTAATCATTAGCTTAGTATAATGCTACCATTAACATTGCCTAGTGCAATCATTAACATAGTCCAATGCAATCATCAACATATTTAATGAAATCATCAACATAGATTAAACCAATCATATCAAAGTATTTTCAGTAGTTGGCATAGTTAGCATATTTTCTGTGCAAATACAGAAAATTAATCGTGTATTACATATTTCTGTTTGACGTTACGCCTTGCCCAGCACCGGGCTTAGGGAGTAGAAGAACTCATAGAACCTCATTCAGGTACAATCCAGGTACAAATTATGACATTGTTCCTGGATTTATACTAGCATATGCTTATGAGGACGGGCTGCAAATTTCAAAGAGACGTATTGATTACTATAACAAATGTAGCGATAATTAAGCCACTCAGTGAACCAAATGGGTTGCACAATCTATACATTCCCCTGTGTAACAACGCTATAAATCAGTAGTAACGAGATTGTTATTATTTTCTTGAACAGTTTTGGATTGGCTCCTTGGCCAAAGGTCATTCGGTGATGTTACTGAGTGTTCCTTATCTGTCGCCTCACAATCTACTGCTCTTAATGGCACTACATAGTCAGGAATAGGAGGCCTGTCAGGCTTATCATCGGTCAATTAGCTAACGTGGCTTATGATGAAGTGTCTGGCGCAGGCACTTATCTAATTACTGACCAGACCCAACTACGCATTCGCTTCGTCACACAAAAAACATATAATTTCCTGTATGAGGAATCAAGTTGGTTTAAATTAATCTTCACGACAAATGGGAGTACCTTTGACAAGCCCCTGGCTTCCTGTCCTCGTCGATGCCACTAGAGTCTTAGTGGCCCTCAGGTAAATATTAAAATGTGAATTTTTTTTTTAATGCCACTTTAGTTTTAATTGTAATATTACTCATCATTCAATAGAGTTAAATAGTGTCTTTTATAATAAACAATTACTTTACCCACCATGTAACCACTTGAAATTGTCCAATGTATGAATACAATTATTACTTAATATTATAAGAGTATCGAAACCTAGTTTCAGTGAATCGAAAATTACTTTTCAATGAAACAGATATCTTGCACTGATCCAATTGCTTCCTCTAAATACAAATAAATGATTTGAGTTCTTTAGCATACTACCAGTCAGTAATTACATCAGTATGTAGAGTACAGTCCACTACCAGTGTCTCCAGCATGCAAACATCACACCAACTCAAGGCGTGGACGTTATATGCTTGACAGACTTAGGAAGCAACAGTTGGCAGATATTCACAGTCTCTTATGAACGTTATTTTCTTTAATAGATCGCTCATGTTATTATTTCTCTGAAGTTAAAACTAATCGCACTTTCTTTTGATGGTTAAAACGAAACTCACGACAATAAGATAATAAACGAAGTATGAGTGTATTATAATGACTAAATAAATGGAATTTATATATAAACTGAAGAAAACACACACTAATGGGAAGAGAACGATAACCAGTGAGTTTTGTCGGCATGCGGGCCACGTGGGGGAGGAGATGACATCAGTCCCTAATATAATATATTTATCGCCACTACAAACACACAAGGCTTTCAATTTAACCTAGCAAATACGCGCACCTAAAGTTCCATCAACCCCGCACCGACACCGCAATAGCATGATGAACTCCCACGCATTTATCGCGAAATGAAGCATACCAGGAGTGCCACGTGCTTAAAGCTGGCAACTTTGGACAGTGTCGGGCCAAGCTAGACGAGAAGCACCAGGCAGGCTCCAATCCACATTTGGACTCCATATATCTCCCGTCTCCTCCTGTTTATCGTCGCTATTCTGATGGGATTACTCTCAATACGACGAGATCTCCGCGTGTGGTGAGGTAGGAACATGCTGGTGTGGATAACTGATTGGGTAACGTGGTTAAAATTTGCCGGTTGTCGAAGCGTGGTTGTGGTGGGGTAGGGGGGCCCGATACACCCATCTGGAAGAGTGTTGATGCCGCAGTGATGCTAAAATTGGATACGTGGAGGGCTTAGGAGGTGTCGTGTAGTGACTCGGAGCTCTGCCATGTGCAATAGTTATGCCTGGACAACTACCTGAAAATGAATAACAGGCTGAAGCAGAGGGCGGGGGAGGTGTGTGTGGGGGGGATATGAATGAAACTTCACCTTCGTACCATTCATCACTATTTTTCACTCAAAAATATTTATTTAAACGCTCTCCTGGGGTTAGTTAGTTCCAGCTTTAAAGCTAGATTGTGTCTGCCGACATTTAATACTAATCACTGATACGAAAACACTTAAAACATAGCTTTCAGTGTGTGCAAGGTTTTCGTCTGGCAGCGACGTGGATTGTAGGTGTAGATGTGTAGACACTGTCGTACGGCATTCTAATCAAATATTCAATGTGACATCCTAAATTCTGGGACAATAGGTGTTGTCCCTCTCATTGTAGCCAGTAACACTTGTATATCAGTTGGCAATCGACACTTATGGCGCGCGAGTGCGTAAGCGAAGATTAAAACCCTCAAAGTTTGCGTTAGAAGCAAACAGGAAACACACTGATGTGGGAGCAGCCATGACCCACAATGAATGCTCCAGGGTTTTTTTTGTTCATAGTACCAACGTACAAATTAAATTTTATACAAATAACAGCATTTAAATTGTGTCTCTTTGTATTTCTATAAGTTAGGAAGATTCGGACGAAGTCATACGCTTGGGTCCGGTATGTGCGTAAACTTTTGTGTAGACTTGTTGCACGCTGAGGCCGGCCTGGGGGTTTCATCACCACGCTAACTAGTCGACACCGGAGATTATTCATAAATTTTCAGTAAAAATGGGTTTATTAAGTTACGTTGCATGAATAATATTCCATGGAGGCGATATTCGAATTAATGTTATCAAAGAAAGGGGTCGTGTAGTGTATGTATATACACTACGTAGTGAATGTATATACACTACGTAGTGAATGTATATACACTACGTAGTGTATGTATATACACTACGTGTAGTGTATAGCAATATGCGTATTCACTAAGTGTATACGCATATTGTGCCAAATTTTGAGACTACGCACTCTTCAAGGCTGTTTTTTTTATAATCTCGAAGGTATGCATTTAATAATACACTCAACTTTGAATCTATACATCAATAATATTTCTTACTGTATTTCCTGGATTGATATCTTAGCTGCATACTTCGATATAGATAGTATTAATCATAATTGTTTATCATAAGTGTGTGTGATATCGAGGTCACTAGGGTACTACGCATTTCAATACAGGATATCATATCATAATGACGTACCCAGTTTTTATTCCCGAAAATAGAGGTTAGTGACATTACATACAAGTTGCCGAGTACGCAGTTCTATATTCTAATGGAAATGTTACATTCCCTAACCTAATTAACTTAACCTAACCAAACTTTAGCTAACTTACACCTTCCCAAACATATACTAACATTTTATCTCATATCCAAATTCTGTGCACTTCCCCAATATATTTAATTAAAATTATGCCCACCGGATACATTTGGCAACGTCACTCAAGGCTAAGTAAAAGGCCAGTTCATATTTAAGATTTGAAGAATTGACTATGGAACAATGAGCGACATGGCCAGCTATCAAGTAGACAGGATGGTATTTAACCACAAGTGCGTAAACGAAGATTTAAACAAAATATTGAAAATATAATATTTACTCAAACACGTGGCATACCAACTTACGCACAAGGACAAGTGAACCTACGCACCCGCGAGGACAGGTGAACCTACCCACACGCAATTACAGGTGAACCTACCCGTGGGCAAGAACAAGTTGACATACCCACGCCCAAGAACGCATGCACACCTGCCCACTTACAAAATGCTTACACATTCTCCTCGCTATCTTATCTATAACAAAAGGAGTTAAAAAGTGAGAAAGTGATGTTATTGTATTCCAGATAGAAGCGTCACCTTCACAGGCACAGCAATATGGGCTCTGTAGCCTGTAGATCATAGGCTCAAATGTCGTTCTTCGCTTCTTCAAGGAGCGTCTGATAGTGTTCTCACCAATCTTAACGCTTATCTCCTGTTTTAAGTTGGGGCATAAAAACAACAAACTTCATTGTGTATATAAAAAGGAAAGATGCTGAGAGGTTTGAACAAGTGTTTTTAAGTTAATCATGGAACCCTATCCAGTAGTCCATTAGCATAAATGTTAGTCACGTAATGGGTTCGGGTGCTGGGCCCAGTGATGGTTATATACAACAATTCATTTTGTAGTGAACTTGTTGCATGCGATGCAAGAATTAAGGTCAAAGTACAGGAGGCTCTCGACTCACAACTGGGGATACTCAGATTCCTGGGCAGGACAGAAATAGTTGGGCGTGTTTCCTTTCACCTAGCCGGTCGCCGAGCAGACAGCACACTGTACTTGTGATCCTGTGGTCCCGGGTTCGATCCCGGGCGCCGGTGAGAAACAATGGGCAGAGTTTCTTTCACCCTATGCCCCTGTTACCTAACAGTAAAATAGGCACCTGGGTGTTAGCCAGCTGTCACGGGCTGCTTCCTGGGGGGTGGAGGCCTGGTCGAGGACCGGGCCGCAGGGACACTAAAAAGCCCCGAAATCATCTCAAGAAGATAACCTCAAGATAGCAGTTAATAGGTACCTGAGATTTAGGCAACTGTTATGGGGTTGCATCCTTGGGAGGGTCAGTAGGTCGATCGGGGAGGGAGGGTCCTTGATACAAGCCTAAGCTATATATACACAAGCTTCCTGTCCCCGACAACTAGAATGATCTTTCATTTGCTTATCATGCAGCCCACACCCATCCAGTAGGTGGAGGAAAATTTACTACTGCCACATGCATGCTTGACCTTCGGTAGGCAACTTGGGATTATTCAGATTTTTTGTATTATATAATTTTGCATGAAGTATTTATACATTTTTTTAACATTTATAATAGTTATTTATAAATGTTCCATTTTGTTTGCATTCCATCATAGTGATGCAGGGTGTGCAAATAGGTTTCCTGAGTTTACGTTTGGCTAAGTCTACATCAACAGGTAATGCAAAATCCCTGAGCCTGCAACAACCGAAAAGTAATAACATAGTCGGAAAATGTTTTGTGAATAATCCACAAATATGTGTCTCTTCTTGCACGGTAGTGTGATGATAGTTGGAAAAACTTGTGTATATTTCACTTGGCCTCACATCTTCGAAGCGTTCTTGGAAATCTTGGTTTATTTTTGTTCTCAGGCTGCTTACAAACAATCAAAGGTTATAGTCAGATCCTTAAAGATTCTTTGGGAAACGAGAGATGGAATCCTTGTAAAATTGACTCATACCATTATTAATTTTACTGTATCTATTTAGCTTCAGACAAGCATGTTGCAATCGTGCCTCAGTTAAGGGCAATTTTGAATGGTAATCATTAAAGTTTTGAGATACTGTACAATTGACTGCAGGTGAGTATGGCAAATGTACATTATTTTTATAAAGTCAAGCTTACTATCATGATGTATTATGTTGACACGCTTACTGTCAGTTATGTCGTATGCTGACATGCTTACTGTCAATTTTGTATTTTGCCGGCAAGCTTACTGTCATTGATGTTCTATGTCGAAAAGCTTCCCGAGAGTGGTGTCATGTCGACAAACTTTCTGACAGTGGTGTCATGTCGACAAACTTACTGACAGTGGTGTCATGTCGACAAACATACTGACAGTAGTGCCACGACGAGAAGTCTACGATCAGTAGTGTCATATCAACATGCATAGCCGGTTTTTTGTCATGTCATAGTACTCGATCAAAGTTTGAGCTCAGAAAGAAAACGGGAGGGATGTCGACGCGTACATCCGGTATGACAATAAGTCTAAACGAGGATGGCATGCAGGGAGGGGCACCACCACCTGCTCCGTCCTGTCCTGTGGGGTTGGTGCAGGTCTGTGTGTCTGCCTGTCTGTCTGTCACGTCCCCTCTGTCTGTCTGTCTGTCTGTCTGTCTGTCTCTGTCTGTCTGTCTGTCTGTCTGTCTGTCTGTCTGTCTGTCTGTCTGTCTGTCTGTCTGTCTGTCTGCCTGTCTATCTGTCTGTGTGTCACGTCCCCGCTCAATTGAATACCGATCAACGGGTGAACTAAATCTCGGATGAATCTAAAATTTGTACACTATAATTTCAGTTTCCACAAGTCGTAAATATAGCCTAGCACTATATGTTTGCCCTCTAACCAAGCTGTCCTCGATAACTCGTGGGCTGTAAAGTTTTGATATCTTTTGAATGTTGTTCATCAAGCTGGTACGGCAGTATGAGTTTTAATATAAAGTCTAGGCCTAACGTGAGGCTCGTAAAACAGGTACGGTATTACGCTAAGTCGCCTGTTGCGCAGTTGATTCGGCGTGATCAGTATTAATGCTTAACCGATCTATTTAATATTCGTAATATTAGCTAGGCTGGGACCAGCTTAAGTGTTCGTACTATTGGCTAGGATAGGATCAGCTGAAATATTCCTATATCTATAAACTCAAATATTTGTTTTGAGTCGGTGCCTTTTGGATTTGGCACCTTTTATAATTACTTTGAATAGTCTTCAAGGCTTACCCCTTTTTTTGTCATTGCCTTACCTTTTTAATAATTATGTTTTTAATGTTGGTAGATATAATTGTAAGGAATTGCATTTAATGTCAATTTATAAAGTAGTTTTGTAGATTATTAACCGCTTTCTCAGCCAATGTAGGAGTGATTATATTCAGGTTATTTAACTCGAAGATTAAGTACGCCTGTTTATGTATATAGATTTCCCGGGGGTATATTATCAGTCCTCATCTCATCGGTAATGAGATGAGGACTGATTATCAAATAAATTACATTATTTTTTTAATAGACATTATAAATCTTTCAAAAGTTTCATCTATGACGTTCCGCATTCTCTTGATGCATTTATCTTCTCAGTTTCACCAAATTTTAGTGTGAAGTAAATTTAAATTGTTTGAGTAATGATGTTTTTTTCGACTGAATTTTCAAAGTTGATTGAATTTTAAGTCTGGAGATTATCCTGAGCCAGTCAGCTGAACACGTCACTAGGCCTAACGATGCTTCTGTCGGACAATATGGATTGACTTTTACCTCATAAACTATACACAGCTTCGCCTTCACTAGATAGTGTAATGATTTCTATATATATATAAATACAACCCACACTTCACTCTTTCTTACGATATAATATTTTCTACTAATCAAAACACAGTTTTAGTACAAGGCATAATAATTACGTTTGCCTATACGTCAAAAAAGTTGCTGACGTTGGGATACCATGTTTCACAGAATCAAAGCCGTTGCCTGCGATATTGTGATGGCCGTTACATAACGCAATTGAATAAGCAATAGCACTGGTTGGGAAATGTCGTCTAATGTATCAAGCTCAAGTTTGTTGCTATTCACATCAGCTCTACTGAGGATGCAAAAGCAATCAGTCAACGAGCCAGTTCAGTAAAGGTACTATTCTAGCGAATGAGGAGAAAATTCCGTTTAGTGAATGTTAAGGAGCTAGGCATACTTACCTTCTCAACTGAACCAAATATCACATCATTCATTTCTGTCAAAATATACAACGTGATTGCCTTCTATGTGGACCAAGTATTACTGTCAAGAATTATATAACAATGTTTTTACTGAGATCTGCAGGGTGTCAGAGGGCACGTGTTACCGGCAGAAAAATGGGATGTTAGTGGGTTAGTGGCGAGATATGGAGTAAATGAGTAAATGTTACTGCCAAAACATGGACAAGGGAGGTTGTTGGTACAGGTGTGAATATCATAGCCATGGTAACCTTGTGATATTGTCAAGACTTGGAGAACGATATGAAAGTTGCTTCAAGTTTGAGGAACAAGAGGTATGTGAGTGTTATCGATTGATTGATAAAGATTAAGCCACCTAAGAGGTGGCACGGGCATGAATAGCCCGTAAGTGGTACAATTTTTTTTTCTCAATATTCTGAGGTTGCATTTAACCATCAAGCTGTTATCGCGGGGAAGGATACTGCTTCACAGTCTTAGTGTTATCGCCTCGAGACTGGGAGTAGTATGCTCTGGAATGGTGAAGGGAGGGGGGGGGGTGGTGAGTGGTACTCACTGGAATAGGTAGGGAGGGTGTAGTACATGTTGGAAAGACTAAAAGTGGGTGAGGGTCACATGTCAGAACTTACGGGCTATTCATGCCTGTGCCATGTTTGTTGTTGTTTCAGATTTAGCTACTCAGAACGAAGTGTCCATGTAGCACGGGCTATGGTGAGCCCGTAATTGAGTTTGGTTATAGGTGATAACCTTGTTTCTGTGATATTTGGGCCTAAGTTTAAAATGGAGGAGGGGATTTCTCCTTTTTCCCCTGCTTATTTATCGCTTCTGTTTTAGTGCACTGGTTTTAATCTTGTTTTATTAACATTATCTTGGTGCCGGATGTAGATGCAGAATGCTCACTAATGAGTCCCGTTCCTCAACGGCTTTTCTAATCATTGTAGTCGCGGTGGAATGTGCATCTAATGCAGCTGCTGTCGTTGGATTAATGTTGAGTTTGATGCGCAGGGCTTCATAGCTTCACATTCCAGTAAGTAGTGCAATAGTGGCGCCTCTGCTTCTATTTCACAAAAGTGACACTCTTTGACACTCTTTAACTATTGGGTTTATTACCTCCCAGCAGCACTTGTAACCAAGTCTGAGTCTGTGTATGGTTACTGCAATATCTCTGGATATCTTTTTGCCAGGCTTGAAAGAGGAGTAACCAGTATGTTGTTGATCGTACCATATCGCAGTGGATCTTCCTTCCGCTACTTTGGCCGTGTGGCGACTTTTGATAGTTGAGAATATTGGCCTGTGCCACCTCTTGGGTGGTTTAATCTTCATCAATCACATGTCAGAATAAGTGAGGAGGGCGGGGGAGAGGATAAATATGACGGACTAGCTATCATTAAACCACCATCTGGTCACCACTTGGTCCGGGAGACATCTCCCGTCACGCAGGGTGCAGTCGCACCTCCACAGATCTCCAGTATCAGCTCTTGATACTGGTAATGGCTCAAAAGGGCCACCACTTACGAGCTATTCATGCCCGTGCCACCTTTTGGGTGGCTTCATCTTCATCTTAAACACATTCACAAGGGAGACATCTCCCGTCACGCAGGGTGCAGTCGCACCTCCACAGATCTCCAGTATCAGCTCTTGATACTGGTAATGGCTCAAAAGGGCCACCACTTACGGGCTATTCATGCCCGTGCCACCTTTTGGGTGGCTTCATCTTCATCATCATACATTTGTTGACGGGAGACATCTCCCGTCACGCAGGGTGCAGTCGCACCTCCACAGATCTCCAGTATCAGCAGTATCAGCTCTTGATACTGGTAATGGCTCAAAAGGGCCACCACTTACGGGCTGTTCATGCCCGTGCCACCTTTCGGGTGGCTTAATCTTCATCAATCAATCTATCATTAAAGTACGAGGCACCGCTCCTGTGCCAGGTAAGTCCACTACGGGCTCACCATAACCCGTGCCACTTGCCCCGCTCCTGTGCCAGGTAAGTTACGGGCTCGCCATAGCCCGTGCTACTTGGAACTTGTTCCGAGTAGCTGAATCTATAGCAACAACAATATCATTAAAGTTCCAGCCGTTAAACAATCACTTGCAAAATGGGACCATCATTGGCAGAAACAGCCAAGCTATATCCTATTTCATTTTAACTCTTGTATTATTGACTGGCCTTGTCATCGATGAGGCTAGTACAAAACCTTTGATCCAAATTTTGTTTTACCGTCGTTTTCTGTATTACCTTCAGGTTAGCTCTGCAGTGGGTTATGCAGTAGCCCTGCAGCTCTTGATTCGGAATGTCCCTGACCTGATTACTTCTCAGTAGAAGTTGAGGATTTTGTTGTTGGGGTAGTGGCGTGATGCGTACGTATTGTTTGAGATAGAAAAACAAACAAACACACACTGGCAGAAAGAGACAGAGAACGAGAAAAGTAGAAACAGACAGACTGATGGACGGGCAGCCAGCAGGGGACCCCCACCGTTGCAAGCCTGAGAGTACCATAGATTGACGCAGATTATTCACTTCCTCGCTCTTACGACACGCCTAGCAAAGTCACACTCCAAGCACTGCCAAACTTTACAACGTCTATCTGGAGTATGATAAGCTTATTTCTCGAACAGTCTGTGAATCCTCTTTCTGTTAAGAGCACTTAACGCTTATTTTCTTACATCATTGGTCTTCGTCATTCTATTTTTTATTTCCAAACGACTATAAATCGATTCAATTTTATTTTTATCCTAACAGTCCCCAACACACTAGAAACGTTTTGAATATCACCCTTTCGCTTTTCGAACATCCTTCAATTTTTCAAACATCCTTCAACCAAGCAGAAATTAAGATTCGTTTTCCTGAGGTATCTCTGATTAATTAGTAATTATTCTGCAAATCTCGATGTAATATGCATTCAGGGTTGGTAAAAAAAAAATGTTTTTTTCTTTAAACCCAATCCGCCCAGGTTGGGGCGAGTTGGATTTTTATCTGTTTAATCAGTATTTAAAAAAAAATGCAAGTTTAAATTTAAACAGAAATAACAAATGTAGCCCATATGAAAGCAAAAAGTTTTTTTTAACCTGTCTGATTTTTTTGTAAATTATAAAACCAGGCCGGGGTGGGTAACTTGGTCACTACCACATTAACGCTTTCAAATGAGCCCGCCCTTAGACCAAATCTATTACCCTGAGAGACTTCACCTCCCCTCAAACCATCTGGATAGTTGTCTAGATATTTGTGATGATCTGCAAGCATATTATAGTGTCAGTAATAGTCTACATGCAAACTAAAACGTGAACCTTTGTCCTAAACAGAGTATTTTCTAGTTATTGGCCAGGGTTGTGGAGGTCATTGATCTCCATGAAATGGGAAACCTGCCTCTTGCTCGGTCTCTCAAATATAACTTTATTGTACTATAAATTATTGGTTTAAAAGATAAAACGTGTATGCTGAAAACGTTTTCTTTGAAGAATTTGGTTTTCTGTAAACGGAATTCTCGGGCGTACCGAAATAGTTTTTGAATCTCGTATATCACATTATTGTCTCAAACATATATAATACCTATTAACAGTTCCAACTGCAACATAAATACAACACATAATAACACATAGAACACAATAAATTTAGAAAATAATTGCAATAGCAATAACAAAAGCATCAGCCATCTCCCCAACACGATAGATATCTAAAGCAATTAAAACAAAAAAAATAATGATTACAAAGTAACAAAACACAAATTATAACTAACAACAAAACTGTCAAGGTAACGATAACCAAAGCAACTGTGAACAGGTGCAACCATGCCAGTCTGGCCTTTCCCACAACTGTTATCTTCGACCTTCCCGGAGTTAAGCCCCGCTCCCTCTATCTGCTATGTGTTCATGTCACACCCTTGTCTGTTCTCCTACACGGTTGTGTTCATATACATATACATATGTGTGTGTGTATATATATATATATATATATATATATATATATATATATATATATATATATATATATATATATATATATATATATATATATATATAACACCGTATATAAACATTAACGTTTGCAAATTATATACACAAAAACTTACTAAGCCACTCAAACTATGCCTGCGACCATAATAACAAGACAGAGGCCATTAAAGCGCCCCCAGAGCCATGAAAACACATAACACTCATTGGAGGAAAAGTTTTATCTGAGAATTTAGCGGCAACAGCTGTGCGCCAGGAACCTGCGGCGGCCACTTGCAGCAAGCATGTGGCCCCGTCTCCAGGGTGAGGGGAACTCGACCGCTCCTCCTTCCCCCCCACAGGGCTTGGGTACGATCCTCTGCTGTAGTGTGGGAAATTGCTTGATATATCTAGTTACGCATTTACTACAGCCACTGTCTTTTCGAGTGGCAGAGGTCCGTAAGGGACCAGAGTTCAGCTTGACTATCGAAGGTTAAGGTAGCATCATTCTCCAGAGGGGCGGATACCAGCCTCCCTACCCGAAAAGGCTTGGATGCTATATTTTGCTCTATTGTGGAAAATTGCTTTATATATCCAATTACGCATTTCTTATTTAACCATTATCTGTGAGTGGTAGAGGTCTGCAACGGAACTCGGTTAACCTTCGCTTTATTCTGTGCGTTATCAATGAAGGTATTAGAGGATTGGGCAGACAGTGAATGCAATAAATTTTGACCACTCTAAATGCTACATTTAATGAGTGCAGACAGTTATACATAATCCAATGCAAAAACTGCATTTAATTTTTTGTTTTTAATTTGTTATAAAAATTTTTTGTATTTACCGCTATATAGACCTGGTTAAATGTGGCTTAATAGGACCAAACCTAAATTTCGTTCCGCTCCATTTTTGTCCAGTGAAAAATGGCCAAGTGCTTGCATCGAGATATTGTGAGGAATTGGAGTATGTTCTCAACTTTCTTTATCATTCCAGTAGATGAATTAATGGTCGGAAACTAGAACTTTGAGACTTATTTTAAAGTACTGTAAACTAAATTATTAAAAAAACCGAGTGGTAATATCATCTATAAATGTCAGCAGCAAAATATAAGCCGTGTACTGGGGTTCACCTAATTAAACCTTATCAGGATTTTACAATATTCAGTACATCTGGCACATATACTCCGCTTATCAATTTAGGGAGGTAATTGGGTTACACTCTCACTCTCAACACCGTCGTGCCCTGAATGTGCCATGTAGATAATATATATATATATATATATATATATATATATATATATATATATATATATATATATATATATATATATATATGTTTCATTGAATATGACCGCATATTCTGTATTTATTATTTTCTGGTTTAGGGCTTCTATCGACCACAACACCCCCAATAAAATTATATTACAAATCAACCATGCACAGTGAACATATAAAAGAGGAAAGAATAATGAAAGAAATAATCCGTAAAGGAGTAAAAAGCACTACTCCTAACCAAAACATAAACCTGATAATATTCTACAAAACCAAGAAGACTTCCGAACTCCTTATCAAAAACAGCCCGAAGCCGACGGAGAACCCTCTACAGCAGTCAAGCGTTGTATACATGTACACTTGCCCCCACGAAGGATGTAACCTTCAATGTAAGTACATAGGTATGACGTCGACCAAGCTGACGAGGCGTTTGACATGCCATCTTCAATCTGGTGCCCCTAGGAATCACATGAGACAAGCCCATGACATTACTCTAACAAGAGAAATGTTGAACAAGAATACTTGCATAATAGACAAAACCCAAGATTCAAGAAGATTACAAAATCTTGAGGCAATTCACATAAGAATAGAGCGACCTACCATGAACACCCAAATCACGGAACTATTTACTCTACCCACCATGAGAGTAAGGACAAGACAAGAACATATCGATGCCAACACAGAAGACAATGTCCAACATAACAGGCCAATTACACTGAATTAATCTTTGTGTTTAGATAGGAGATGCCTCGTATGGGCCAATAAGCCTTCTGCAGCCCCTATGTTTATCCCTTATGTATTCCCCCATGTTTTCACCTTCATTGTATTATCACCTGACCTAATGCGGGTATAAAATCAACTAGTATTGTAAGATCTGTTCACTTGAGGATGAACCATGGAGGTTCGAAACGTCGTGCAAATTATACAAATAAGTGTAATACACTCTATAGTAAATCACTTCTTTTCTTCACCTTAAAAGTACGAAAATGAGTTTTGGAGAACTCCTATTTCAATTAAGCCCTGATGCTAAGAAAATAGTTAGAGGGATAGAAGCCCTAAACCAGAAAATAATAAATACAGAATATGCGGTCATATTCAATGAAACATGTTTGAAAGAAAACCTGCTGCCAGTATACACCAATATATATATATATATATATATATATATATATATATATATATATATATCGTGCCCCTTCATTGAATATGTATGTCGTACCTAGTAGCCAGAACGCTCTTCTCAGCCTACTATGCAAAGCCCGATTTGCCTAATATATATATATATATATATATATATATATATATATATATATATATATATAATATATATACACACTGTTCCTGTTGTAATTTATGCTGGCAATTTTTGCTATTCCTATTACGACAACCGTTCCCCTGGCGTCAGTGAAAGGAAAAGAACGCTATTTTGTATGCCTGGTGTATTTATTTGTATTTAGCAATTACATATTCGTTCCTTCTCTTTCTTCGTGTTCTTTAGCTCCTAGGGATGAAGGAGAGAGCATGAAAGGAAAGTCAGAGTGCGGAATAAAGAGGAGAGGGAAGGGAGGGAAGAGTTTGGTGGAAATTCTCAGACAAAAACACTTGCGGCGTGCTAAAAGTTTTCGCCAGAAAGTTTATACGGTGTTGTTATTGTTGTTTTGGTGGCTGTCAGCTGTGATGGTTCTTTTCACGGCGACATTATTGAGTTTTTTGTGGTACTTGCTTTCTGTTTGGGCTACTTTCTCTTGTTCCTCCTTGCTCTTCGGCTTGGTTTCTTTTTTCACATTAGTATATTCTACTCTGTTTTTAATGTATTAAGTTTTGCTCTTATGTCACTACGATATCAATACCAATGTCAGTATACAAATATGTAAAACAATAGCTCCATTGTCGCTAAAGGTCTATTGTCATTCGTGGCCCTTTGTTCGCGGCGCGGTTGTGGCATGGGCGTCTTGCACATCTTTGGACTCTAGTTCGTGCCCCATCTTACTCTTACAATTTAAATTCTACTTTTATTGTTATCCTGGCGATGCATTAGTAAGACAGAATTAAAAATATCCTTGCCTGCGAAGCCGGTTTACTTATCTCATGCTTACAAATCTATAGGGAGTTACGCCCTTTGGTCTAGTACACTGTACAAGTGCAGTATAAGGTAATTAAGGTAATAAAGCCAGTGCAAGGTAATTATGAGAAAGTGCTAAGCCAGTATGATACATACTGTATCACAGTATACAGCACTTGGGATGCGAAGCCAGTGCAAGGTAATTATGAGAGTGCTAAGCCAGTATGATACATACTGTATCACAGTATACAGCACTTGGGATGTGAAGACAGGAAGAAACTGGGTTATGAGGACTGGGAGAAGGAACGATGCCCAACCACTTGAGCCATCAAAGGATTGATCGCCGACCTTGCAAGAATCAAGGTCGTCGCCAGTGCAGATATTTCCGTATGTAATAGATTTTAAGAAAGCGTTAGCTTTTTCTCTTACACTTTACTATAATGATCAGGAGGGGAAGGGGGACTATCAGGAGGAAAGCGCCAAGCCATTACGACTATATAGCACTGGGAATGGATCAGGATAAGGATTTGGGATAGGACAAGGGGAAGGAATGTTGCCCAACCACTTGGACGGTCGGGGATTGAACGCCGCCCTGCAGGAAGCGAGACCGTCACTCTACCGTCCAGCCCAAGTGGTTGGTCGGAGAAAACGCTAACGCAAGAAATGCCAGTATAATCAAGAATAAAATAAGTCAATATTTGCAATGGTGGGGTTTAGGCCCATTTACTTGGACTGGTCGGGACAGCCTCGCTTTGTGCACGTAGACGTTATATTTCCAATGGTCCAGGGGCCCGATTCACGAAGCAGTTACGCAAGTACTTACGAACGTGTACATCTTTCCTCAATATTTTACTGCTTTGGTTACATTTATTAATCAGTTTTCAAACATGAAAATATCCCAATCAACTGTTGTTATTGTTATAAACATCCTGCTGGTGCTTCGGAGCTCATTAACTGTTTAATAATTGTAAACAAAGCCGCCAAGGATTGAGACAAGATGTACAGGTTCGTAAGTGCTTGACTAACTGCTTCGTGAATCTGGTCCCAGGTGGTTGGGCACCATTCCTTCACTCTCTCCTCATATTCCAGCCCCCTTGTCCTCATACGGACTTAGTGCCTTCCCAAAATTACCTTACTTTACCTTAGTGCTGTTAGTTTGATAAGACAGCAGAGAGCATGTAGCAACACAGTTACATAGCCTAAGCCGCCCAGAACGTAAATTTGGCCCTCCAAGAATTCTGTTTATTAAAGTTTAGTGTCAAAAGAGAAGGATTGTATACGCTTTGCATATATTCTTCTACTTCTCATGTGTTAGCGCAAATAACACTAGCCAATAACGCTGAGGTATGTTTGCTCAGCGTTAGTTTAAAACTACAGTACTAATTTTAAGTGAAACACACACAATATTGTATCGTATGCATGAATGAGTGTGTGTGTGTGTGTACTAACCTAGTTGTGCTTGCGGGGATTGAGCTCTAGCTCTTTGGTCCCGCCTATCAACTGTGTGCGTGTGTGTGTAAGGGGGGGGGGGGGGTGTGCGCGCGAGCGTTCGCATGCTTATGTGCATGCACGCTGTGTAAACAGCTGAAAATAGTAAGAGATAACCGAAAGACACTGACTGATGACTTTTTAAGTATTTTTATAGTAGCTTCCATCAACAGTCGATGCAGAAACGGCGACGAACTACATAACATAAGAAACAAGTGTGTGGGTACGTAAAGCTGGCCCAGTTCTTCATTAACAGGGTCGTACAGTTTAATATCAGCCAGTCACATCCTGTCCAGTACACTGTGCACTGTCTTAAGTCCCTATAGTCACGCCACGGCTCTCAGAATTTATCATTTTACATTTAAATACTCACGAATTTTTCCTGGAGATTCAGAGTACCCATTTGTGCATAACACCACCATATTTTTCCTTTGTCATGTGAGTAAGAATTAAGGAACCTACAGAAAGCTCATTATTAAACTTAATTTTTACAACTTTAATTTCTACAACTTAAGCGTGATTTCCACAACATATAGTTGATTTATCTAATCTATAGTTGATTTCCATAACTTAATCTTGATTAATTAAGTTACATAGCCTAAACTTATTTTTCGGAACTTATACTTGATTTATACAACTTAAACTTGATTTCTATAACTTAAACTTGATCTTCAACTATTTTGTTATACAAGGCAACACCTTTCACCTGCACATAACATTACATGAAGGAGCAAGGACCCTTGCAGACGGTTTAGCCTAGTCTGTGTGGTGACTACTCTATTTTAGGACAGCAGTAACATACCAATACCTGGGCCCCCACCTCAGAGACTTAAGGAGCCACTCTAGCGAGGTGGTTCACAACGATGTTGAATAATTATATCACTATATAAAACATAAGAATAATGGAAACTACAAAAGGCATATTGGCTTGAGGCCGCTTCTACTGTATTTAGCTCCACTGAAAGATGCTTATGTATTATTTTTGCACAAGTATTTCCATTCTATTTTTAATTATTCACAGTAAATTTGAATTCTTCCATATACTTCTCTTAATTTTTATTGAAATGTCACAGGTTACAAGGGAAGAACATTTTTCAGTGTTCATAAGTGCTACTAAAACAACAAAACTGAGTCAGCTAAACAGTTGGAGGCTGTGGGGGAATGTTGAGGTGTGCAGAAAACGAATACAGTAGTACTGAACAATAGTTGTGCTGTCTGAACAGAACAAGGTTGGATGGTACCTGTAGCTTATTCTGCTGCTGCCTAGGGTATGAAAATTGGAAGATAACATGCTTAAACAGTCAGACCTGACATTACCGTAGATAATCTGCATCTTATTGATTTCCTGCTTTAAATTATATTAAGTAATCTTATATCTTTTAAAGTATTGCTTAATTGCCTTGTATCAATTAAAAAAAAATATTAAGTCTTTGAATATATTTTCCCCCATAATCTTTCTTATTCTTTAAAAATTTGTTATTGTTGCTGTTTAAGGATGTCTAAATTGGGTATACATACTGCATATATATATATATATATATATATATATATATATATATATATATATATATATATATATATATATATATATATATATATATATATATATATATATATATATATATATATATATATATATATATATATATATATATATATATATATATATATATATATATATATATATATATATATATATATATATTAGTATATTTTGGTAGCAGTCTTTCCTGTAGACATATATTATTAAATATGACCGAAAAAGTAAGATTAATAATTCTAACACGAATTTTCTCAATCTTTCGTACATTTCTTTTCACTGTTGGAGGTAAATCAAAAATCAATTCTCCAAAATTCATTTTTGTTTCTAGTCTGACGCGACACGAGCGCGTTTCGTAAAACTTATTACATTTTCAAAGACTTTTAGTTTACAAATACACAACTGAATAGAACTTACATTTCTGAATAGAACAGTACAATACATAACTGAATAGAACAGTAAGTTCTATTCAGTTGTGTATTTGTAAACTAAAAGTCTTTGAAAATGTAATAAGTTTTACGAAACGCGCTCGTGTCGCGTCAGACTAGAAATAAAAATGAATTTTGGAGAATTGATTTTTGATTTACCTCCAACAGTGAAAAGAAATGTACGAAAGATTGAGAAAATTCGTGTTAGAATTATTAATCTTACTTTTTCGGTCATATTTAATAATATATATATATATATGATATTTTTATGATATGTGGTAAACAAAAGAGGTTCTAGGACAGAGCCCTGCGGTAACCCACACATATGAACTTCATTTAGGTTATGCTTCCTTTGATATGATAATGCCATAATCCAACTTAAGATAACACCCCCAATATCATGAATTTCCACTTTTATACTGTCTTACATGAGGCACAATATCATAGGCTTTCCTGAAGTCAAGGTACAGGTATATAATCTTGCAATTTTTACCACTAGCAACTAGTTCAAATATACTGGGGAAGAATGAGTAACGTAAATTTATCAAACATGAGTGGCCATTAGTACAGCCATGTAGTGAATCCTTTGAATAGTTTTGTTTTTGAAAATGTATACAATTGCCAATTGCATTTACTTTGTTGATTTAAGGCATTTTCTCACAATAGATAGTAGGCTAATTTGCTAACAGTTTAATATATGTGATCTACTCCCTTTCTTAAAAATAGGCACAACATTCTCAAGCCTCCTTGATTATGATACCATGCTCTGTTCATCTCAGCAGAATTAGCCAGCTCAGAAACAATATATATATGTTCACTTCATAATGTTCAGTTATTGCCATTAATGTGTTTTTGCAGGTGTGCTTTGCAGATTGTACATCAAGTCGTGGAATTTAGAAGATATATTTAATTTATAGAAGTTAAGCACACATCTCACGTAAGTATTTCCAACTCTAATTCTAAGATACTGTCACATCTCTTATATATTTATTGAAAAATGTTCTATAATAAGGATATGGTAATTTCTTAATTTTAAACTTAGTGTATTAAATTTTTCAGTGCTTATTTAGTAATCCTCAAAATTTAATAGGTTGAGTACTTAGTCATTTATTGCCACTTCTTACCATTAACAATTGTGATGTATGAATTGTTTTATTTTAAAACAATTTTGTTGTTTTAATTGTGCTAGGTCATCATGGGAGTGGAGAAAGGAGGCATTCGTAATGAAGATGGATACTGGATCAAAGGAGAGGGTGGCCACAAGCATGGCTTTGCTTTGGTAGAGAATTTGAAGAAAATGAATGCCATCACTGTGCCTGCCATTCTTGAGTATGCAGCAAACATCCATGGTGAAGCAGATTGCATGGGCACCAGGAAACTTCTGGAGCGGGAAAAAATATTGGAAAAGGGGAAAAAAATGGAGAAGCTGCGCTTAGGGGACTACACATACCGATCATATAGAGAGGTTCAAGAAATGGTTGTGAAATTCAGTGATGGAATGCGAAACTTGGGAATAGGTAGTGGTGATCGTGTAGCAGTATTTGCTGAGATACGGGCTGAATGGTATGTGTCTGCAGTGGGATGTTTGCGCAATAATTCGAGTGTGGTGACACTTTACACAAACCTTCCGAATGAGAGTGTTGTTCATAGTCTTAAGGAAACTGAGGTTAACACAATCATTACTTCCTATGATTTATTACATCGTGTGTATAAAATAATTCCAGAATGTGTCTTGGTTACCAATATTATTGTCATTGAAGATCAGCTTGAAGGCATTGGTTCTGCTCAAGAAGTTTCCAAAGATGTTACTATACTCCCATTTCAAGATATATTAAATTTAGAAGCATCAGATAAAACCAAACCATTGGTTTCACCAACACCAGATGCAGTGGCGATTATTATGTATACAAGTGGATCAACAAGCCATCCAAAAGGAGTGGAGTTAACCCATGCCAACATTTTTTCCTCTATTTCAGCATACTGTATCCAGGCTGATTTAATATTAGGGGATATTTATATTGCGTATCTTCCATTAGCTCATGTTATGGAACTGGGTACAGAGACAGCCCTCATTGCTATGAATGTCACAATAGCTTATTCGTCTCCATTCACTTTAACGAACAGTAGCCCCAAGATTATGAAAGGCACCCTTGGCGATGCCAGAGTAGTAAAACCTACATGCATGAGTGCAGTACCTCTCATCTTGGAGAGAATTATCAAAGGTGTTACAAAGGTGATTGAAGATCAGGGTAACTTTAAAGCAAAGTTCTTTAGTGAGGCACTAAAATATAAGCAAAGACAAGTAAATTCTTCTTTTGCCAGTAAAGTATTGGATGCTCTGGTGTTCAATAGGGTTAAGGAGGAGCTTGGTGGGCAGTTAAGAATGTTGGTAGTGGGAGGTGCACCAGTGTCACCAGAAATTCATAGTAAAATTCGAGCACTATTTGGGTGCACTCTCCAAGTTGGATATGGGGCAACAGAAACCTCAGCATGTATTAGCAGCATGGATACAAATGATGCTCGCACAGGACACTGTGGGCCACCTAATCATGGAGTTTTACTCTCATTAGAAGATTGGGAAGAGGGTGGTTATCTATCAACAGATAAGCCAAACCCAAGGGGTGAAATTGTTGTGGGTGGACCCATGGTGTCCAGAGGTTACTTCAGGCTCCCTGAGAAAACTAAAGAAGTATTTTTCAATAAGGATGGTGTTAGATGGTTTAAAACAGGTGACATTGGTGAGATAGACGAAACTGGTGTTCTACGTGTGATTGACCGGAGAGTAGACCTTGTGAAGCTGAGTAATGGTGAATATGTTTCTTTAGGTAGTATAGAGAGTAATCTTAAAACCCTTTCACTCATAGAGAGTATCTGTGTATATGCATATCCAGGAGCCAAGAATACGGTGGCCATAGTTGTTCCATCTCCTAATTACTTAAATAAAATTGGAATGAAATTTGGTACAAGTAATTTAGAAAATGCAAGCTTTAAAGATCTTTGCAGTGATCCAAAAGTTATTAATGCCGTTCTGGAAGAGCTGCAAATTCATGGCAAGAAGCAAGGACTTGGACGCTGGGATATCCCAGCAGCAGTCTTCCTCACACCTGAACCTTGGACCCCAGAATCAGGACTGGTTACAGCAGCACTCAAAAATAAAAGGATCCCCATTAAGTCTCGCTTTCAAGTTGAGATTGACAACCTATTTAGTCATCTGGATGAGAACACCAACTAGACAGTCCACTACAAATTTCCATGTTGACTCTACCTTCTGTTAAAGGAGTGTGAGTTTATACAATTTGGAAATAAAATAGCAGGAAATGTGTATTTATGAATTTATACTGGTGTATGAGTGAATGATGTCGATGTTCAATTTAGAGAGCTTGTTAAGGGAAGCCATGAGATAAAACATGCATATTTATGCTGCTTGAGATATAAAACTAAAGAAACACATTTATACAATTTATAATATCATTGCATATAAAATTGGGTGTGGAGGTTTGGAATTCAATGATGGATTTAAAAAATGCATAACAAATTTGAAAAACTGTCTTAAACATTGCCTAGAAGTGACCTTTATTTTATTTTTATTACTATTAATACATTGCTATTTTATATAGCTTTTTAGTCTTCAGTGCAAAACAAGGGTAACGTTGATTTGTGCTTAAATATTTCTTATTCGTTATGCATAATCGGTGCAAAATCTTTAGTGTGTGTGTGTGTGTGTGTGTGATATGCAGTACTGTACATTATAGTGTTTTTATGTTAATGCCCACCTTTACGGTAATATTTTATTATTCATTTAGGGCAAAAACAACAAATGTTTGATTGTGCTATAGTACTGTATTACATTATTACAAAGTAGTGAGTGCTTTGAGGAGCTTCTTAACAGCAATTGCCAATTTTTATGACTTAGTAGCTCTTGTAACCTTAAAGGAATATAATTTTCAAGAGGTTAAATTATTTTTAACATTCTGATTATACAGTACCAGTATACAGTATATATATATATACAGTATTGTTTTTCTTAATACTGATGAATATGATGTATAATGCTTCCCAGTAATCTGCAGATTTAAAGTTACAGAATTTTTTGTTTTAAGAATTATACAGTATATTTGATTGAGTGCATTGTTAAGTAGCGTGATGCCTGAGTTAGTAGTAGTGCGTGAGGGTTAATGCTGTGCCTTAATACAGTATGTGCTTTCTGTATAGTTGGTGGTTTCTTAGCATATTAGTCTTGGGTAAATAAACTATTTATGTCTAAGAATTGTCACATTTTTCATTCTTTGAACAATTTATATTTGTTTCCTTGTTAGGATCAGTTTTTGTATAGAGTATTTGATTCATCGTTTAGAATTATTTCCCAAATACCTACTTTCTCCAATTTCTCTATAAATAGCATTGCCACTAGTCGAAAAACGTCATGGGATCTATTTTATTGCTGTTGAGCTGCCCATACATGCAGCCATTTTTTTTATATTTGTATTTTAACTAGAATATTTTTTATTAAAATACATCTAAACAGATTGGTTGCTATGAGATGGAGTCATCATTAAACCAAAGACTGAAACATTTTATAAATCATTGTGGTCATTGGCTTATTGATGAAGACCTTCTAAATTATCAAGTAGTACAATGGTCAGTTTTGAGGAAAATTATATATTGCATTACAAAAAAAAGGGTATCACTATAGTGTTTATATATTTCAGTTGTTTTTTAATATTTTGCTGTAAAATATATACAGATGTTTATTACTGCTACATTAGTACCCTGGGTGACTGCTCACCATAGCACAAAATTAAAAAAAAATCCATGTGCTGTATAGTTATTAATGTAATTTAATATAAATGTATATTGATATTCCACTATATCACGATCATTAATTTGTCACTGTGATGCATACAGAAGAGAATAAGAACTTTCTCTTGGTGGAAGGTTTGTTTAGCATGTTTAAACTCCCTTGAGTACTAACATAAGGTTAAATATTTTATTTCATACACATATACCTTTAAATAATGGGCATGCATTTGATTATGTAGTAAACTATATAGCACTACAGAATCTAAATCTTATTTTAGAGGTACATGACCTAAGTATGCACTATGAAACACTGTGTGTGTGTGCATGGGGTCATTAAGCTTCATAATCAGTTTTAAATTATTTGTGTTTTTCATATACAGTGTATGAAGACTGGAGAATAATTTGTGTTAATGTATGAAAGGAAACTATTTATATGAACACTTTATATGTATTGGAAAGGTATTATAGAAATATATATGCTATATACTGTATCCACTCTCAGCTTTATATATACCAGATTATTAACTATCTTGAAAATTACAGAATTATTTATTTTGTATACAGTATACTGTATTTAACTTTTTACTGCTGGAATTATCATTTTTCTTAATTTTGTATGTGTTTATTTTATATGGATAGGTGTTAGGTCTCCTTGGGAGTTATTTCTATGGAGTGGGTCTTCTAGGGAATTAGGTTCAGGGAGTGGAATCTCCATTGGAGATAGGTCGAGGAAAAGATGTTTCTTTAGTATATAAGTCCAAGGAGTTGTGTTTCCCTGGGAGATAGGTTCAAAGAGTTGTCTCCCTGGGAGATAGGTCTAAGGAGTTGTCTCTCCCTGGAAGATAAGGCCAAGGAGAAGTCTCTCCGAAGATAGGTCAATAGAGTGATGTCTAGGGAGAAGCATCTTCTTGGAAGATAGTCCCAGAGAGAGAGAGAGAGAGAGAGAGAGAGGTTTCCTTGGCCAGGGGGAAAGTAATGGCATATGTAATTTTAATTTCTGATCTCAGTGCCTTTGGTGATTCAACCACTTCCATCACTTACAACCAGATGTGAGAATTAATTAATGTTTAGAAAGTGTTGAAATAAACATTGTATTTACTCCAAACTGGAAGAGAAGCGTTTTTCCATGTCCAAGCACAAAATTTAACTTTCCTCATATAATCTCAAATATTACTAGTGCCTTTGTGTGCCTTTTTAGTTATCAATGAAGCACTTGTAGGGCTTTTATAGTTCTCTGCATAATAATGCTTCATCCACTTGTATAAGTTATATTTTCCAGGATTATGCCCAGAAGAATTTTATTTGTGATGTGTGATTTGTATACTAGATGATCAGGGTCAGGATTCATCAAGCAATTCAGTGTTCACTTTTTTCCTGTACATTTGTCATCAATCATGGCAACTTATTCTTATTATTAAACAGCTTATTAGCTCTAGAACACTACAAGGTTGTCTAAAACAAAAACTTTACATTGCTGAATGTTGATTAGTTGGTAATTGCTTTGAACTGATAATTCCATAATTCAGTTGATTGCATCTTGTAAAACAGATTAATAAAAGGATCACAACGTGGTTTTTCCAAGGGCCAATTGTGTTTAACAAATTTACTTTCATTCTGTTTTAGTATATTTGAAGTAGTTTACAGTGTGAAGGATTGCAACATTCTGTGTCTTGATTTCAGCAAGGCCTTTAATACTGTGCCTCATGAGAGACTCATTCAGAAGACAACAAATTGCTACAAAACTATCTATTCTTTCAAAGTGGACAAAAGAGTGACAGATAATGCCAAGAAAATGTTTAATGTTTAATGCCAAAAAAAATGTAGGGTTCTGAGCTTAGGAAATAATGATAATAATATAGTTCCAGATATCAGCTGGACAATGTTGAAATTGTAAAGATGTGAATCCAAGAAAGATCTAAGATTTGTGATTAGTAGGAGTCTTAAGGCAAAAATTTTTTGTGTAATTGTATGGAATAAGGCAAATAGGATACTGGGATTAATCTCTAGAAGCATTTGCAACAAGACAAATAATATAACTAAGCTTTATCTTGCCCTGTTTAGATTATACTGTTCAGTTTTGATCTCCATCCTGTAGAATGGATATAAACTTACTTGAATTAAAAGCAAAAACGTGTATGAACACACACACTGGCTTCCTGTCACCCTGATACAATGAATTATTATAAATTATATATAAAATAGAACTAAACAATTTATATAAATTCGAGTAGTTTGATTTAGGGAAGGCTATGGTAAATATTGGTTTGGAAACAGTTGATTTATGGAACAAATTATCTGGTTACATAATAGATGTGGAATAGATGGTTTGTTTCAAGTATATGATAGACATGCTGTATATCTGAATTCATTTAGATGGATATATGTAGAAACTGCCTTTTATGGACCATAGGCCTTCTGCATTTCCTTAATTTTTACGTTCTTATGCTATGATCGAGGAAAGATGTACAGGTTTCATAGGTAGACATGGAAATGCTTCATGGATCCATTTACAAGTAGGGGGATTTTATATTTATTACTTTATGCAAAAATGTATTCATTGCTATGGAGAATTGTATTCCTCTTACGAACAAGCCTTTGTATATTGAAAAATACCCAGGTAATTTAAGCCTTATAATCTATATCAAAGATATGAGCTGTGGTTTAATATGTGATGTATTGTTAAATGTTTGTATAAATTATTTACGGATTGGATTGTGTTTGTTTAAAAGCAATATATTCTCACCATTGTACAATTATTTTTTCCTTTCCTCCTAATAATATCAATTACTGTATAATAACAAGGTTTGCTTATGACTCGGAAAAGATTTAATAATAACGTTTTTTTAATATTGAAGCTTTTAATGTGTTTAAATTAAGGATATTTAATTAATTTCCTAATAGTACTGTACATGTACTTATAATAATGAAGACCTCATTTAATGGAAAATGCTACTTGATATAAGATGAGTAATAATTGTTAACTAGCCAGTAAAGAGTTTGACGCAAGTTACAAGAAGTTTGCTTGCCAGGTTTATCACATCAGTGTGGAAGCTAGGCCTATTACAATAGTGGTGTAACCATACCATCACAATGGTATGGGTAACTAAAGAATTAGCTGCTGATAATGGGTGAACTCCTTTGACAAGCCAGTGAATTCTTGACCCCCTTCAAGGGAGCTATAGATATTGGCCCTCATGACATTTTGTCCCAGTTGAAGCCATTGAAATCGTGGCCCTCATAACTCACTGTATTTCCCACTTCTAAATTTCCCTTCACATGTGCCTCTCCGTCCTCTTAACTCCCCTCTAAAAATAAAAAAAAATGCTGGCCCTCAGGGGGTCCCTGTTCCCATGGAGGCTACTAGAGATGGTGGCCCACAGGTGAATCCAAATGGGAGAGAGTAAGCTAGGTAAGCTATGTACAGGATCAGGACAGCAAAAATCACCTGCTACTACAGTATAATAATATCTTATTTAAAAAATATACATAAGAACATAATACAGTGGTTAATTAGTAGATGACGAAAAGGCATATGAATTAAGTCACTAACATAGCAGTATTTCAGGCAACCCATAATTACTAAAAGGTAATTTAACTGGTGATACCATTCTAATGGAAATTAATAGAATAGATAGGCAACAGTAGTGTGCAAAAGTTTAATAGAATTTACATAAGATATAGAATTGAAAGTACTGACTAGGCTGCCCATTTGTCATCTGCTAGAACTGTTTAATAAAAGTTTTTACTGTAGATAATTTAATAATGAAAATAAAAATGCGTGTCATGAAAACCAGTACCAGCGGGATCTTTTACCAGTCCGCTGGATACAGGGATTTATAATAGCTATACAAGCAAAATGGATACAAAGTCATATAAACTTATACTATATACGCAGAGTTCTCGGGAGGATTGTATTCTGTTGATTTAATACCTTAAATTAGACATCAACTGGAAGCACTTTAACTTGATTTGTTAAGTATTTGATCAGGCAAGGCCAAAATTCTCATCTGGCATGAGCAATGGTCAATAGGAACAGGTATGTAGGCCAACAGGTGGCTTTTATTGATCTCTAAATAGCTTTCGACACGGCTAACAGAGAGAACTAATCGTAGAATAATTAGCCTCTCTTTTAGTCAATGGAAGACTGTTGACATGACTCAGAATTCACACGAGGGCCAGAACTGCCTTAATTATATCTTTAGGGGGTTCAAAGTAATAATTCTGCCTCCCTTTTCTGGCTATATATTCAGGGTGAAGTATTTATCCCCCATAAATTAATACCGTACTTTAATGCATAAATTTGTAACAGATATTCATACACATAACGAAGCTGTCATCTGCTATACAGATGAGGCTGTCACCTGCTATGCTAATAATGCTGTCACATGCTATGTTGCTGACATCTGTAGGCTATTGGTACAAATACCAAAAACATGACAGCAAGTTCTACTTGTGCATTACGTTATTAAAAGCTTTAACTGTGGTCTTATCTTACTGTCAAAATTCAGTACTTACTATCTATCATCACAAGATAACATAATGGCCCTTAATCTATCAGTGTCAATACTCAGAGCACTACAATTTGGGGGACAACAAATACCTTAATGTAGGTATCAACAGTGAAGTTGTATAATAATAAATAATAATAATAATAATAATAATAATAATAATAATAATAATAGCTTGTGATGTCCAATAATGAATTCTGTTGGTTTATTTTTAATTTTACTTGTAGTTCAAATCAAATCAAATGTTTATTCAGGTAAAGTACATGCATACAAGGTGAGATACAAACATTGATGGATTTATAGATAGAGCTAGTACATACAAAGCCTAAAGCCACTATTACACAAAGCGTTTCGGGCAGTTAACAATTCATGTGTCGGGGACAGCAGCCAGTTTATATATACAGTACATGTTAGGCTTATATCGAGGTAAGGGATCTAATTACTAACCCCGCCCAGGATGCAACCCCACAACTAGCTGACTAACTTCTGGGTACCTACTTACTGCTAGCTGAACAGGGGCGTTAAGTACCTTACCTAATGTAAGGTACTTAATAGGTATGTAGGCTTATTTAGGTATGTACCTTACCTAAATAAACATTTATTTATTATTTATTTATAAGTAATACGAAATCTGAGTTTTCCTAAAATTATATAAATGTAACTTATTTAAAAATATTCTAAGCAAAGCACAGGAACGTAGTATACCATACAAATTTAATAGATCAAATACTAATCGAACAAAGACTAGGGAAAGGATAGGTTTATTAAAAACTGAGACAGGTCAAATAACGGATAATGACGAGGAGATGAGTAGTATTTTTAATAAATATTTAATATCTGTATTTACTAAAGAGGAACTTAACAATATGCCTTCAGCCAAATAAGTCTATGTGGGTGGGGACGAGGACAGGTTGATTAGTTTAACAGTTACCAGGGAGGATGTAATTAAACAAATAGTAAAACTCAAACCAAACCAATCCCCAGGGCCGGATGAAGTGTTTGCCAGGGTGCTTAAAGAATGCAAAGAGGAGCTTTGCGAGCCACTGTCTACCATATTTAATAAATCAATAGAGTCATGGAAGGTTGCTAATGTGGTACCAATTTTCAAGAAAGGAGATAGATTTTTTTTTTAGATATATACAAGAGTTGTTACATTCTTGTACAGCCACTAGTACGCGTAGCGTTTCGGGCAGGTCCCTGGAATACGATCCCCTGCCGCGAAGAATCGTTTTTTCATCCAAGTACACATTTTACTGTTGCGTTAAACAAAGGCTACAGTTAAGGAATTGCGCCTAGTAAATCCTCCCCGGCCAGGATACGAACCCATGACATAGCGCTCGCGGAACGCCAGGCGAGTGTCTTACCACTACACCACGGAGACTGATAAAGATCACTTGCGTCAAACTATCGTCCAATTTGCCTAATGTCTATTGTGGGAAAGTTACTTGAATCGATAATTGCAAATACAATTCATCTTCATATTGAAACACATAAATTAATAAATGAGTCGCAACACAGTTTTACAAATGACCGTTCATGTTTAACAAATTTGCTATCTTTTTATTCCAGCATAGTTGAGGCAGTTGATAGTGGTAAGGATTGTGATGTTGTGTACCTTGACTTCAGCAAAGCTTTTGATACAGTGCCACATGAAAGACTGATTAAAAGATAAATGAACCAGGGTTCATTTGATGCATCACGCTATTGTGATTTCTGTGTGTAATGAAGTAAGGGCGAAGAGGGAGAACGGCACTCGACATAGCTCGAGTGCAGGGGGGAGTTGTGTAAAACCCTGGTTTGTGCCTCGGAAAGGCTGCAGGATCCAGTAAGTTCAGCAGAACTTCGATTTCAACTCTTTTGACCATGTCGTAGCTCAGTCGATTAAGGCAGCGCCTGGGATGCTCTCGGACGCAGGTTTGAATCCTCGTCACGGCCCTTGTGAATTTGTTCATTTGATGCATCACGCTATTGTGATTTCTGTGTGTAACAAGGTTGTTGATTTATGGAACCAATTACCGCGTAACGTGGAGGAGATGGGGTCCCTTGATTGTTTTAAACGCGGGTTGGACATGTATATGAGTGGGATTGGGTGGTTATAAATAGGAGCTGCCTCGTATGGGTCAATAGGCCTTCTGTAGTTACCTTTATTCTTATGTTCTTATGTAAGGGTCAGGCAATTTAGTACATCAGTTTAGTGGCGTTGTGAAAGCCCGAGAGGACGGGCTGAATTGCTAGTAGAAAGTAGGGGTCTAAGACTTGAGAGAAGCATATACCTCTCATTGGGTAGATTAGAATTGGCTGGGTTAGGATAGGTTGGGTTAGGTCAGAATTTAATATAACGTTAAATTCACTGTTTAATTTAACTTATCTTACGTTTAACCTGACCTGACCTGACCGAATCTACCCTTACGAAATTACGGGATAAAATCTTGTTTTTTATCTGGTGAGCACGAAGTGTGAGGCATTATTATGCTCCTTCCGGCACAGGTCACACTGGAATTAACTACGTGTAGGCTGTCAGTCTTACAGTGGCACTCCAGCTCCTGGTCTTACCCCCATGGCGCCGCTGGACCTGAGTACAGCCACAACACAACCCCTGAGCCTCACACAACAGTGTTGATCACACCACGCTCTTGGGGGACACGCAAGCTTACGACCGAAGCCTCTCCCTGTCTCCTCTCCAACGGGCTAAGAAAAGCCACCGATCACCGGTGGGGGAAGAGAGCACCGCTCCTGTGCCAGGTAAGTCCACTACGGGCTCACCATAGCCCGTGCTACTTGCCTCGCTCCTGTGCCGGGTAAGTTACGGGCTCACCATAGCCCGTGCTACTTGGAACTTGTTCCGAGTAGCTGAATCTATAACAACAACAACACCGGTGGGACTCGATGGCTTAAGCAGGATTCATCAAGCATTTACGCAACCACTTACGAAACCTGTACCTCGTAGTGCTTCGGAGCTCATAAACTGTTAAATAAATCAGCCCGTCCTCTAAACCAAGACCCAAAAGTGATTACATGCACCCGCCAAACCCCCTGTTTATGAATGAAAAACGGTTTACACACAACCCGTCCTCGACTTAAGTCCATTACATCCAGCGGTCGACCCCACAGACGCATTCATAAATTTGTACATGCTGTTCATTCAAAACGGGAATTTTCTCAAATATAAATTATTATAATAATATATTAGCATAATGTACATATATAGGCATAGGTTAGGTTAGGTGTTTAGATTATGTTGCCGATTATTTGTATTTGTAGTACGTGGGTACTACAAATGTAGTATGTGGGTACTACAAATGTAGTACGTGGGTACGAACCACAACGCATTTATAGCGTTGTGGTTCGAAAAAAAAATCGTCAGCAAAGCACTTTTTCCGGAAGTGTTCGAACGAAATCAGTTGTGAGTCGTATGTAACAGTAACAGTTATAATATATTAATATTAATTAATATTTAATATTAATTTATATTTGAAAAAAATTAAATATGATTGATTGAGGAAAGATTGTAATTTATTATAATTATTATAATAAATGATTATCTTTCCCTAATTATGTCAGCTTTGTTTACATTTATTAAACGGTTTATGAGCCCTGAAGCACTAGGAGGTTGTTTATAACAATAATAAGCTTATGGAGTTGTGGAGTTTCCAAGCTCGTAAACTTTAATACAAGTAAACAAAGCCACCATAATTAATGAAAGATGTACGTTTTGTGTTTGCACAAAAGCTGGATAAATCCTGGCCCGTCAACCTTGTCTCAAGTCAGATAACCTCAGCCATTTTCCTCAATTCGCTTCTCCGTAAAAAAAAAAAAGTTTCCTAACCAGAAACGTTAGGAAACCCAAGCATCCCACCGAACCTATCGAGGCCGATGCGTAGAAAACGTCAATATTACGGTGCTTTAATTTGTTAGTATTACATTACATGGGCCTGGAATTTACTGGCAGGACCAACTACCCAGCCGTGGAATTAGTGATGTGTGATATGCTGCGTGTCTCCGTGGCGGCGATCTATGGTGTGGAATTGGGGTCTTCGCATCGAGCTATTGTGAAGTTTGTGCATGGGGATGACTACAGGGCGTTTATATGCAGTTATGAGGAGCAGTCCTTATCCCTCCCGGACGCTGCTGATACCGTGATCATCTCGAACCGCAGTGGGACCCTCACCTTTGTCAGCGTGCATGGTGCGTCCCTTGAATTCCCGGAGGAGCTACTGCGGCGATACTTTGGGCAGTATGGTGCTGTCTTGAGTGTGAGGCTCAATATGGTTTCCTCCGGGCGTCTAGACTAGTATCCGCACTCTGGGGATGTGGCTGCGGTCGGATATCTCGTCCTCGGTGCGGCTCATGGGGTATTATATCCGGGTATATTATACCCGTCAGCCTCGCATCGTGTTTTGGTTGTGGTTTGTGAGGCCACCTAGCTGCTGCCTGCACGGCCGCTGTCGTCCCCCAAGTGAATCTCTTTCGTGAGGAAGATTTCCCGCCGTTGGCGGGAGAAGGAGGACCCGGTGGATGCATTTGTGGACGTGCCCTTGACTAATGTGACGCGCCCTGTGCCAGGTGGTGTGCCTGCTCCTGGTGGGGCTTGTGCTCCGGTGGTTGTGCCAGCCTCGGTTGGGTGTACTGCTGCTGGTGGCGTTCCTGGTGCCGCTATAGATCTCCCGGGTGCTCCCTCTCTGTTTCCAGCTTCTTCGTCTTCTGCGCCTGTTCATCTGCCTTGTCCTGTGGATTCTGTCTCTCCGTCCCCGCTGCTTGTCCCGGCTGTGTTGGGGGGTGATGTGGAGGTGGGGCCTTCTGCTGTGTTGGGACCGGTCCCTCCTGTCGTCGTGGCTGCTGATGTCTTGCGCCGTGTGAAAGTGCGCCTTTCCTGCGCTTCCCGTGCTTCAGGTTCTGCCTCCGGCTCTGACGATGTGCAGCCGGGTTCCAAGCGCTCGCAGCGTTTCACTATTCCTGACTGGGCCGATGTGGGTGAGTTTGATACTTGCGAGTCTGTGGGGTGTCGATGGGGTGGTACCCAGGGCGGTGGTGTCGCCTGTGACGGTGGTGAAGGGGGTTCACGTGCCTGCTGCTGCCACCGGTGACAATGTCTCTCCGTTAACCTCTGAACTCGTGCAGGGGGTTCCCCGCAGTGGAGGGTGGTCTCTCCTCCTGTGGTGTGTAGCGCGGATGGTGATGTGGACCGGGGCCTTGACGATCCCTTGACAGTGGGAGCGGCTGTTGACGATCCCTCTGTGCCCGTCTATTATTTGAGTACCTCGTCTACGTGTTTTTATGTCCGGGGTTCCAGACTTTATAGCGCGTCCTCGTGCGCCTGTCAGTCCTGATATGGAGTGCCTTTGGGAGGCATACTGTCTCCGGTTTGCGGCGGCGGACTTTCCGGAGAAGTATGAGTAGGTGTGGCGTTGCTTGCCCTCGTCTCCCACTTGTTATGTCTGCTGTGGGTCCGTCAGGCGTATGGTTGTGTGCCTTGGCTTTCAGTCCGTGTTTTGTACTTTCTATCCACTGGGTCCTTACCTTACCTGGGTCCCAGCGCGTTGTGGTATACTCCATACTGACCTTGTAAATTAATTAGCCACTTCTTTCTCTACGGCTCAGCGCAACGAGCACTTTTGAGCCTCTTATTAATCTCCACATCCACGCGTTTCCTAACATCTGTACTGGTGCGGTCATCGGGAGGGCGAACCCTTCATGCAAATTGCACCTACTATCAAGAAAGAGAAGAGGAGGACACTACACAACAGCCGACAATTACCAGACATCGGTACTTAGAAACAAGCAATAAAACCAGGCCTGGACATTATGGGGCACTATGCAACCCATCCTCTCAACTAATACGTCTCATTTTGTACGTTCTGGTCCCCAACGTACAAATTACAAAGTATTATGAAAAGTAGCAGCTCACAAAGATACACGTTTTCTATGTATTGAGAAGTTGTTAGGTGGGTTGTGTGGATGTGTTATGGAAAATCAAAATCAAGAGAACGGGCAGCAATATTGCACAAATTGAAATATTGCAAAAAGCAATATAGTCTCCGTGGTGTAGTGGTAAGACACTCGCCTGGCGTTCCGCGAGCGCTTTGTCATGGGTTCGTATCCTGGCCGGGGAGGATTTACTGGGCACAAATCCTTAACTGTAGCCTCTGTTTAACTCAACAGTAAAATGTGTACTTGGTTGTAACAACGATTCTTCGCGGCAGGGGATCGTATTCCAGGGACCATAGGATTAAGGACGTGCCCGAAACGCTACGCGTACTAGTGGCTGTACAAGAATGTAACAACTCTTGTATATATCTAAAAAAAAAAAATATATATATATGTGACCTTCCTGCCATGGCCAGCGACGTTAGGCAACTAGCAGGCCAAATAACAGTTGCCATCCCGCACGTGTGTTCTTGACCGTGGAAAACAAATTCAGTATAGATGAGCTACTGGTTCCTGCTTGCCACATGCGCTATATCAACCTGCCACCTCCAGTAATACATCGCATTTTGACGTCAAAATCCTCAACGGACAAAATATGATGTGCTGTAAATCACAGCGTTAGTTTAGTTCATTTATTATGCACCCCATACCCATGTTATGGGCGGTAGTGGAAAGGGTTACAGAGGCACATAATGGGCTCAGGGACTGAACCCCACAATTCATTTAGCTATCACAGCGGCTCGCAAACATTGGTCGCTCGGTTAGATTAGGTTAGGTTCGGGTGTTTAAGCACAACATTTTCTGTCCGTTGTGGCAACTCAAGAGAACGGGTTGGTATTATAGAAGGCGGGTTTTCCTCCCTGAGAGAGAGAGAGAGAGAGAGAGAGAGAGAGAGAGAGAGAGAGAGAGAGAGAGAGAGAGAGAGAGAGAGAGAGAGAGAGAGAGAGAGAGAGAGAGAGAGAGAGAGAGAGACAAAGATCAAGTGAGCCAACTGGTAAAAACGATTAACAAGGCAAACCAGACAAGGAAAGATAAAGAATGGGAACTGGCGAGCAAAAGGTGACAGGCAGAAGATGGAAGAGAACCAGGTCACAAAAACACCAGATAAAGTTGTTCTCAAGCAGTCTGGAGAGGCGTAGGGGGAGAGGGTAGGGTAGGGGATAGGGAGGAATGGGAGACGGGGAGAGGCAGTGGAGGGTTAGGTTAAGAAAAGCTAGGTCACGTTCAATTAAACTAGGCTAGGTTAGATAAGGTTAGCTGGACAGGTTGGGTTAGGTTAGAATAGTTTGGCTTAGGCTAGGATAGGTTAGGTTAGGATAGATTGCGTTAAATTAGGTTAGAATAGGTTGGCTTAGGATAGGATAGGTTAGGGTAGGATAGATTGGGTTTAATTAGGTTAGAATAGTTTGGCTTAGGATAGGTTAGGCTAGGACAGGTTAGGTAAGATTTTAATACAACGTAAAATTCACTGTATAAATTGTATTACATACGAGATGACGTGTATCTGCTGACAAGTTGAGATAAGGTTGAGAGATGAGCGCTCAAGCACCCAGTGGTCGCTTCATGCCCACACCAACACCTGTCAGTGCCCCCAACACCAATACCTGTCAGTGTCCCTCGCACCAACACCTGTCAGTGCCCCCCACACCAACACCTGTCAGTGTCCCCCACACCAACACCTGTCAGTGTCCCCCACACCAACACCTGTCCGTGCCCCCACACCAACACCTGTCAGTGCCCCCCGCACCAACACCTGTCAGTGCCCCCCACACCAACACCTGTCAGTGTCCCCCACACCAACACCTGTCAGTGTCCCCCGCACCAACACCTGTCAGTGTCCCCACACCAACACCTGTCAGTGTCCCCCGCACCAACACCTGTCAGTGTCCCTCACACCAACACCTGTCAGTGTCCCCCCACACCAACACCTGTCAGTGTCCCCCCACACCAACACCTGTCAGTGTCCCCCACACCAACACCTGTCAGTGTCCCCCACACCAACACCTGTCAGTGTCCCCCACACCAACACCTGTCAGTGTCCCCCACACCAACACCTGTCAGTGCCCCTCACACCAACACCTGTCAGTGTCCCCCACACCAACACCTGTCAGTGTCCCCCACACCAACACCTGTCAGTGTCCCCCACACCAACACCTGTCAGTGCCCCCCACACCAACACCTATCAGTGCGCCTACACCAACACCTGTCAGTGTCCCCCACACCAACACCTGTCAGTGCCCCCACACCAACACCTGTCAGTGTCCCCCGCACCAACACCTGTCAGCGTCCCCCACACCAACACCTGTCAGTGTCCCCCACACCAACACCTGTCAGTGTCCCCCACACCAACACCTGTCAGTGTCCCCCACACCAACACCTGTCAGTGCCCCTCACACCAACACCTGTCAGTGTCCCCCACACCAACACCTGTCAGTGCCCCTCACACCAACACCTGTCAGTGTCCCCCACACCAACACCTGTCAGTGTCCCCCACACCAACACCTGTCAGTGTCCCCCACACCAACACCTGTCAGTGTCCCCCACACCAACACCTGTCAGTGTCCCCCACACCAACACCTGTCAGTGTCCCCCACACCAACACCTGTCAGTGTCCCCCATACCAACACCTGTCAGTGTCCCCCACACCAACACCTGTCAGTGCCCCCCACACCAACACCTGTCAGTGTCCCCCACACCAACACCTGTCAGTGTCCCCCACACCAACACCTGTCAGTGTCCCCCACACCAACACCTGTCAGTGTCCCCCACACCAACACCTGTCAGTGTCCCCCACACCAACACCTGTCAGTGTCCCCCCACAACAACACCTGTCAGTGTCCCCCACACCAACACCTGTCAGTGTCCCCCACATCAACACCTGTCAGTGTCCCCCACACCAACACCTGTCAGTGTCCCTCACACCAACACCTGTCAGTGTCCCCCACACCAACACCTGTCAGTGTCCCCCACACCAACACCTGTCAGTGTCCCCCACACCAACACCTGTCAGTGTCCCCCACACCAACACCTGTCAGTGTCCCCCACACCAACACCTGTCAGTGTCCCCCACACCAACACCTGTCAGTGCCCCCACACCAACACCTGTCAGTGTCCCCCACACCAACACCTGTCAGTGTCCCCCACACCAACACCTGTCAGTGTCCCCCACACCAACACCTGTCAGTGTCCCCCACACCAACACCTGTCAGTGTCCCCCCACAACAACACCTGTCAGTGTCCCCCACACCAACACCTGTCAGTGTCCCCCCATAACAACACCTGTCAGTGCCCCCCACACCAACACCTGTCAGTGTCCCCCACACCAACAACTGTCAGTGTCCCACCACACCAACACCTGTCAGTGTCCCCCCACAACAACACCTGTCAGTGTCCCCCCACACCAACACCTGGCAGTGTCCCCCACACCAACACCTGTCAGTGTCCCCCCCACAACACCTGTCAGTGTCCCCCACACCAACACCTGTCAGTGTCCCCCACACCAACACCTGTCAGTGCCCCCCACACCAACACCTGTCAGTGCGCCCACACCAACACCTGTCAGTGCGCCCACACCAACAGGTGTTTGCCACATCAAACCCAAGACTTGCTTCGTCAATGGATTTTACAGCCTACCTAACCTTATGCACACTGAAGTATTATAATAATACGATCTATTATAATATTTGAAGCATGCCAATGGGATCGAACCAGGGTAATGAGGGCGCATCCGGGATGCCCCAGGACACTGCATGGTCGCCGCCGTCCAAAGATTTTCACCTGCTTAACCTAATAGGCCTACACTAACCTGCTAGGGTGAACAGAGGCATCAGATGAAATTTTACGTGCCCAACCGTTTCTGTCCCGCCCAGAGTGTAAGTGCTGAACTACAAGGGAACGTATGCTTGTCACTTAAGTAAGGAGATAAAGTAATTGTCACACTGTACCAGCCAGTGTGGGTGGTAGTCTCGCTCCTGTGTGTGTGTGTGTGTGTGTGTGTGTGTGTGTGTGTGTGTGTGTGTGTGTGTGTGTGTGTGTGTGTGTGTGTGTGTGTGTGTGTGTGTGTGTGTGTACTCACCTATTTGTACTCACCTATTTGTGCTTGCGGGGGTTGAGCTTTGGCTCTTTGGTCCCGCCTCTCAACTGTCAATCAACTACCTGTGTGTGTGTGTGTGTGTGTGTGTGTGTGTGTGTGTGTGTGTGTGTGTGTGTGTGTGTACTCACCTATTTGTACTCACCTATTTGTGCTTGCGGGGGTTGAGCTTTGGCTCTTTGGTCCCGCCTCTCAACTGTCAATCAACTACAACTGTGTGTGTGTGTGTGTGTGTGTGTGTGTGTGTGTGTGTGTGTGTGTGTGTGTGTGTGTGTGTGTGTACTCACCTATTTGTACTCACCTATTTGTGCTTGCGGGGGTTGAGCTTTGGCTCTTTGGTCCCGCCTCTCAACTGTCAATCAACTACCTGTGTGTGTGTGTGTGTGTGTGTGTGTGTGTGTGTGTGTGTGTGTGTGTGTGTGTGTGTGTGTGTGTGTGTGTGTGTGTGCGTGTGTGTGTGTGTGTGTGTGGAGAAAGTGTAGCACACAATGTTCCGTCTACCAGCCTTGTTGTACCTGTTGCGTTATAATTTGACAATTCTGACATTAAAAATTCTTTGTCGATTTTGGCCTTAAAGGTGTGGCTGGAGGTGGCTTCCACAACATCTTCTTTCAGTGCATTCCAATTGTCGACCAGCCGTAGAGGGTACCAGCATTTCCTTACATTTCTTTCATTCATTTCCTTTCCTAACTTCCATTTCCTACTTTCTCTCACTTAAATAGGCTGCCAGCCACACCCAACCACACTAGAGCCAGTGACATACAACACCAAAGCCAGTCACACCCAACTTAACCACACCCAACTTCACAAAACCCAGCCACACCCAATTCAACCAAAGCCAGTCACACCCAACTTCACAAAACCCAGCCACACCCAATTCAACCAAAGCCAGTCACACCCAACTTCACAAAACCCAGCCACACCCAATTCAACCAAAGCCGCCCATGGCACCAAGTCGGTTTCAAGCCATACGCGAAATGGGCTTACCAGCTGACTGCGAATAGGATGGAAATTGTGAGGGAGCGAGGCTTTAACGCCTAGCTGAGGGGGCAGTGGAATTGCCCCGAGAGGTGGTTATTGGGCTGTTTGGTGGCCAGGAGCGAATGGAGGTGCTCTTGTGTAGATGTTTTTCTGGCAGCTAGTTGTAGTGGAAATTATATAAATGGGGAAAGAGTTTGTACAGTAATGGCGGCCGAGGGTCGGAGCAAGAGTGGTAGTAGGTACTGATGATACCAGTTCTCGCGGCCAAACTGGTAGATGTAATATTGACAGTGATATTAGCAGTACTACTAGTAGTAGTAGTAGTAGACGTAATATAGGTTGAAACAGTAGTAACAGTAGAAGCAACAATGGTGGCAGCAGTAACAGTAGCAGCAACAATGGTAGGCAGCAGTAACAGTAGAAGCAACAATGGTGGCAGCAGTAACAGTAGCAGCAACAATGGTAGCAGCAGTAACAGTAGCAGCAACAATGGTAGGCAGCAGTAACAGTAGCAGCAAC